>NC_088810.1:7284628-7615253 GCF_011386835.1 Chrysemys picta bellii | reverse complement strand
CACAGAGTAAGGGATGGGGTGTTCCAGCCAGCAGGGGGCAGCAGGGACACACACACGCACACACGCACACACACACGGCAAAGGATGGGGTGTTCCAGCCAGCAGGGGGCAGCAGGGACACACACACACACACACACACACACACACACACACACAGGGCAAGGGATGGGGTGTTCCAGCCAGCAGGGGGCAGCAGGGACACACACACTTCCCCGGCTGGCTGTAGGACACACCTGTTTGCAGCAGGGGGTGCTTTCCCTGGTTACCCCCCCACCCAGCTATCCCCGGGACTCTCCAGGTGCTGCCCCCTGAGGTTTAGGCCCCCAGCACGGCGACCCTCCTGAGGCCCACAGGCTGTGGGTTTGGCCAAGTCCCCCCCTCCTCCCTGGGTGCTAGGGGATGAGCCGGATCAACCTTCTGTAGCTTTTCTAGTGCGCTATAGGTTGGAGTGCGGGGGCTGGGAGCCAGGATTCCTGGGTTCCAGCCCCAGCTCTGGGAGGGGAGTGGGGTCTAGTGGTTAGAGCGGGGGGGGGCTGGGAGCCAGGACTCCTGGGTTCTATCCCCAGCTCTGGGAGGGGAGTGAGATCTAATTGCGGGGGGAGGGGGAAGGATTTGCAATGCTCCCTGAAATGTTTATGAGCAGTGTCTGTTTCACAGCAACGCTGCACGGGGACGGCTCATCCGGTGCTGGGATGCAGCCAGCTCTGGGGTGGGACAGCCAGGGGACAGCCGCATGCAGTCACTCAGTGCTTTCCTTTCTGATTAACAAGTGCCTGGGCCAGCACGCGCCTGGCACGAGGAATCAGGGATGTAATTGGCATCTCTTCCCGCCGTAGGATCAGCAATAAAAATACTTTACAGGCTATTAACTGCAGCAGGAACTGGTCAAATAGCAAGTTCTGTAAACAGCTCTCAGCTGGAAAGCACCGGAGCGTTCGGCCCCCGCTGCCAAGAGAAACCGGCGCAGCTGCCACAGCAGGAAAAGAAATAAATTGATCTATGAGCATTTGCCAGGAGCTGTATTTATTTGAGAGATCTGTGCGTCCTGTACGAGGGGATGCAATGCCAGAGCGTGGCACAGGGGGCGCTGTGCTGCAGGGGGTGGGATGGGGGCTCTCCTCTGGCAGTCTGGGCTGGCCCCAAAGCCCCAGGGTGGCACTTGGGGGTGCTGTGCTGCAGGGTATGTGTGTGGGGGGGAGTGGGGGCTCTTCCCTGGCAGCCAGGGCTGGCCCCAAGGCCCCAGGGCAGCACTAGGGGGCGCTGTGCTGCAGGGGGCAGGGTGGGGGCTCTCCCCTGGCAGTCAGGGCTAGCCCTGATACCCCAGCACAATGCAAGCTTGCTGGGTTAAAAGCAGGGGAAGCCGGGAATCTGGACGCTTGGGTTCTCCTCCATTCTGTCCTTCTCTAACCCGTGCCTCAGTTTCCTGCTATGGTGTGGGTGTGAGTGACTTCATGCCTGTAAGGGGTGAGGCAGCTGGGAATGCCTTGACGGACTCTGAGATTCAGGTGGGGCAGTTGGGGAACAGCTGCACACAACACTGCATGGGGAGGCCTAGCTTGGTGCTGAGATGCAGCCACTTCTGGGGCGGGGCAGCCGGGGAACAGCCACACATAACGCCACATGGGGACACCTTGACCGACTACAAGATGCAGCCACCACTGGGGTGGGGAAGTTGGGGAACAGCTGCACATAACATCGTATGGGGATGGCTCACCCAGCGCTGAGATGCAGCCACCTCTGGGGCGGGGCAGCTGGGGAACAGCTGCACATAACGCCGCTTGGGATGGCTCGCTCAGTGCTGATATGCAGCTGGGGAACAGTGCTGGGGTGGGGCAGCTGGGGAACAGCTGCACACAACACTGCGTGGGGAGGCCTAGCCTGGTGCTGAGATGCAGCCACCTCTGGGGCGGGGCAGCTGGGGAACAGCCGCACATAACGCCACATGGGGACAGCTCGCTGGGCCTGAGATGCAGCCAGCTCTGTCATGAGATCATGCTGGGGGTTTCCTGCAGCAGCACTTCAGAGGGAGCAATTCACTCTAGTGAGTTGACCTTGCCTTCCTGTGTGTCTCTAAAACCACATTATCTCTCCCAGCGGAAATACCACAGAGTCACGGAAACAAGCAGAGCGATAGGGATCTCGGGGGAGTTCGCTCACTGAGCTTTGTATCAGCCATCAAAATAACAGGCCCTGACAACTGATGGGCTGACAGCAGCGGGGCTGGGAGCCAGGACTCCTGGGTTCTAGCCTCGGCTCTGGCGCTAGGAGAAACCACTCCGTTGGCAGTTGGTAGAAAGCACCTGTAGCACACCTGAATGCCATGCTATGCTGCTTGTCACTAACAAGGGGGGGATCCAGCTGCTTTTAAAGGAGTCCCCAAGAAATGCGTCTAGCTCTGGGGCGGAGCAGCTGGGGAAGAGCCACACAGCGACTCTGTATGGGGATGGATCACCCAGCACTGAGATGCAGCCACCTCTGGTGCGGGGCAGCTAGGAAACCGCCACGCAGGGATTGATGAGCGGCAGCTGCCTCTGAAGTGGGGAAAATCTCCTCCCAGGATGAGGGGGCGAGTCCCATTTATCGGGTCACATTGCGGGGCTGGGTGTCTGTCCTACTTCGGGGTCCCAGCTCCGGGTCCACACAGAGGGATCCATTCCCCGTGGGGGATAATCCAGCCGTGCCCCCGTCTCGGCGGCCGTTCTCTCCCTCTCAGTCGCTCCAGCTGGGGGGCACGAGGCAGAAGGGCCCGTGGGGCAGGGCGGCCCCCTGCGCCTCCCCGGGTTTTTATGGCTTTATGGCCCAGCCACGTAGCCGGGGGATGAAGCTGCCCTGGTTGAACAATTCCTTCTGGGCAATTTCATCCCACCTGGGAGCAGGCTGATCCACGCCCCCAGCGACTGCTGGCACAGCAGCTCGCCACGTCCCTGGAGCCAGGCCGGGCGGGAGCACAGGTGTGGGGAGCTGAGCCAGAGAGGTAGGAGCTAGGGGATGTGGCCATGGGGCAGGGATGGGGGGGGGGATCTAGGGGACGCGGCCATGGGGCAGGGACATGGAGGTGGATCTAGGGGATGCAGTGATGGGGCAAAGATCATGGTGGATCGAGGGGACACAGCCATGGGGCAGGAATCTGGGGGTGGATCTAGGACATGCGGCCGTAGGGCAGGAATGAGGAGGTGGATCTAGGGGACGCGGCCGTGGGACAGGAATGGGAGTGGATCGAGGGGACATGGTCGTGGGGCAGGGATCTGGGGGTGGATCTATGGGACGCGGCTATGGGGCGGGGATGGGAGTGGATCGAGGGGACATGGTCATGGGGCAGGGATGGGGGTGGATCTAGGGGACGTGGCCATGAGGCAGAGACTGGGGGTAGATCCAGGGTGTGTGGACATGGGGCAGGAAAGTGGAGGTGGATCTAGGGGATGCAGCCGTAGGGCAGGGATGGGGGGTGGATCTAGGAGATGTGGCCATGGGGCAGGGATGGGAGTGGATCGAAGGGACATGGTCATGGGGCAGGGATGGGGGCGGGTCGATCTAGGGGATGTAATGATGAGGCAGGGATGAGGAGGTGGATCTAGGGGGTGTGGTCGTGGGGCAGGGATGTGGAGATGGATCTAGGCAACGCGGTCGTGGGACAGGGATCTGGGGTGTGGCTCTAGAGAACGTGGGGCAGGGATGGGGGGTGGATCTAGGGGATGCGGCTGTGGGGCAGGAATGTGGAGGTGGATCTAGGGGATGGGCCGTGAGGCAGGGATCTGGGGTATGGATTGAGGGGATGTGGGGCAGGGATGGGGGGCTGGATCTAGGGGACACGGTGAAGGGGGATCATCCTTGTTATCATTCCAGCCCCAGCTGAGATGCCTCCCTCCTCCACCCCCCGCTGAGCCGGCACCATGGACCCGCTGGACACCCTGGCCCTGGCCGTCTACTCGGTCACCATCCTGCTGGGCTTGCCCGCCAACACCTTGGTGCTGTACATCTTCTACCGCCGCGCCCGCACCCGCCTCACCCCCAACCTCATCTACATGATCAACCTCTGCATCTCGGACCTGGCCTTCGTCCTCATCCTGCCACTCAAGATCCTGGAGGTGGTTCCACCCGGCTGGTCCCCACCAAGCTTCCTCTGCCCTCTCTACAGCCTGGCCCACTTCGGCACGCTCTACGCCAGCACCTGCTTCCTGACGGCGGTCAGTGCCGGGCGCTACCTGGGCGCCGCCTTCCCCATCCGCTACCAGCTCTACAAGAAGCCCCTTTACTCCTGCCTGGTCTGTGTGGCCATCTGGACCCTGGTGGCCTTTCACGGCGTCCTGTTGCTCATCCTGGAGACTTCGCTGGGCGCCAACGCCACCCTCTTTATGGGCAACGGCACCGCCTGCTACCAGGAATTCAGTCCAGAGCAGCTGGCCCTGCTAGCTCCTGTCCGCTTGGAGCTCTCCGTGGCCCTGTTCTTCCTGCCCTTGGTGATCACGGTCTTCTGCTACGCCGGCTGCATCCATGTCCTCGTCAAGTCCCGTCTCCACGAGCAGAAGAAGCGCCGGGCGGTGCGGCTGGCCTTGGCCACGCTCTCTGTCTTTGTGCTCTGCTTCGGACCCTATAACCTGTCCCACGTGGTGGGCTACGCCCGCGGCGAGGACATCTGGTGGCGCAGGGTGGCGCTGCTGCCCGGTGCCTGCAACGCCTTCCTGGACCCGCTCATCTTCTACTTCCTCTCCTCGGCCAAGGACCACGGCCTGGCCTGGGTGTGGCGCTCCGTGGGGCAGCGTTGCAGCTCCTTCCGGCAGAAGATGACCATGGGTCACAGGGAGGCAGGCAAGGGGCAGCCTGAGAAGGGGGCTGCATCACAGGGAAGTACAGGCCCCGGGGTGGGGAGCTCCAAGTGACCATGAGACAAGGAGACACCAAACGCTGTTGGGACAGGATTCGGGGAGATTGGCAATCTTGGATGGGCTGTGGGACCCGGCTGCTCATGAACCTTAAAAATTCCCCATGGGGCTGGGAGCCTCCAATCTTGGATAGGACGCAGGACCAAGGACCGGGAAATTCATGACCATTACAGATTCTCCACGGCACCCGGAACCTTCGATCTTGGATAGGACATAAGACAAAGGACCGGGAAATTCATGGTCTTTACAGAATCCCCATGGGACTAGTAGTCTCCGACCTTGGATGGCACGTGAGTCCAAGAACCTGGCCTATCCATGGGTCAGTACATATCCCCCTTAGGACAAGGAGGTGTCTGGTTTTGACAGGACTAGGGGGTGAGGTAGCAGTTTTCCACTGAGACATGAGTGCATGGTCATGACCTTGACCATTGGTGGTCTTGAAAGACCCCTTAGGATGGGGACATCCCTGACTGGGCTGGGATGGGGGGTGAGGAGATGCCAGGCGGGGTGTGATGGCAGGGTCCAGATTTCTTGTGCTCATTTTGTACCCCCATGGGACGGATCCTGCCTTGGGAGAATTGGATATAGAAGATGATCCAGACCCCCTCGCCCCCCTAGGGCGAAATAGACTGTACGGCTTACTCTGCTACTGGGGGAATAGACTAAACTCCGTCCTGTAGGTCTGCATTGGGTGAGCCAGCCTATGAGGTGTCACTGTGCAGTTATTCCCCAGCTGCCCTGACCCAGAGGTGGCTGCATCTCAGCACCAGGTGAGCCATCCCCGTGTGGCTGCTCCCCAGCTGCCCCGCCCCAGAGGTGGCTGCATTTTGGCACTGAGGCCATGATTCCTACCCATTGTGTATGGAAGGTGCTAGAGATATGTCCGAGGTAACTGGGAGGTCTGTGTAACTTGGACGTAGAAATATTCCAAACCACAATCAGCGGGAATCCTAAATCTCCTGTCAATGAAATCCCAGCTCCTGCAAGAATGTCCCAGGACTGAGCAATGAGTTAGTAGGAACAGAGGCAATGGGGCCGGATCCCAGCTGGGGCCAATCGGGATCACCCAGGGGTCTCACCACTCCACCCTAGCGCTGACTCTTTTGCCCACTGGCTGTAAATTGCATTCCACTAACGGATCCGTGCTGATTTAATCAATAAAGTTTTCCCAGCTCCAGTGGGGTCGTTATTATTAATATCGTTATTGTAGTTATCATTCGACTGAGACCAGGCCCCCGCTGAAATGGGTGTGCTGCACTCACAGCACAGTGCAGGGGCTGGGAGCCAGGACTCCTGGGTTCTATTCCCAGATCTGGGAGGGGAGTGGGGTCTAGTGGTTAGAGTGGGGGAGCTGGGACACCTGGGTTCTATTTCCAGCTATAAGAGGGGAGTGGGGCCTAGTGGTTAGAGCAGGGGGGCTGGGAGCCAAGACTCCAGGGTTCTATTTCCAGCTATAAGAGGGGAGTGGGGCCTAGTGGTTAGAGCGGAGGGCCTGGGAGCCACGACTCCTGGGTCCTATTCTCAGCTGCCAGTGTGACCCTGGGCAAGTCCCTGCCTCGCTCTGTGCCTCAGGTTCCCTCTGTCTAAATGGGGAGAAGGGCCCAGCGGGAGGTGCAGCCGATGCAGCCTCTCCCTTCCTAGTTCCGATTGCCCCGTTCGGTCTCTGAGCCTGGCCCAGCTGCCCCTCGGCCTGGGTTCAGCGCTGCCCGTCCAACACGCCCTGGCAGGCGAGAATCAATGACCAGACACCTGCCAGTCTCCCCTCTGCCCACTAGGTGGCAGCAGATGAGAACTGTATTGCCCAACCCCTTGGCCTAGACCACATTCCCGCTGTGCAGAGCTCAGCAGTTTTGCAGCTTGCTGGGAGGGGATGGTGTGACGTTCCCCTGGTGTTATCTGGACTGGTGATCTGCTAGGTCACTCCCATCCTTGACTCTGGGCGCCAGCCTTACCGTGCTCTGCTGTGAGAACCCCCACTCCTGGGCTGGTCACGCACAGCCTCTGGCATGTCAGCTGCTCCTTGGATTGTGCCACCGAATGACACTAGCCAATATCTCCGGTCCCAGACACAACCCTAGGAACCTCCATCTTGCAGTGCCCAGTTATGCCCGCTGGACGCTGCAAGCTTATATGAGTTCGCCAATGTAACAAATAAATTGATATGTCCCAGGCTTGTGATCCCAAGGGGAGTCTCTGACACGCTTCAAACCAAACGCACGGCTCCAGGTAGAACAAACAAGTAGATTTAAGTGATTATAAGTCAAAGCACAAGTCAGATTTGGTCAAATGAAATAAAAGCAAAACGCATTCTAAGCTGATCTTAACACTTTCAATGCCCTTACAACCTTAGATGCTTCTCACCACAGGCTGGCTGGTTGCTCTTCAGCCAGGCTCTCCCCTTTGATCAGCGCTTCAGTCGCTTGATGGTGGTGGTGTCTGTAGATGGAGGTGGAAGAGAGAGAGGATGGCAAAATGTCTCTCCCTTTTATCATGTCCTTTCTTCCCTCTTGGCTTTGCCCCACTCCCTTCAGAGTCAGGTGAGCATTACCCCATCGCAGCCCCAAACTGACCAAAGGAAGGGGGTGACTCCCTCGAGGGTCTAACTGATTCTTTTGTCACTGTCTAGCCAGTGTTCTTTGTTCCTGTGAGGCTGGGCTGGGTTTGTCCCATGCCTGCCCTGATGAGGTGTGAACTGCCTCTCTGCTTTTGAAGAGTTTTTGCCTTGTTTTAAATTACAAGGATACATTTTCAGCCTCATAACTATATACATTAAATTATAACCTATAACACCACTATAACATTACTGTAACAACAATTCCTATAACATCACTAGAACAACAATGCTCAGTGCGTCATGAGCCTTCTGAAGAAATCCGACATGACAAACGTTGCATTGGATACCACACAATCATTTTATAAAGATGAACATGGGGGTGTAGGGTGTTCCCACGAGCTACAGAGCGTCACAGGAAGATCTGGACCAATCCACCCCCCCTTCATTCTCCTCCCTCCCCCCCCCCTTTGGTTCCACTTTAGGGCTCTGCAAAAGCAGAAGTTGCTTAAAACCGCCAGGCGTCCCTGTGGTTTGGAGGCGCGGCTGGAAATTGCTGCGGGCCCGTGGAGGGGTGGTTGGGTACCTAGAAACTGTCCAGAGCAGGAACTGGGGTTCTTAGGAACTCTAGGAGGGGAAGCAGGGCTGGGTTTCTAGAAATTACGTGGTTGAGCCCTGGGCTTCCCTGAAATCACCACAGGGATGATTGGGCTCCCTCAGCACAATCACGGAGGGCTCGGGACTCCCTCAAAACTATCGGTTCTAGGCTCCAGGCTCCCTACAAACATTGGTTATCTCTAGGGTCTCTAGAAACTGTCAAGGGAGCTCAGGGCTCTGGGCTCCTTGAAACTGTCGCAGCTCCCCTGTAACTACCGGCTTGCCCCACCCACAATTTCCCTCTTTGCCTAAGCTTTGTAGCCAGCTGCAGTTGACAAGGGGTCAGAGTTTGGGGAGGAGGGAAGGGGGATAGGTGTCTGGGGAGGGGAGCCCTGCACTGGGGACTCCGGGGCCAGTAACCCCAACTCTGCCCTGGTTGCTCAGGTCTTGCCTAGCGCCTCACCCGTTGCTGTCTCTCCAGTTCAGCCAGCAAGCGCGGAGGGCGGTTTCCGAGGGCCCAGCGATGCTTTGTGACCCGGGACACTGGCAGGGGGAGGGAGAGTTGGTCTGTGAGCCACTAGAGGAAAACTAGAGGGGAAAGGCCCCATGCACCATTCCCTGCCCCCCCCCCCCTCAAAAAACCTGCCAGTTCCCGGCCCTGGGGCCAGATCGGAGCTGACACCCCCTAAAGGGGAAAGGCCCCGTGCCCCATTGCCTGCCCCCGCAAACCTGCCAGTCCACCGGGCATGGGGCCGGATGGGAGGCAGCACCCCCTGGAAGGGAAAGGCCCTGTGCCCCATACCCCACCACCTCTAAGCCTTCCAAGTTTGGGGTGCTCATCTCTTAGATGCTTGCTGGGTGTCTGTGTAGTGCCTGGCAGTAGGCCCCAGTTCTGGTCGGGGAGGGGGTCCATGCAGAGTCCAGAGCTTGGCTCCCAGCCGTCCGTCCTGTGCCCATTGGCTGGCCAGGCAGGGATACTGGTCTAGGGGCTGATCCAGATCAGGACAGCTGAGGGTGCAAGACACTGCTCCAGTGAGTAGGAAAAGGAACCAGGAAAAGGAGACCTGACTTCGGTTCCTATAGCTCAGGGGAAGTGCCTTTTGTTAGAAAGGAGCGGGGACTGGGCGGCAGGACTCCTGGGTTCTAGCTCCAACTCTGGTAGGTGAGTGAGGTCTAGTGGTTAGAGCAGGGAGGCTGACACTGGCAGAAGAGGGGGGTCTAGGGATTAGAGCAGTGGGGGCTGCATGTCTGGTCTCCTGGGTCCTATCCTCAGTTCTGGGAGGGGAGTGGGGTCTAGTGGTTGAACAGACAAATTCTCCCCTCTCAGGGAGCCGGGGAGTTTCCCAGTGCAGATGTCAGCGGCAGCTACAGAAAACAGGGTGTCTATTTTGGTGCTCAGGTCACCTCTTCCTGCCCCACCAATGCTGCTTGAAACACCCACACCTAGGTTTATTTTGGGCTCCAAAGTGTTTTCCTTATCAGCTGTCACATCAACCCTGCCCCGGACAGGAGGCTGAGTTACCCAGCCAGGGCAAGAGGAGAGATCCACTGTGCTCCGAGATCTGGTCCAGTAGAGAATCAGAGCTGGACATGGGGTAAGGAACTGCACTGAGGTTATCTATCTGTCTGTCTGTCCCCAAACACCCACCCCCATCCATCCATCTAGTCCCATACATCCCCTCTACCTATCCATCCCCATACACCCTATCTATATCTCTCCCTGATTTACCAGAGCAGAGATGGGTGGGAATGGGACACGGGGCCTTTCCCGCTCTAGGAGGCACCAGCTCCGATCTGGCCCCAGGGTGGGGGACAGGCTGGCTCCCCGGCCACCGCCCCAGGAGTATGGTGCTCACTTGGCCCACACAGAATGCTGGGAGCATCTGCCCATTGCTCTTTGTCTGGCAGGGCCATTAACCCGGGCACAGGTGTGGCTGTCGTGGAGTCCTGGCTCCCAGCCTCCCCTGCTCTAACCACTAGACCCGTCCCCCCCAAAGCTGGGGAGAGAACCCAGGAGTCCTGGTTCCCAGCCCTCTGCTTTAACCACTAAACCCCTCTTCTCCCAGCGTTGGGGAAAGAACCCAGGAGTCCTGGTTCCCAGCCCTCTGCTTTAACCACTAAACCCCTCTTCTCCCAGCGTTGGGGAAAGAACCCAGGAGTCCTGGTTCCCAGCCTCCTTGCTCTAACCACTAGACTCCATTGCCCTCAGAGAGCTGGGGATAGACCCCAGGGGTCCTGAGTAACCAGAGCTCCCTAGAGGTGAGACGTAGGAAGGTGGAACACTCGGCGTTCCTGCCATAACGCGGTGGGGAGAGACGTCAAGCTGTTGGCCGGGAGGATTTATAGCAGTTCTTGGGGAACACTAACAGTTTCGCTCCAGGCCGGGAACAATGTAAACATCTTAGAGTGCTGGAGTGGAGATGAAAGGCGGGGTCAAGATGGGCTGAGGCGCCGTGGGGCCCTGGGCCCAGGGGCTCGCTGCCTTAGAGAGAGAGTGATCCGTGACTGATGGCCGGACCCCCAGCGTGGGGTCCTGGATTGGGCGCTGCTCAGAGTGGGACTGGATGACCGTAATGGTCCCTTTGGGCCTTGGAATCCATGAATCTGCAATTTTCTCCCCAGTGAGATAAAAGGGGGCGGGAGAGTGAAAGTGTTCTTATTTCCCCACTTTCACTCACTGTTGTAATTTTTCCACTCTCTTTTTTGAGGTGGGGGAATAAAAAAGAAAGGGAGGGGGCAGAGACTGAGACAAAGTGTGAGGGCGGTTTGGGGTTTTTTGCTCCAAATTCTTGGAAAAAACTTTCAAAACAGTCACTCAGAAAACAAAGTTCTGAGTGGAAGGGGGCGGGGTCAGTGCTTTTGAAAGTTTCCTACCAAATGGAATGATGAGTAATATCTGTACTGTGGTCAGGATCGAGGGGCCGCCAGCCCTGGCCCAGGACCCCCCATACGCCAGGTGCTGTACGTTATTAGTGCTATTTAGATGCGTTACAGTATCACCCAGGTGCCCCGGGACCCTGCTGCACCAGGCGCTGCACAGACAGAGCCAAGAGCTGCTCCCCGGCTCCAGGGAGTTTGTCCAGGGGGGTCTCAAACTGGGGGTCGGGACCCCTCAGGGGACCACGAGGTTATTACATGGGGGGTCGCGAGCTGTCAACCTCCACCCCAAACCCCGCTTTGCCTCCAGCATTTACAAAGGTGTTAAATATATAAAAAGTGCTATTAATTTGTAAGGGGGGGGGGTCACACTCAGACGCTTGCTATGTGAAAGTGATCACCAGTAAAAATGTTTGAGAACCACTGGTCTAAGGACTGATCTCGAAGGGGGCTCGCTAACCCCACCTGTCTCTCCTTTCTCTGCAGTGAATGAGCCTTGCGGGAACCCCGCCTCCAGCCCTACCCAAGGCCTGGTGGGTCCCCCGTTGCTATTGGTAACCCATCTCCATCTCCATTCCCATCCCAAGGCCTAGTGGATCCCTGGTTGCTATTGTCAACCCAGCCCCTGCCACCCCCTTCTTCCCACCATGCCTTTCATCAGCAGCCCCCAGCTCTCCCTGGTCGTCTACATGGTGACCTTTGTGACAGGCCTGCCCCTCAACTTGCTGGCCTTCTGCGTCTTCGTGGTGAAGGCCCGCCGGCGCCTGCTGCCATCCGACGTCCTGCTCCTTAACCTGACGGTGTCCGACCTGGTGCTGCTGGCCTTCCTGCCCATCCGCATTGCCGAGGCCTCCTGGGAGATGAACTGGAAGATGCCAGATTTCCTCTGCCCCCTCTCCGGCCTCCTCTTCTTCAGCAGCATCTACCTTACCACCCTCTCGCTCACTGGCGTCAGCGTTGACCGTTACTTCAGTGTGGCCTTCCCCCTCCGCTACAAGGCGGGGCGCCGGCTGTCCTACGCCGTGGTGGCTGTGGCCTTGTTCTGGGTGGCTGCTTTCTCCCACTGCAGCGTTATCTACGTGGTCCAGTACCAGGCCAGGGGCAATGACACAGCGGGCAACCTCACCCGCTGCTACGCCACCTTCACCGACCACCAGCTGGCGGTCCTGCTGCCCGTCCGCCTGGAGATGTTCTTGGTCCTCTTCTGCCTTCCGCTGGGCATCACCACCTTCTGCTACGCTAGATTCATCACCATCATACGCTCCCTGCCACTGGTGAACCCCAGGAGGAAGCGCCGGGCCATCGGGCTGGTGGCAGCTACATTTCTCCTCTTCCTGGTCTGCTTCACCCCCTTCAACATCTCCCACGTGGTGGGCTACATGGAGAATAAGAGCCCAGAGTGGAGAGTCTACGTCCTGCTCCTCAGCACTTTCAATGCCAGCTTAGACCCCATCATCTTCTACTTCTCCTCCTCGTCTTTCCAGAAGATATGCCTGGAGTGTCTGCAGGCCGCCTGGGAGAAGCTTCAGCTCGGCCGGCTCTGCCCTGGGGTCTGGCTGGAGGCTACGGAGAACGTAGCCACAGAGGATTCGCAGATGGTGCAGTGAGATGGATGGGGTGGGGACCACAGTTCCACCTCCACCAGGTCTAGGACGTGTTATGGTTCCTGCCAGCCCTGAACTGAAGGCTGGGAAGGAATATTCCCAAATGAGGGTTTGTCTACACTTGCAAGTTATTTCAGGTTTGGTGTTTCCGCTTTAATCAGGGATAACTCTCCCAAAGCTAACGTGTGAACACTGGCTTGCACCAGCTTAAGCAACTTCCCTTTTGAATCATTGCATCCACACAGCCCCGCAGGACACGCACTTACCAAATAACCACACAGCCTTCCAGGAGAGCGTCTCTTGCTGCAACCTCCCACCATTCGCCTCTATGCCTCCTGGGATTTCGCGTGTTGTGGGATGCCCCTGGAATTCTGGGACCGATGGGTCCTCTGGCTTGGCTTTGGCAAGCCATCCCCACTTCCAAACCTCTGGCTATGGGGCAGCGTGCTGGGCACCAGGAACCTGGTGGTAATACAAACAGGCAGATGCACGCGTATTGCCCATCACAGAGCCGGAGGGCGCTGGAGACAGCCACAATGATACGGATAGGAGAGGAAAATCAAGGAGCTAGTTGTGTCCAGGGACTCCCGGGAGCGACTTCACTTGGTGGGGCACCACTTCTGGGCTCAGTCAACTAGCGCCGACCGGTGGGACAGGGCCACCCATCCTGGGGTGAGCAGCAGTGTGGTGGCAGCACTTCAGGGCGACAGGCCAGGCCCCTAGAGATCTGCGCAGAGCTCACCTCGGAGCTGCAGGGGTGGAATAGCAATATGAGAGCTCCCCTCAGCACGGAGAAGCGCGCGGCTGTCGCCATCTGGAAATTCGTCACCCACAATTGCTGCTGGTCAGGATCTCGCTCATTTGGGGTTGGTAGATAAACCTGGGGCGGTTGTCATGGAGGTGTGTGCTGCTACCAGGAGGGTGATGCTCAGGAGGTTGTTGGTGGAGGGGCACGTTGAGGGTTCCCGAAATGGGGGCATTGATGGGACTCATCTGCTTGTACTTTGCTCTCCACGCCAGGCCATGGAGTTCATCAACAAGACGGGGTCTCTCCATGGTCAGGGCCAGCTCCAGGCACCAGCCTGGCAAGCAGGTGCTTGGGGCGACCACTCCGGAGAGGGGTGGCACGTCCAGCTATTCGACGGCAATTCGGCGGACGGTCCCTCACTCCCGCTCGGAGCGAAGGACCTCCCGCCGAATTGCCGCCGCAGATCGCGATCGCAGCTTTTTGTGTTTTTGTTTTTGGGTTTTTTGGGGCTGCTTGGGGCGGCCAAAACCCTGGAGCCGGCCCTATCCATGGTGCTCCAAGACCTGGCTGATCTCCACGGTCGGCTCACCCATATTGGGGTGGGCTGGAGGCAGGAGATTTAGAAACTCAGCCCAGCTTCCTGCAATGAGCAATGGACCACAGCCAGGGAGGGTGGTGTGACTTCTCCTGTCCTTCCAGGAGACCAGCTTCTCTGCTCCCCCGGCTGATGGGACCTGTCACTGGACAGCCCTGACTGCAGAAAGGAGTCCACCCCGTGTAGCTGCAGCACGCCAGCAGAGCGCACACAAGGAAGGTGGAGGCATCTCGAGGCTGATGAGCAAGATCTGCCTCGTGTCCCAGCCACTTGGCTGTGTTTAGCACAACAGCTGAGGGCTTCGCCCATGGAACGTTACGAGTGGCCCCAGAGATGCCCTCTGTTCAGGGTCCTTGGTCTCGGTCTCTCCCCATCTCTCCCTGGGGCACAAGGTTAGTCTAGTCCAACTGGAGTCTTTGGGCTTCTCATGGGGTGGAGGGGGCCCTTTCAAGGGAGACGGGGCCCAGCCCCACCAGTGACACAGCCTATCTGCCTCCCGAGATGGTGGAGAGAAACCTCACCCAATGGGGCCCTTTGTTCACGAGGAATTTTATGACCTTTGTGCAATGTTATGAGATTTTCCCCAGCCGGCTCGTAAAGAAATAATAAACCCCGGTGTCATTAACAAAAAATCCCATTGACGGAACATAACCCCAGCCGGGTGGGCGTCCAACGTGAGGTGCTGGGGCGCCCGTGGCCGTGCCAATGAGGTCACCGCCCTGCGTGAGGTGGAACCGGTTCTCTGGGTCTTGGGGCAGGGAGGGAGGCTCTGTTTCTTGGAACTGGGCAAGGGAAGGGAGACCATGGCGAGCTCAGTATTGGGGTCCATACATGTAGCCCCCACTACGTCCCCCTGCAGGGCTGCCTTGCCTCCCGCGAGCAGCTGGGTGCTGGGTGCCCGCCCCAGGCCCCCGGGTCATGGCGAAGGCAGGGAGAGACATGAGAGCCCGGTAGTCAGGACTGCTGGGTTCTACTGGGAGTGTGGCCTAGTGGGTTGCAGCGGAGGGGCTGGGAGTCCGGATAGGCAAGGGGAAAGGAGGGGGCGCTCAGGGTTAGCCCCTCCCTCTGGTACCAGCTGGCTAAATGCTCCGCATTCCACCCCTCATGATTCCCCCTCCCCTTGTCCCATTCCCCACTCCCCCGAGCCAGCCAGTCCCCATCCAGGGGCAGGATAGGACCTAGCGCCCCCTAGGGGAAATCTGTGGAAATGTTGTGGCAGAAGCTTGTTGCTCCGTTTGATTTTCCAGAAGTCGGGGTGCTGAGGGTTGTACAAAGGCCCCATATCAGGGGCCCTGCACTGGGTGCAGCACGAGCTCTGGCAGATGCTGTGGGCAGCCATTTCCTCCTGCCTCGCCCAGGGCAGAGCCGGCCCGGCCCAACCTCCCTGCAGCTAATGGGGCAACCGACCACCACGGGGCAGGCAGGATTCGGCTCCTCTGTTGGGGTGGGGCTGGGAGCCAGGACTCCTGGGTTTTCTCCCCAGCTCTGGGAGGGGAGTAGGGTCTAGTGGTTAGAGCAGAGGGGGCTGGGAGCCCGGACTCCTGGGCCAAGGGCTATCATGGCAGAAGAGCACAGGGTGGGTCCATAGATGCCAAGCATGAACCGTGCAGTGAGAAAGGCCCCCATCTGAAACCCGTCTCCTCTCTGGAAGGATGGGGGAGCCAGCCCGTGGCACTCCCACATGAACGTCCGTCTGTCCGTCTGTGCACGCACCAGGAGGACGGGCGCCCGGGCCGTCACCTTTGTCTCACAGCCCCGACGCTATCAGCACTATGCAAATAGTAACTGATGTGTCTCCACCGTGCGGGAGGGACAGGACACTGGACCCAGAGCCCTGCATGAGGCCGGGGGTGAGGATCTGCATTTTTGGGGCTCATTCATCCCTCTCCAAAAGAACACCACGGGGATGGGAGACTGAGGCTGGGGAGTCAGGATGTGGGCCGAGGTCATTCCATCCCCCACAGAATGGGTCCCCCACTCGAAGAAAGAGACTCGAGGGGACAATTCCTCCCCGGCAGTGGCTGCATTACCAAGGGTTCTGGGAACAGAACCATCAGGTCCGATCCACTCATCGTTCCATGTCTTGCCACCACATCTCAGCAGCGAGACAAGCTGGGAGGGAAAGTGGGTTTCCCACCGTTAGGGAGAGCAGAGGGACTGACGGTTTCTAACTGCAGGAGGGCACGACTCTTGGAGAGATGTGCTGACTGGTGCATACACCCAGCCCTGTTCCCACAATCATAGAATATCAGGGTTGGAAGAGACCTCAGGAGGTATCTAGTCCAACCCCCTGCTCAAAGCAGGACCAATTCCCAACTAAATCATCCCAGCCAGGGCTTTGTCAAGCCGGGCCTTAAAAGCCTCTAAGGAAGGAGATTCCACCACCTCCCTAGGTAACTCATTCCAGTGCTTCACCACCCTCCTAGTGAAATAGTGTTTCCTAATATCCAACCTAAACCTCCCCCACTGCAACTTGAGACCATTGCTCCTTGTTCTGTCATCTGCCACCACTGAGAACAGCCGAGCACCATCCTCTTTGGAACCCCCCTTCAGGTAGTTGAAGGCTGCTATCAAATCCCCCCTCACTCGTCTCTTCTGCAGACTAAACAAGCCCAGTTCCCTCAGCCTCTCCTCATAAGTCATGTGCTGCAGACCCCTAATCATTTTTGTTGCCCTCCGCTGGACTCTCTCCAATTTGTCCACATCCCTTCTGTAGTGGGGGGACCAAAACTGGACGCAGTGCTCCGGATTGGGCGTCACCAGTGTTGAACAGAGGGGAATAATCGCTTCCCTTGATCTGTTGGCAATGCTCCTACTAATACAGCCCAATATGCCATTGGTCTTCTTGGCAACGAGATCACACTACTGACTCATATCCAGCTTATCGTCCACTGTAATCGCCAGGTCCTTTTCTGCAGAACTGCTGCTTAGCCAGTCGGTCCCTAGTCTGTAACAGTGCATGGGCTTCTGCCGTCCTAAGTGCAGGACTCTGCACTTGTCCTTGTTGAACATCATCAGATTTCTTTTGGCCCAATCCTCCAATTTGTCTAGGTCACTCTGGACTCTATCCCTACCCTCCAGCGTATCTACCTCTCCCCCCAGTAGAGTGTCATCTGCGAACTTGCTGAGGGTGCAATTAATCCCATCATCCAGATCATTAATAAAGATGTTGAACAAAACCATCCCCACGACCAACCCTTGGGGCACTCCGCTTGATACCAGCTGCCAACTAGACATTGAGCTGTTGATCACTACCTGCTGAGCCCAACAATCTAGCCAGCTTTCTATCCACCTAATAGTCCAGGAGAACCCAGGAACCCTGGCTCCCAGCCCCCTGCTCTGATCACTAGACCCCACTACCCACCCAAAGCCAATTGGTAGAAGAGTGAGGGACTGGCCGGGCTCAGACAATGGTTTACTTTACGGGAGAGGCTTATTAACTTCTCCTATTCCAAGCTCGGGGAGGGGAGTAGGGTCTAGTGGTTAGAGCAGGGGGCTGAGAGCCAGGACTCCTTGGTCAAGGGCTATCATGGCAAAAGAGCACAGGGTGGGTCCATAGATGCCAAGCGCGAACCTGCAGTGAGAAACGCCCCCATCTGAAACCCGCCTCCCCTCTGGAAGGACGGGGGAGCCAGCCCGTGGCACTCCCACATGAACGTCCGTCTGTCTGTCTGTGCACGCGCCAGGAGGATGGGCGCCCGGGCCGTCACCTTTGTCTCACAGCACCGACGCTATCAGAACTATGCAAATAGTAAATGATGCGGCTCCATCGGGCGGGAGGGACAGGTCACTGCACCCAGAGCCCTGCATGAGGCCGGGGGTGAGGGTGTGAATTCTTGGGGCTCATTCATCCCTCCCCAAAGCCAGGCCATGATTTGGGGGGCTGAGGCTGGGGACCCCATCCCCTCACCCCGCCCCCATGGCCAGAATGCCTTGGGATGGCTTGCAAAGCCTTGGGACGTCTCATTGTTTTCCTGGCACTGGCTCATCAGTGTCAGTGTCTCCTCCCCCGCCACCTGGGGACCCATCGCCTCTGGTATCCTGGCTACGGCGCCGATGGAGCCGATTTTCACCAAGGGGGATCTGGCCCCATTGACTCCAATGGAGCTCCTGGGTTCTAGCCCCAGCTCTGGCAGGGAGTGGGGTCTAGTCATTAGAGTAGGGGACAGGGAGTTCGGACTCCTGGGTTCTTTCCCCAGTATGGCCATCTCCTCTCCCTGCTCTGTCTGTTCTTCCACTGTTAAAATGGGGGTGAAGGTTTGTGACTTACTTTTTCAACACGCTCGCCCATCACTGGGCGATCAGGGCTGAGCGAAGCCGGCCTGGGGGCCGGGGAGATGGAAATTTGTCTAGCTCAGCTGAGTAAGCGCATGGTGGGGAGAGGGAGAGGGGAACCCCGAGACAGGAGAACACAACAATCCACGTACGGGGGCACCCAGCACTGGGATGGGGAGGTGCCAGTCAGGATGTGGGGCGTGGTCATTCCATCCCCCACTGAATGGGTTCCCCATTCGGAGAAAGAGACTCGAGGGGACGATTCCTTCCCCCCCCCAGCAGCGGTTCCATTACCAAGGGTTCTGGGAACAGAACCATCAGGTCCGATCCGCCACATCTGAGCAGCGAGACAAGCTGGGAGGGAAAGTGGGTTTCCCACCGTTAGGGAGAGCGGAGGGACTGACGGTTTCTAACTGCAGGAGGGCACGACTCTTGGAGAGATGTGTTGGCTGGCGCATACACCCAGCCCTGTTCCTACAATCATAGAATATTAAGGTTGGAAGAGACCTTAGGAAGTCATCTAGTCCAACCCCCTGCTCAAAGCAGGACCAATCCCAACTAAATCATCCCAGCCAGGGCTTTGTCAAGCCAGGCCTTAAAAACCTCTAAGGAAGGAGATTCCACCACCTCCCTAGGTAACCGATTCCAGTGCTTCACCACCCTCCTAGTGAAATAGTGTTTCCTAATATCCAACCTGGACCTCCCCCACTGCAACGTGAGACCATTGCTCCTTGTTCTGTCATCTGCCACCACTGAGAACAGCCGAGCTCCATCCCCTTTGGAACCCCCCTTCAGGTAGTTGAAGGCTGCTATCCAATCCCCCCTCACTCTTCTCTGCAGACTAAATAAGCCCAGTTCCCTCAGCCTCTCCTGGTAAGTCATGTGTCCCAGCCCCCTGATCATTTTCGTTGCCCTCCGCTGGACTCTCTCCAATTTGTCCACATCCCTTCTGTAGTGGGGGGACCAAAACTGGACGCAATACTCCATATTGGGTATCACCAGTGTCGAATAGAGGCAGGGCCGGTGCTACCATTAAGGCAAACTAGTCGGTTGCCTACGGTGCCAATTTTTGGAGGCGCCAAAAGGTGGTGCCCCCATTTTTTTTTACAGCGTTCCTACGCCCCCTCCCCGAGCGCGCGGTCACCGCTCCACTTCTCCTACCTCCCAGGCTTGCGGCGCCAATCAGCTGTTTGGTGCCACAAGCCTGGGAGGGGAGGAGAATTAGCATGAGGGCGGCGAGCTCGGGGAGGAGACGGAGCAGAAGTGTGCTGGGGTGGGGAGCTGCCGCACAGCTCTCCGAGGAGGGGGAGCTGACGTGGGGGGGGGGGCGCCTCAGGGCGGGGAGGGAGCCACTGCGGGGGGGGGGGGGGCGCCTCAAGACGAGGGGGGGCGGGGTGGAAGTTTTGCCTAGGGTGTGAAACTTCCTTGCACCAGTCCTGAATAGAGGGGAATAATCGCTTTCCTTGATCTGCTGGCAATGCTCCTACTAATGCAGCCAATATGCTGTTGACCGTCTTGGCAACGAGATCACACTGCTGACTCATATCCAGCTTATCGTCCACTGTAATCGCCAGGTCCTTTTCTGCAGAACTGCTGCTTAGCCAGTCTGTCTCCAGTCTGTAGCAGTCCATGGGATTCTTCCGTCCTAAGTGCAGGACTCTGCACTTGTCCTTGTTGAACCTCATCAGATTTCTTTTGGCCCAATTCTCCAATTTGTCTAGGTCACTCTGGACCCTATCCCTACCCTCCAGCGTATCTACCTCTCCCCCCAGCTTAGTGTCATCTGCGAACATGCTGAGGGTGCAATCCATCCCATCGTCCAGATCATTAATGACGATGTTGAACAAAAGCATCCCCAGGTCCGACCCCTGGGGCACTCCGCTTGATACCGGCTGCCAACTAGACATTGAGCTGTTGATCACTACCTGCTGAGCCCGACAATCTAGCCGGCTTTCTAGCCACCTTATGGTCCAGGAGAACCCAGGAACCCTGGCTCCCAGCCCCCTGCTCTGATCACTAGACCAACTTCCCACTCAGAGCCAAGGATAGAACCCAGGAGTCCTGGCTCCCAGCCCCCTGCTCTAACCCACTAGCCCCCTCATGACTGTAGAGGAGTGAGGGACTGGCCGGGCTCAGACAATGATTTACTTTACAGGAGAGGGTTGTTAACTTCTCCTATTCCAAGCTCTGGGCAGGGAGTAGGGTCTAGTGGTTAGAGCAGGGGGCTGGGAGCCAGGACTCCTGGGCCAAGGGCTATCATGGCAAAAGAGCACAGGGTGGGTCCATAGATGCCAAGTGTGAACCCTGCAGTGAGAAACGCCCCCATCTGAAACCCGCCTCCCCTCTGGAAGGACGGGGGAGCCAGCCCGTGGCACTCCCACATGAACGTCCGTCTGTCTGTCTGTGCACGCGCCAGGAGGACGGGCGCCCAGGACGTCACCTTTGTCTCACAGCACCGACGCTATCAGAACTATGCAAATAGTAACTGATGCTGCTCCACTGTGGGGGAGGGACAGGACAATGGACCCATTGATCCCTCCCCAAAGCAAGGCCATGGGATGGGGGGCTGAGGCTGGGGACCCCATCCCCTTATCCAGCCCCCCTGGCCAGGATGCCTTGGGACATCTCATTGTTTTCCTGGCACTGGCTTATCAATGTCAGTGTGCCCTCCCCCCGCCACCTGGGGACCCATCGCCTCTGGTATCCTGCCCTCCCCCTGCCACCTGGGGACCCATCGCCTCTGGTATCCTGGATCTGGCCCCATTGACTCCAATGGAGCTACGGCGATTGACCCCAGCTGGGAACTAGCCCCATTCACACCAAGGGAGCGACGGCCAATTGACCCCAGCTGGGATCTGGCCCCTTTGCGGCTGTCTTTGGCAGGCAGTCAGGATTCCCTCCCACTCAGCTGTGGCTACTGTGCGTGTCCCGGAGCTCTGGGCAGGGTTTTGTGTGCCCCGGAGCCTGAGCGAAGAAATATGAACTCGGATTTGTTTGTTTACTTAATATCGCGCTTCGGAAAGATGCCGGAGCCCGGGAGATCAAGGAACCATAAATCCAGCGCAGCCTCTCCTCCGTGCCCTGTGGTAGAACCGCTAGACCCCACTCCCCAGAGACAACCCAGAAATCCTGGCTTCCAGCCCCTCCTCCCCCACTCTAATCATTAGATCCCCCCCCTCACCTGCCTGAGCTGAGGATACAACCCAGGAGTCCTGGCTCCCAGCCTGCTCTGCTCTAACTGCTAGATTCCACTCTCCTTCCCAGGAATATAACCCAGGAGTCCTCGCCCACAGCAGGCTGCAGTACCCACATGGGGAGACGGACACCACACCCTCTCAAGGATGTGCCAAGTCACACCTCCGGCAAGGCACGAGGAAGTAACGATTGCATCTCTCATCCTTTCTGTGTGGATTCCCAAGGAGAGGGACCAGTGGGGCGCAGCCACAGACACAACATAACCAGCCACCTGGGCTTCAGAAAACTCACTCCCCAGCTGGGACGCAGAAAACCAGCCACCAGCTCATCCCTGACACATCGCTTGGGGTGGCTCCCAGCCTGGACACCTGGGTTCCAGCCCTTCTGCAGGCTCCCAGCGCACTGGCTGCTGGAAAGGAGGTGAGGATGGGCTCTCTAGCTGCCTGGGTCAGGGCTTGTAAGGAGAGGAGTGGGGTCTAGAGGTTAGAGCAGGGGTTGTGGCTGGGATTCAGGTCTCCTGGTTTCTATCACTGACCCTGGATGAAGACTGGGTTAGAGTAGAGAGACCGGAGAAAGGACTGGAGAACTGGATTCCTTTCCCAGCTCTGGGAGGTGAGTGGGGTTTACTGGTTAAAGCGAGGGGGGTGCGAGTCAGGACGCCTGGGTTCTGCTCCCAGCCTTCATGGGTGTGTATTTGCCTTTACCAGGCATGCCCAGGCCTCTGTGCAAAGTTTAATTTTGCTTTTGCAAAATCAAAAAACAAACAAGCAACAAAGTAAAAGGGAGATTGCTGGCTCAGCCCACCCCGGGGTTCTAGCTCCAATGTGGGAGAGGAGTGTGGTGTAGTGGTTAGAACAGTGGGGGCTGGAAGTCAGGACTCCTGGGTTCTAGCCCCAGCTCTGGCAGGGAGTGGGGTCTAGTCATTAGAATAGGGGACAGGGAGTTCGGACTCCTGGGTTCTTTCCCCAGTATGGCCATCTCCTCTCCCTGCTCTGAATGTCTGTTCTTCCACTGTTAAAATGGGGGTGAAGGTTTGTGACTTACTTTTTCAACACGCTCGCCCATCACTGGGCGATCAGGGCTGAGCGAAGCTGGCCAGGGGCCCGGGGAGATGGAAATTTGTCTAGCTCAGCTGAGTAAGCGCATGGTGGGGAGAGGGAGAGGGGAACCCCGAGACAGGAGAACACAACAATCCATGTACGGGGGCACCCAGCACTGGGATGGGGAGGTGCCAGTCAGGATGTGGGGCGTGGTCATTCCATCCCCCACTGAATGGGTCCCCCATTCGGAGAAAGAGACTCAAGGGGACGATTCCTTCCCCTCCCACCCAGCAGCGGCTCCATTACCAAGGGTTCTGGGAACAGAACCATCAGGTCCGATCCGCCACATCTGAGCAGCGAGACAAGCTGGGAGGGAAAGTGGGTTTCCCACCGTTAGGGAGAGTGGAGGGACTGACGGTTTCTAACTGCAGGAGGACACGACTCTTGGAGAGATGTGCTGGCTGGCGCATACACCCAGCCCTGTTCCTAGAGTCATAGAATCATAGAAGATCAGGGTTGGAAGGGACCTCAGGAGGTCATCTAGTCCAACCCCCTGCTCAAAGCAGGACCAATCCCAACTAAATCATCCCAGCCAGGGCTTTGTCAAGCCGGGCCTTAAAAGCCTCTAAGGAAGGAGACTCCACCACCTCCCTAGGTAACGCATTCCAGTGTTTCACCACCCTCCTAGTGAAATAGTGTTTCCTAATATCCAACCTAGACCTCCCCCACTGCAACTTGAAACCATTACTCCTTGTTCTGTCATCTGCCACCACTGAGAACAGCCGAGCTCCATCCCCTTTGGAACCTCCCTTCAGGTGGTTGAAGGCTGCTATCAAATCCCCCCTCGTTCTTCTCTTCTGCAGGCTAAATAACCCCAGTTCCCTCAGCCTCTCCTCGTAAGTCATGTGCCCCAGCCCCCTCATCATTTTTGTTGCCCTCCGCTGGACTCTCTCCAATTTGTCCACATCCTTTCTGTAGTGGGGGGACCAAAACTGGAAGCAATACCGCAGATTTGGCCTCACCACTGTCGAATAGAGGGGAATAATCCCTTCCCTCGATCTGCTGGCAATGCTCCTACTAATACAAAAACAACAAGGAGTCTGGTGGCACCTTAAAGACTAACAGATTTATTTGGGCATAAGCTTTCGTGAGTAAAAACCTCACTTCTTCGGATGCATAGAGTGAAAGTTACAGATGCAGGCATTATATACTTGACACATGGAGAGCAGGGAGTTACTTCACAAGTGGAGAACCAGTGTTGACAGTGCCAATTCAATCAGGGTGTATGTAGTCCACTCCCAGTAATAGATGAGGAGGTGTCAATTCCAGGAGAGGAAAAGCTGCTTCTGTAGTGAGCCAGCCACTCCCAGTCCCTATTCAAGCCCAGATTAATGGTGTTGAATTTGCAAATGAATTTTAGTTCTGCTGTTTCTCTTTGAAGTCTGTTTCTGAAGTTTTTTTGTTCAATGATAGTGACTTTTAAATCTGTAATAGAATGACCAGGGAGATTGAAGTGTTCACTTACTGGCTTGTGTATGTTACCATTCCTGATGTCCGATTTGTGTCCATTTATTCTTTTGCGGAGGGACTGTCCGGTTTGGCCAATGTACATGGCAGAGGGGCATTGCTGGCACATGATGGCATATATGACATTAGTGGATGTGCAGGTGAATGAGCCCCTGATGGTGTGGCTGATGTGGTTGGGTCCTCTGATGCTGTTGCCAGAGTAGATATGGGGACAGAGTAGGCAACGAGGTTTGCTACAGGGATAGGTTCCTGGGTTGGTGTTTCTGTGGTGTGGTGTGTAGTTGAGTATTTGCTTCAGGTTGGGGGGTTGTCTGTAAGCGAGGACTGGCCTGCCTCCCAAGGTCTGTGAGAGTGAGGGATCATTTTCCAGGATAGGTTGTAGATCGTGGATAATGCGCTGGAGAGGTTTTAGCTGGGGGCTGTATGTGATGACCAGTGGTGTTCTGTTATTGTCCTTGTTGGGCCTGTCCTGTAGTAGGTGATTTCTGGGTACCCGTCTTGCTCTGTCAATCTGTTTCCTCACTTCCCCAGGTGGGTATTGTAGTTTTACGAATGCTTGATAAAGATCTTGTAGGTGTTTGTCTCTGTCTGAGGGGTTGGAGCAAATTCGGTTGTATCTTAGGGCTTGGCTGTAGACAATGGATCGTGTGATGTGTCTTGGATGGAAGCCGGAGGCATGTAGGTACGTATAGCGGTCAGTAGGTTTCCGGTATAGGGTGGTGTTTATGTGACCATCACTTATTTGTACTGTAGTGTCCAGGAAGTGGATCTCCTGGGTGGACTGGTCCAGGCTGAGGTTGATGGTGGGGTGGAAATTGTTGAAGTCCCAATATGCCATTGGCCTTCTTGGCAATGAGATCACACTGTTGACTCATATCCAGCTTCTCATCCACTGTAATCGCCAGGTCCTTTTCTGCAGAACTGCTGCTTAGCCAGTCAGACCCCAGCCTGTAGCAGTGCATGGGATTCTTCCGTCCTAAGTGCAGGACTCTGCACTTGTTCTTGTTGAACCTCATCAGATTTCTTTTGGCCCAATTCTCCAATTTGTCTAGGTCACTGTGGACCCTATCCCTACCCTCCAGCGTATCTACCTCTCCCCCCAGTTTAGTGTCATCCGTGAACTTGCTGAGGGTGCGATCCATCCCATCATCCAGATCATTAATGAAGCTGTTGAACAAAACCGGCCCCAGGACCGACCCTTGGGACACTCCGCTTGATACCAGCTGCCAACTAGACATCGAGCTGTTGATCACTACCTGCTGAGCCCGACAATCTAGCCAGCTTTCTATCCACCTTATAGTCCAGGAGAACCCAGGAACCCTGGCTCCCAGCACCCTGCTCTGATCACTAGACCCCACTCCCCACCCAGAGCCAAGGATAGAACCCAGGAGTTCTGGATCCCAGCCCCCTGCTCTAACCCACTAGCCCCCGCATGATTGGTAGAGGAGTGAGGGACTGGCTGGGCTCAGACAATGGTTTACTTTACAGGAGAGGCTTATTAACTTCTCCTATTCCAAGCTCTGGGAGGGGAGTGTGGGCTAGCGATTAGAGCAGTCAGGAGCTGGGAGCCAGGACTCCTGGGTTCTCTCCCCAGCTCTGGGAGAGGAGTGGGGTCTAGTGGAGCTAAAAGGTCAAGAATCCTGGGTTGTATTTCCTAGTTCTGTGCATTGACTCCTTATTTCCTATTTTTCTCACAAAATCACTCCCTGAGAATCAGGGATTGAACCCAGGAGTCCTGGCTCCCAGTCCCCCACCCTCTAACCACTAGACTTCACTTCCTTCCACCTTTGATGATATTTATGAAAATTTCCCTCTGAGTAACAACCACTTCCCTGTTGTTCAGGGTGCCTGCTCGGCCCACTCCCTGCAGCCCATCCCTGTGTGTTTGCTCACAAGATCTCATGCATCCCAGGCTCTCCGTTCTCTCTCTGGCGCTGCCCCCGCCCCCCGTCCGTGCCTGCCGTTGACTAAACAGGAAACCGAGCTAAATAAATATAGGAGCCGGCTACATATATTCCAGCCATATGTCTAGTGTCAGCTAATGGAACGGGAGCCCTGAGCTTGCTCGCATGGCTACGGGTAAGGAGGGCTGGGAGCCAGGACTCCTGGGTTCTGGCCACATGACTTGGGGGGAGGGGCATGTAAGAGTTTGAGCGGAGGGTCTAGGAGGAGGACTCCTGGTACTCTACCAGCTCAGGGAGGGAAGTGGGATCTAGTGGATTAGGACAGGGGGCCTGGAGCCAGGACTCCTTTGTTCTATCTGCAGGCCTGGGAGGGTGTGACAGGATCCCTGGGGTGCAACCTGGAACTCAGATACCCCTGAGTCCTCTGCCCCACCAGTCTGGACTCCCATTCACGCTGTGATGCTGTGACAAGCAACAAACGTCTGGCAGGTACTGGACTTACACAGCCATCCCCAGGCAGGGACACACCCAGCCGAGTTACATGAAATGCTGCCCTCAGCCACTCACGAACCAAAAAGCCAATTCTCCCCAACCTAGGACCCTGGAGCTGTACCATCCTGCATTGGTCAGAAGCCTGAGCAGTGTCAGTTCTTTGCCCAGCCCGTCCCCCTCGCCCCGGGCCTCTCGATGTGGGGAGGACATGCACACGCCTTTTGTTAACTGAGCTAAGATTTCCAAGCTTTTCAAGCAAAATTCATTGTTTTAGATAAAGTATAACACAGATTTATTAACTGCAGATAGAGAGAGTTTAAGTGATTATAAGTGGTAGGTATAAAAGTTAGAGATAGTTACCAAAGAAAAGAAACTAAGTGTCTAGTCTAAAACTTCAACCTCTAAGACACTAGGCAGTATTTAGATCTAGCAGTTTTCTCCACTCAATGGATGTTACAGTTCACAATACACAGGTTTCTCCCTTGTCTCCTCTGCTGAAGTTCTCTCTCTTCTCAGAGTCCTTGTGGCTTGCAGCGTAGGTGGGGGAGGAGAAAAGGCCAAGCCATGCAGCCTCTGTCTCTTAATACCAAGACCCGTCCTGATGGGCTTTGCTGAGTCACAGTGACCAAGTAAATCCCCCATTGTGTGGTGCTTCTGCAACTGTCATTGAATTGTAAATCCCTTGATTGCAACTCCCCCGTTGATGAATGGCCAGTGAACGCCCACCTGGGAGAGGGTCACCACCCTTGTAGGAAGGACTCTCAAACTTACAACATATTTCACTGACAATCATACAACAAAATCTTATAACTTCATACACACTAACGGTACACATATTTGGACAGAACAATGGGTTTCAGCAGATCATGACCTTTCATATGATATCTCACATGCATTCTTTGTATCACACATAAGATAATCATGTGACATTGGTGAATACGGGGTTCCAAGGTGTTGCTTTGGGGTACAGAGTGCCACAGAGGGGAGTGGGATCTAGTGGGTTGGAGGGAGAGGGGGCTGGAGCCAGGACTCCCGGGTTCTATCCCCACTGCTGGGAGGGGAGTGGGATCTAGTGGGTTGGAGGGAGAGGGGGCTGACTACCAGGACTCCTGGGTTCCTTTGGCAGCTGATGAGCCTTTTCTCCTTTGAAGGAGCTGAGAAGATGAGTTCAAATGTTTACATCCCGCTGGTTCTCACTGTCTACATCTTCACCTTCCTGACCGGCCTCCCGTCCAACCTTCTGGCCTTCTACACCTTCCTGGTGAAGGTCCGCCAAAAACCCACCCCTGTCGACATCCTTCTCCTCAACCTCACTGTCTCCGACATCTTCCTCCTCATCTTCCTCCCCTTCAAGATGGCAGAGGCTGCCTCAGGCATGGTGTGGCCCTTGCCTGCTTTCCTCTGCCCACTCACCAACTACTTTTACTACAACAGCATCTACATCAGTTCCTTCTTCCTCATGGCCGTCAGCGTTGATCGCTACCTGGGGGTGGCCTTTCCCATCAAGTACAAGCTCCGGCGCCGTCCAGCATATGCTATCGCCACCTCCGTGGTCTTCTGGTTGATCATCTGCGCCCACTGCAGCATCGTCTACATTGTCCAATACGAGGTCCTGAGCCCCAATGGGACTGCGACTTCCAATAACGTGTCCAACTGCTATGAACATTTCTCCCCTACGCAGCGCCAGATCCTGCTCCCTGTCCGGCTGGAGTTCTTCGTCGTCCTCTTCTGCCTTCCCTTCACCGTCACCATCTTCTGCTACGTCAACCTCGTCCGCATCCTGGTGGCCTTGCCCAACATCTCGGCCCGGAGGAAGCAGCGGGCCGTAGGCCTGGCTCTGGTTACCTTGTTCAACTTCATAGTCTGTTTCGCCCCCTACAACCTGTCCCACGTGGTGGGCTTTGTCCAGAAGAAGAGCCCCTCCTGGAGGGTGTACGCTCTTCTCCTCAGCACGCTCAATGCCGCCTTGGACCCCGCCATCTTCTATTTCTCCTCCACTGCCGTCCAAAGGGCCTTCGCCAACTGCCTGGCCACCCTGCGGCATAAACTTAACACCATCTTGTCCCGGTGCCATCTCCCCTGCTTGACTCGCTGCGGAGAAGGGGGCAGCGAGTTGAAGGCAGCCAGTAAGAACGTGATTGAGGAGTCGACGACTTGACCCCCAGGATGAGACTGACTCTCTGCTTCCTCCGCAGAGCCTTCCTTGTCCCATGCACCGCAGGAGCAAGAGATCCTGCCCTTGAGCCCGGGACGGCATCTTCTGTCCTTCCCTGCACCTCCCGAGAGGGCCGTAGGCCTCCTCAGACAGCAGCGTGCGGCGGGGCTTGGAGTTGGTGCCCAACTTCCACATGGCTTTGGCCTACCTGAGCTTCAGTGTGGTTGGCCAAACTTGCACAGGGGTTTGGCCGACCTCCAGTTGGGGTCAAGGTCCTTCCTTTTCCGCTGCCGGGCCATGAGCAGTACCGGGTTTACAATGGCGTCAACGGGAGCGGGCCCACACTTAGAAGGGGCCCTGGTGCTGGGACTTTGGCCCCACCCCCCTGCTGGAGCCTGAGCCCCCCCCCGTGCCCATCTGAGCCTGTTCCTCCAGAGCCATTGCTCACTGTTAGCTCCTCTCCACCCCCTCCCCAGCTTCCCCCCGCTTCAGTCCTCTCCACCCCTTACACCCGGTGCGAGTGGCGGGCGGGGCCTCAGGGGAGAAGAGGCTGAGCAGGGGCTGGGCCTTGGGGCAGAGCGAGGGCTGGGGCCACGGTCCATCCTTGGCCCTGGCCACGAGCGGTTGGCCAAGCGCCCCCCCAGACTTCGGCCTACTTCAGCTTTGGAGTGAGTGGCCCAACTTCCTCAAAGATCCTGCCTCTCTCAGTGTCAGGGTTGCCATGGCGTCAAGGGCCTTCCTTTGCCACTGCTGGCACATAAGTAGTTGGCCTATTTCATCACTGTCCACCCACTCCAAGTCTTTCCTTCCCCATGGTTGGGCCCACGGGCAAACAAGCTACTATGGGCTGTAACTGCAAGGGGAGAACCAAGTGGGGGTTGCTTGAGGGAGGGCAAACAGGCTGGGATGAGCAGGTCCCATTTCAGGGGAACCATTTAGTGGCAGATGAACAAGGACCAGGCTCCGTGAGGGGCCTGTGGACCCCGAGTTTGCCCTTGTTAAGCTATGGAGAACTCCTCCTCCTTGGCCACTATTATTAGTGTGTGTTGGCCTCTGTGGAAATGTAGTTACTGCCTCGGTGGGACTGGAACTCAAGAGGCTACAGCCCAGCACGCTACTGCTTGAGCTAAAGTAGCAGTGCCATGTGTTGGCGGCAGTAGTAAGGCTATTATCTGCCATGTGGATGGGAAGGATTTGGACTCTGGACCTTCACCATCAATGCACGGTGCAAGCGGAAGGGCCGGCACCGCTTGGTAGCAGCAGTGGGAACAGGCTGTTATTAACAAGGATTTGAACGCAGGACTTCCAGCACCACAGTGACGGGCTCACGTGATCTAAAAGCGGAGTGCCTTTTACAGCGGTAGTAGGGCTGTTATCCTCCAGGTGGGTGGGGGATGGGCGTTTAGCAGGCACACGTACAATGGACACTGGTCCCTGCGGGTCTGTTCCAGGTCTGGACATAGAGCTGAGATCTCCCTCGCGCAAGGTCCTGCACCTCCTCCCTTCGCTGGCAGATCTGGCGCCCCCCAGGGGCAGTGGCTTTAGCTACATATTAAATAATATAATTTATTTATTATCCAACGGAGATTATTTTCTTATCCTTCGGGTCTGGGGTGAGGTCTAGTGAGTTAGTGTCGGGGGAGGGGGTGAGTGGGGTCTGGGAGCCAGGACTTATGGGTTCTATCCCCAGTTTTGGGAAGGGAGTGGGGTCTATGGGTTAGAGTTGTTGGGGGTAGGACTCCTGGATTCTATCCATGGGAAGTGACCATTGCTAGGCCTCACACGTATTGTCACTGGCGACTTTCAATTAATGGCAGGGCGTGAATCTGGTACCGCAGGTGAGCAAATAGTATCTCTGTAGTGCTGATATTAACCGGGGTTAATGGATAACTGGCCTGGGCAGAGCCTGGGGCAGCCAGGGGATTTCACATGAACCACCAGGTCCCAGGCCATGGGACGCTGCCACGGACCTGACACCCCCACCCCCGGGGCTTCCCCAGAGCAAGAGCCCACCCACTAGGGTTGCCAACTTTCTAATTGCAGAAAACTGAACACCCTTGCCTCGCGCCCTGCCCTGCACGTTCTCCAAGGCCCTGACCCCGCTCACGCAATCCCCCCACCTTTGCTCACTCGCTCATTTTCACTGGGCTGTGGGAGGGGGTTGGGGTGCGGGAGTGGGTGAGGGCTCCAGCTTGGGGTGCGGGCTCTGGGGTGGGGCTGGTGATGAGGGGTTTAGGGAGCAGGAGGGGGCTCCAGGCTGGGGCTGAGGGGTTTGGAGTGCAGGGGGATGGGGGACTCAGGGCTGGAGCAGGGGGTTGGGGCATGGGAGAGGGTTCGGGGTGCAGGCTCCAGTGACCTCAGGCGGCCCCGGCATTTCCTCAGAACAGAGGAAGTCCGCGCGGCTTCTCAGTCACTGTGGCCTGGCCAGCTCCTCGGGAGGTCGGCGGGGGGAGGGGAGGGAGCTGGGTGCAGGTCAGCTCCTCTCCGAATGGGGCTGAGACCCAGCAAACCTCATGGCACAGCGAGCTCCCCGGAGCAGCTGTTAGCAAATAAACAAATGCACGCGGTGCAGACACGCACAGGGAGCGCCCCTCCCCCCCCGCTGCATTGCAAACACCCCCCCACCCACACAGGGGCTCCCAACCCCTCACGCACATGGGCAGCGGGGAGGGGATCTGTGTGTGGAGTTGTGGGGGATCCCAGGGCTGGGACAGCAAGCGGCTGCGGGTTGATATTGAAGGGCACCGGCAGAGCTGCGGGGGGAGCCCAGGGCTGGGCTAGCAGGGGGCTGCGGCCTGTGGGTTGGCATTGAGGGGCACCGGTAGAGCTGGGGGGAGTGTCTGGCTGACCACAATGGTTTACATCAGGGGCTGTCTCTCCCTTGGACGCCTGTTCCCATCTTGGCACTCGGAGGATGTGGGGAGGAGGGGTGCGGTGCAGCTGGCTGTGTGGTTGTGTCCCTGTGTCCTGTCGGGGTGTGTGTGTGTGTAATGGGCTCCCGCACGCCCCTGGCAGGGATTGCTGGGGCCAGTGGAGTTTGGGGGTGGGGGTGGGAAGGGGTGTGTGGGGAGGGATGGCTGGGAGGGAGGTGTGTCTGTTTATACACACACAGTTCAGGGCTCGTCCCCTCCAGCAGGGAGCAGCAGGTACACACACACACAGCTGCACAAAATCTCACCACACAAACACTCCCATAGGACATGCACACACCACATGCTCACAACAGCCATATGGGACAGTGTGTGCGCGCTCAGTGGGGTGAACTCTCTGCAGACCCCAGTATGGCGCTAGGGGGCGCTGTGCTGCAGTAGGCGGGGTGGGGGCTCTCCCCTGGCCGTCAGTGCTGGCCCTGATGTCCCAGGTGGCACTAGGGGGGGCTGTATAGTGGGGGGGAGTGTTGCCGAGTCTCACAAGAGGAAAAAGCGGCACTGCCTTTCAAGCCGAGCCCAGCCCCTTTCAGAAGTAAAAATATGACAATAGGAAATGTGTGTGTACTTGCATTATAGGCTGAGTCAAGTGGGTGGGCCAGAAAGTTCATGAATTTGCCCCCCCCCAACCCCACTGTAAGGAGCTTGGGGGAGGGGAGTGGGGCTTGCATGCAGTGTTTGCCCCCACACACACTGCAAGGAGCTGGAGGGGGAGGGGGGGCTTTCCCGCACTATGTCCCTGCCAGCGCTGCAGCATCCCACGTCCAACGGAGCTCACAATAGGGGGTGTGTGTGTGTGTGTGTGTGTGTGTGTGTGTGTCCCCTCTCTGGGCCTGGGGCGCAAGGACTTGCACTCAGCACCTCACTTGGCTGGTAGGGTTGCCATCTTTCTAATTGCACAAAACCGAACACCCTTGCCCCGCCCCCGAGGCCCCGCCCCTTCCCCACTCCTTCTCTGAGGCCTCACCCCCCTGCTCACTCCAGACCCCCTCTCTTCGTCGCTCGCTCTCCCCCACCCTCACTCACTTTCGCTGGGCTGGAGCAGGAGGTGGTGTGGGCTCAAGCGGGAGGTGTGGGCTCTGGGGTGGGGTCAGGGATGAGGGTTTGGGGACTGGGAGGGGGCTCAGTGCTGGGGCAGGGGGTTGAGCGTTCGGGCTCCGGCTGGACGGTGCTTACCTCTGGCGGTTCCCTGCCTCCCCTGGCTCCGCACTGCTCCCGGAAGTGACTGGCATGTGCGGCCCCTAGGCGGAGGCGCAGCCAGGCAGCTCTGCGCAGTGAGCGCTGCCCGTGTCCACAGGCACCGCCCCCGCAGCTCCCATTGGCTGCCGTTCCCAGCCAATATGAGCTGCAGAGCTGGCGCTGGGGACGGGGGCAGCACGCGGAGCTTCCCTGATCACCCCTGTGCCTAGGGGCCGGACATGCCAGCCACTTCCAGGAGCCGCACGGAGCCTGAGCAGGCAGGAAACCTGCCTTAGCCCTGCTGCGCCGCCGACAGGACTTTTAACGGCCCAGTGTTTTCACTGAGCAGCAGCAGATCCTGCCTCCCCCCGCACCGCCCGGACCCTGCACAGGGTGCAAGCAGAGCGGTGAGATCTTAGAGGGGAGGCAGCCCAGCCCAGTCGACCTTCAAGGCCAAATCAGCCACCTCCAAATCAAACAAAGCCCAAACCCCCAACGCTCCAAAAATGAAAGCAACTTTAACAAAAACAAGTCCAATTCTGCTTGCAGCCCCCTGTTCTCCCAGCATGTCCCCCCCCACACCTGCACTCTGCTGGTGCCACTCCCGACCCGCAGCCCCCTGCTAGGCAAGCCATGGGCTCCCCCCGAGCTCTGCCACCGCTTACAGTTTGTGTTTACAGGGGGCTGTGTGAGTGGGCTCCTGCTCTCCGGGGAGTGCGGGGGGGGGGGGGGGGGGGAAGATCATCTCCGTGGCAGTGTCCCATGGCCTGGAAGCCAGTTGTTCCTCCAGCTGCCCATGCGAGATCACCAAGCTGCCCCAGGCCCGCCCCGGCCCAGTTATCCATTAACCCCTGGTTAATATCGGCGCCACAGAAATGCTATTTGCTCACCTGCGGTGCTAGATTCACGCCCTGCAGTTAATTAAAAGTCGCCAGTGACAATGTGTGTGTGTCCTACTTCCTAGCCATGGTCCCCTCCCATGGATAGAACCCAGGAGTCCTGGTCCCCAGCACCCCCGACTCTAACCCATAGACCCCACTCCACTAGCCCTGAAGAAAAATAAGAATATAATCTCAATTGGGTAATAAATCAATAACTTTATTTAATACATAGCTAAAGCCACTGCCCCTGGGGGGTGCCAGATCCGCCAGCCAAGGGAGGACATGCAGGACCTTGCATGAGGGAGATCTCAGCTGTACGTCCAGACCTGCAGGGACCAGTGTCCATTGTACGTGTGCCTGCTAATCACCCATCCCCCACCCACCTAGAGGATAACAGCCCTACTACCGCTGCAAAAGGCACTCCGCCTTTAGATCACGTGAGCCTTTCATTGTGGTGCTGGAAGTCCTGCGTTCAAATCCTAATTAATAACAGCCTGTTCCCACTGCTGCTACCAAGCGGCGCCGGCCCTTCCGCTTGCGCCGTGCGTTGATGGTGAAGGTCCAGAGTCCAAATCCTTCCCGTCCACATGGCAGATAACAGCCTTACTACTGCCGCCAACACACGGCACTGCTACTTTAGCTCAAGCAGTAGCATGCTGGGCTGTAGCCTCTTGAGTTCCAGTCCCACCGAGGCAGTAACTACATTTCCACAGAGGCCAACACACACTACTACTAGTGGCCAAGGAGGAGGAGCTCTCCATAGCTCAACAAGGGCAAACTCGGGGCCCACAGAGCCTGGTCCTTGTTCATCTGCCACTAAATGGTTCCTGTCATAACTATAAAGGGAAGGGTAACAGCTCTCCTGTGTACAGTACTATAAAATCCCTCCTGGCCAGAGACTCCAAAATCCTTTTACCTGTAAAGGGTTAAGAAGCTCAGGTAACCTGGCTGGCATCTGACCTAAAGGACCAATAAGGGGACAAGATACTTTCAAATCTTGGGGGGGGGGGGGGGGGGCTTTTGTTTGTGCTCTTTGTTTTGGGGGTTGTTCACTCTTGGGACCGAGAGGAACCAGACATCAATCCAGGCTCTCCACATCTTTCTGAACAAGTCTCTCATATTTCAAACTTGTAAGTAAACAGCCAGGCAAGGAGTGTTAGTTTATCTTTGTTTTCTCAACTTGTAAACGTACCTTTTACCAGGGTGTTTACCTCTGTTTGCTGTAACTTTGAACCTAAGGCTAGAGGGGGGTCCTCTGGGCTCTTTAAGTTTGATTACCCTGTAAAGTTATTTTCCATCCTGATTTTACAGAGATGATTTTTACCTTTTTCTTTAATTAAAAGCCTTCTTTTTAAGAACCTGATTGATTTTCCTTGTTTTTAGATCCAAGGGGGCTGGATCTTGATCCACCAGAAGTTGGTGGAAGGGAGGAGGGGGGATGGTTAATTTCTCCTTGTTTTAAAATCCAAGGGGTTTGGATCTGTATTCACCAGGGAATTGGTGAAGAGTCTCTCAAGGCTACCCAGGGAAGGGAATTAGCATCGAGAGTGGTGGCAGCGGATCAGATCTAAGCTGGTAGTTAAGCTTAGAAGTTTTCATGCAGGCCCCCACATTTGTACCCTAAAGTTCAGAGTGGGGAAGCAGCCTTGACAGTTCCCCTGAAATGGAACAAGCTCAGCGCAGCCTGTTTGCCCTCCCTCAAGCAACCCCCACTTGGTTCCCCCGTTGCAGTTACAGCCCATAGGTGCTTGCTTGTCCGTGGGCCCAACCATGGAGAAGAAAAGATCCAGAGTGGGTGGAGGGCGCTGGAGGGACCCTCCAGCTGAAATCGGTCTATGTTTCACTTGTGAGCCAGCAGCGGCAAAGGAAGGCCCTTGACACCATAGCGATCCTGACACTGAGAGGGATCCTTGCAGAAGTTGGGCCACCCACTGCAAAGCTGAAGTAGGCTGAAGTCTGGGAGGCGCTTGGCCAACCGCTCGTGGCCAGGGCCAGATTAATCTTTTCTAGACCCCAGCACCTGGTCTGTGGCCCCACCCCTCGTTCTGCCCCAAAGCCCCGCCCCTGCTCAGCCTTTTGCCCTCGAGGCCCCACCCGTCGCTCGCATGGGGCACAGGGGGCGGAGAGGAGCTGAAGTAGGCCGAAGTCCGGCGGGAGTTTGGCCAAACGCTCGGGGCCAGGGCCGGATTTATCTTTTGTGGGCCCCGGTGCCCAGACCATGGCCCTGCCCCTCCTTCTGTCCCAAAGCCCTGCCCCTGCTCAGCCTCTTGCCCTTGAGGCCCCGCCTGTCGTTTGCAGGGGCATAGGGGATGGAGAGTAGCGAGCAGAGAGCGAGGGGGGGAGGGGGGCGGAGAGGAGCAAACAGCGAGCAGGGGTTTCGGGGGATGAGGCCGAGAGGGGGTGGGGCCTCGGGGAGCAGCAGGGTGGAGGGGCAGGCGCCAGGGCCCGTTCTGACTGTGGGCCCGACCCCATTGAAACTTCAACCTCTAAGACACTAGGCAGTATTTAGATCTAGCAGTTTTCTCCACTCAGTGGATGTTTGTTTCTTTGTTTATCTGCTTTGATCTGTTTGCTATCCCGTATAATCCCTTAGAATCTATCTTTTGTAGTTAATAAACTTGTTTTTGCTTTATTTAAACCAGTGCCTGGGAATCATAACTCAGGAGCAAACGGCTGTTGCATATTCCTCTCCACATTGCTGGTGGGGGCGAATTTTATGAGCTTACGCTGTACAGTTGCCTGTGCAGCACAAGACGGTATAATTTTGGGTTTATACTCCGGTGGGGGGCTGGGCGGGCGGGAGGTGCGTGCCTGAGGAGGTGGGAGTAGCTTTCTCATGCAGGGGCTGGTCAGAGAGCTGCTTGTAACTGCCGCTGGGTGCGTTCCTACCAGTATGTATGCTCGCGAAAGTGCAGGTAGGCAGGTTTGGTAGCTTGTCACAGCAACACAGTGTGAGAGGTTGGTGGGTCAGAAGGCTCAGTGGTACCCCAGTTCCAGGCGGGGGGAACCTGTCACACCTAACTTAAGTGCAGGATCTCTTGCTTCTGCGGAGCATGGGACAAGGAAGGATCTGCGGAGGAAGCAGAGAGTCGGTCTCATCCAGGAAGTCAAGTCAACTCCTCAGCCTCCATCTCACTGGTCACCTCTACCTCTCTGCCCCCTTCCCCGCAGCGACTCAAGCAGGGGAGATGGCACCAGGCCATGATGGTGATGAGTTTGTGCCACAGGCCGGCCAGGCAGTTGGCGAAGGCCCGTTGGACAGCAGTGGAGGAGAAGTAGAAGATGGCGGGGTCCAAGGCGGCATTGAGGGTGCTGAGGAGAAGAACGTACACCCTCCAGGAGGGGCTCTCGTTCTGGACAAAGCCCACCACGTGGGACAGGTTGTAGGGAGTGAAGCAGACTATGAAGTTGAACAAGGTGGCCAGAGCCAGACCCATGGCTCGCTGCTTCCTCTGGGCCGGGATCTTGGGCAAGCCCACCAGGATGCGGACGAAGTTGATGTAGCAAAAGATGGTGATGGTAAAGGGAAGGCAGAAGAGGACGACGAAGAACTCCAGCCGGACAGGGAGCAGGATCTGGAGCTGTGTAGGGGAAAAATTTTCATAGCAGTGGGACGTGCTATTGGAGGTTGCGGTCCCATTGGGGCTCAGGACCTCGTATTGGACAATGTAGACAAAGCTGCAGTGGGTGAAGACCACCACCCAGAAGACCACGGAGGTGGCAGCGGTGTAACCCAGATGACGCCGGAGCCTGTACTTTATGGGAAAGGCCACCCCCAGGTAGCGATCAACGCTGATGGCCATGAGGAAGAGGGAGCTGAGGTAGATGCTATTGAAGTACAAGTAGTTGGTGAGTGGGCAGAGGAAATGGGGCAAGAGCCACTCCATGCCTGAGGCAGCCTCCACCATCTTGAAGGGGAGGAAGATGAGGAGGAAGATGTCGGAGACGGTGAGGTTGAGGAGAAGGATGTCGACGGGGGTGGGTTTCTGGCGGACCTTCATCAGGAAGGTGTAGAAGGCCAGAAGGTTGGACGGGAGGCCGGTCAGGAAGGTGAAGATGTAGACAGCGAGAACCAGTGGGATGGAAACGTTCAAAGTCATCCTCTCAACTCCTACAGAGGAGAATGGGCTCATCAGTTGCCAAAGGAACCCAGGAGTCCTGGTAGCCAACCCCCCTCCACCTCCAACCCACTAGACTCCACTACTGTCCCTGGGCTGGGGATAGGACCCAGGAGTCCTGGCTCCAGCCCCCTCCTCCTCCAACCCACTAGATCCCACTCCCCTCTGTGGCACTCTGTACCCCAAAGCAACATCTTGGAACCCCGTATTCACCAATGTCATATGATTGTTATGTGTCATACAAAGCATGCATGTGAGATATCATATTAAAGGTCACGATCTGCTGAAAGCCGTTGTTCTGTCCAAATATGTGTATCTTTAGTGTGCATGAAGTTATAAGATTTTACTGTTTTGTTGTCAATGAAATATGTTGTAAGTTTGAGAGTCCTTCCTACAAGGGTGGTGACCCCCTCCCAGGTGGGCGTTCACTGGCCATTCATCAACAGGGGTGTTGCAATCAAGGGATTTACAATTCAATGACAGTTGCAGAAGCACCACACAATGGGGGATTTACTTGATCACTGTGACTCAGCTAAGCCCATCAGGACAGGTCTGGCTTAGTGTCTTTTAAACACATGGGCTTAGGATATAAAATAAGGGACAGAGGCTGCATGGCTTGGCCTTTTCTCCTCCCCCACCTACACTGCAAGCAACAAGGACGCTGAGAACAGAGAGAACTTCAGCAGAGGAGACAAGAGAGAAACCTGTGAATTGTGAACTGTAACATCCATTGAGTGGAGAAAACTGCTAGATCTAAATACTGCCTAGTGTCTTAGAGATTGAAGTTTTAGATTTCACGCTTAGTTAGTTTCCTTTGGTAAACTATTGCTGCTTTTTATACCTACCACTTATAATCACTTAAATTCTCTCTATCTGCAGTTAATAAATCTGTGTTATACTTTATTTAAAACAATGAATTTTGCTTGAAATGCTTGGAAATCTTAGCTCAGTTAACAAAAGGCGTGTGCATGTCCTCTCCAGGGGCGAGGGGGGCGGACTGGGCAAAGAACTGACACTGCTCAGGCTTCTGACCATGGCAGGACGGTACAGGTCTGGGGTCCTAGGCTGGGGAGAATTGGCTGGAGCCTCTCTGTTGTTGGTTCATGAGTACCCGAAGGCAGCATTCATGTAACTAAGAGGGGCGCGTCCCTGCCTGGGGATGGCTATGTAAGTCCAGTACCTGCCAGAGGTTTGTAGCTTGTCACAGCATTATAGTGTGCGTGGGAGCCGTGACTGGTGGGACAGAGGTCTTAGTGGTACCTGAGTTCCAGGTTGCACCCCAGGGATCCCGTTGTGACACTGCACCCCATATTCTTCACAGTAATATTATTATGATATGATTATGGCACAATTATGATGCATTTTATTCAAGATGGGTCATGTGAGATGTCATTGGAAAAGTTATAGTTTGCTGAATATGCTTGTCCTATTTGTATGCATGTATCATTTTTGTATCTGAAGCTATGACTATGAATCATGTATCTGTATTTCAAATTTAGTTACACGTGGGTAACACCCACTAGACAAGATGTTTTCAGTCTAGCTAGTGAGTGGGGAAGGGTCTATTCAGAGCAATGAGCCATTAGGAAAAAAAACAATAGGCTTTAGGAGAAGCTTATCTCCCACCTGGGGAGAACATTACAAACAGCCTCTGAGTCATGGCTGCTACGACTCTACAAGGCCATGGGATGTGATCGCATGTCTCTTGACTCCATTTTGGGATGACACTGTTTTTCCATTGACCGGGCATGGGAACCAAGCTTTGGGAACAAAGGGTTCCCGCCCTATGCAAAAGCTATTAAAGGTGGGGAGTGACATTATCTGGTGTTCTTCGCTCCCCACACACGAAGAATCCTGGAAACGCAAGAGGAACAAAGACTGATCTGGGGGACGTGCTGGACCCGGGCTAAAGGGATTTCTAGCCTGTGAAGGAAACGCCTGGGGATTCCAAGCTGTAAAGCAAGTGCAGCTTGTCCATTTAGAATCTGCAGCCTGCTCGTATCATCTCTTAGGGTGAGAATCTGCTACTCAGATCCAATCTATTTAGTATATTAAGCTTAGTTCACGTTTTTTTGTTTATTTGCTAGGTCATCTCCTTTGATCTGATTGCTATTCCTTATAATCACTTCAAATCTATCATTTGTAGTTAATAAACTTTTTTTTTTTCTTTATCTAAACCAGTGTGTGGGAATCACAATTCAGGGGCAAAACGCTGTTGCATATTCCTCTCCACATTGGGGGAGGAGGCAAATTTTATGAACTTATGATGTACAGTTTGGGTTTATACTCCAGAGAGGGTGTGTGCCTGAGAAGCTGGGTGTGTCCCTGCCATCTGTGTGCTGGGGAAAGTGCAGGCTGGAGGGCTTTGTAGCTTGTCACAGCAGTACAGTGTGAGAGGGAGCCCAGGCTGGTGGATCAGGGGGCTCAGTAGTACCCCATTTCCAAGTGGCATCCCAGGGGGGAGGAACCTGTCACATCCATCACACCCTGCCAGGCCTGGGGCTAGACCCCAGGAGTACTGGCTCCAGCCCCCCTGCCCTAACCCACTAGATCCCACTCCCCTCCCAAACATGTGGATAGAACCCAGGGGTCCTGGCTTACAACCCTCCTTACCCGTAGCCATGCGAGGAAGCTCAGGGCTCCCCTTCCATTAGCTGACACTAGACATATGTCTGGAATTTATGTAGCTGGCTCCCGTATTTATTTTACTCGGTTTCCTGTTTAGCCCGGGGCAGGCGCAGATGGGGGCTGGGCAGTGCCAGAGAGATTGGAGGGCCTGGGATGCATGAGATCGTGTAAGCAAACACACAGGGAATGGCTGTGGTGGTGGGGGCCAAGTGGGCAGCTCGCACAACATGGAAGCGGTTGTTACTCAGAGGGAAATTTTCATAAATAATATCAAAGGTGGAAGGAAATGGAGTCTAGTGGTCAGAGTGGCGGGGGGGGGGGGGGGGACTGGGAGCCAGGACTTCTGGGTTCTATCCCTGGTTCTCAGGGGTGATTTTTTTGGTTAAAATAAGGGCTAAGGAGTCAATGCACAGAACTAGGAAATACAACCCAGGATTCTTGGCCTTTCGGCTCCACTCATCCCACTAGACCCCACTCCCCTCCCAGAGCTAGGGAAAGAACCCAGGAGTCCTGGCTCCCCCCACTACCCACTGAGCCATTCCCAGACAGGCTGTGGGTGCCCTCATGCCAAGCTGCGATGGGCCCCTCCTTCCCTGGGGTACATGTAGCTCTATTCCCGCATCCTAGCTGTGGGGATTGATCATTAAATAGCCTCATTAAAGCAAAGTTAATAAGCCTCTTCCATAAAATAAACCACTGTCCGAGTCCAACCAGTCCCTCGCTCCCCTACCAATTGCCGGGGGGCGGTCTAGTGGGTTGGGGGTGGGGAGCTGGGAGCCAGGACTCCTGGGTTCTATCCCTGGCTCTGGGTGGGGAGTGCGGTCTAGTGATCAGTGCAGGGGGCTGGGAGCCAGGACTCCTGGGTTCTAGGAACAGGGCTGGGTGTATGCGCCAGCCAGCACCTCTCTCCAAGAGTCATGCCCTCCTGCAGTTAGAAACAGTCAGTTCCTCCGCTCTCCTTAATGGAGGGAAACCCACATCCCCTCCCAGCTTGTCTCGCTGCTGAGATGTGGTGGCAGGACATGGAACCGCGACCGGACGGGACCTGAAGGTTCCGTTCCCAGAACCCTTGGTAATGGAGCTGCTGCCGGGGGAGGGAGGGGAAGGAATCGTCCTCTCGAGTCTCTTTGTCCGAGTGGGGGACCCATTCTGTGGGGGATTTAATGACCATGCCGCACATCCTGACTGGCACCTCCCCATCCCAGTGCTGGGTGCCCCCGTACGTGGACTGTTGTGTTCTCCTGTCTCGGGGTTCCCCTCTCCCTGTCTCCATCATGCCCTCACTCAGCTGAGCTAGACAAATTTCCATCTCCCCAGCCCCCTGGCAGGCTTCGCTCAGCCCTGATTGCCCGGTGAAGGGCAAGAACGTTGCAAAAGTAGGTCATCAATCTTCACCCTCATTTTACCGGTGGAAGAACAGAGAGTCAGAGCAGGGAGAGGAGATGGCCATGCTGGGGGAAGAACCCAGGTGTCCTGGCTCCCCCCAGCCCCCTGCTCTAACCATTAGACAGCACTCCCCCCAATCTGGGATAGAACCCAGGAGCCCTGGCTCATTGCTCCCTACTCTAACGACTAGACTCCCCTCCCGGTCAGAGCTGGGGCTTGAACCCAGGTGTCCTGACTCCCAGCCCCCACTGCTCTAACCACTATACCCCACTCCTCTCCCACACTGGGGCTAGAACCCCGGGGTCCGCTGAGCCAGCAATCTCCCTTTTACTTTGTTGCTTGTTTGTTTTTTAATTTTCCAAAAACAAAATTAAATTTTGCACAGAGGCCTGGGCATGACTGGTAAAGGCAAAAACGCATAACGGTCAGGGCTAGGGGTGACCAGACGTTCCGTTTTTAAAGGGAGCATCCCGTGTTTAAGCCCTCCTGCTTGTGTCCTGATTTTTTCTTAAAAATGGGCAAATTGTCCCGTATTTTCTGTCTTCCCCCATCAGTATTGGTGGGTCCCGCTGCTGGCCGCATCCCTGCTCACCACCCACTTGCCCACCAGCGGCTTCCCCTCTCGCTGTCCTCTCCCTGCTTTGCCCCTTCATCCCCCCAACCCCGCTGCTCCTCCATATCCCCCCACCAGGTCACGTCACGCTCCCAGTGCTGTGCAGAGAACCAGCCCCTGGTCGGGGCGCTCAGCTCACCAACGGTCTGGCTGGCAGGCTCCTTCCTTCCCCCACTGCCTGTGGCTGGGCCGGCGCCCGGGGAAAGCCCAAGACCCTCTGGCCCAGGGCGCTGGCTAGGAGGAGCCGAGCACTGCGTGTGTCAAAGCCCCGCACAGCGCTGGCACATGGGGAACCTCTCTGCCCCTCAGCTAAGCTCCGGAGTGGAAGGAGGGGGGGAGAAGCGATTTCTAGTCTGTTCATTCCCTGAACCTGCAGGTTCCACAGCAGCCCCCAGGCTTAGCACCCTCTTTGCCCCCACCCCCACTGGGTCCTGCCCCCAGGGAGCACAGGGCTGCTTCGTCCCCTAGGAACCCTCCCCTGCTGAGCCACCTCTCTGGCCCGGTTCGCTGAAGCCCCTGCAGTCAGGTTCCCTGGGCCCTGGTGCAGCCTTAGGGCTTAACCCCTTCCCGCCCGCGCTGTGGCCAGGGACCAAGAGGCGGCTGGGTTATATTGGTGGTCAGCAGCCTGGAGGTGTCAGCTGCCCTTTGACACTGTGCGGGCAGGAAGGGACAAGCTGCTTCCAGTCACATGGGAGCGGTGGGGACCGGGGAAGAGATGAGCTCTGCAAAGATGTGGACCAGGTCATCCCTTCCCCCCCCCCCCGCAACCCCCTGCTGGCCACATTCTGGTGTGAACCCTGGCAGAAATCTGGGGGGGGGTGTGCATGTGACGTTGCGCTGGGAAGACGTGGTGCCAGGTACCAGGAGAGGCAGGTCCATCCCGGGGCCCAGCCATGCATGGAGGGCGGAGAGCGACGGGCAGGGAGGGTCGGGTCGGTCGGTCACCCCCACTGTGTGAGAGAGGAGTACGGGAGTGTGTGTGTGTGTGTGTGTCACCTCTCCCCATGTGTCAGGAGGGTGCGGGGGTGGTAGTGGTGTCACCCCTCCCCTCTGTGAACCCTAAAGCCTTAAAGATAAGAAGGTAAATAAAAAGAATCCAACTACCCAGTATTTCTTTTTAACAGGGGCTCAGTCAACTTGATGTTAAATTGAAAATTTGATTACCGTTGAACTTGCTTGAATATGAGTAATTTTACCAGGTGTCCCATATTCAGCATGGGAAATACAGTCACTCTAATAAGGGCTGGAACCAGAACCCAGGAGTCCTGACCCGTAGCTTTAACCAGCAGACCCCACTCACCTCCCAGGGCTGGGAAAGGAATCCAGCTCTCCAGTCCTGCTCTGCTCCCTTCCAGAGCCACTGATAGAACCCAGGAGTCCTGGCTCCCAGCCCCCCGTCCTAACCACTAGTCCCCACTCTACTCCAGATGAGCGCTGATCCAGGCAGCTAGAGAGCCCATCCTCACCTCTTCTCCAGCAGCCAGTGTGCTGGGAGCCCGCAGAAGGGCTGGAACCCAGGTGTCCAGGGTTGGAGCCACCCCAGGCGATGTGTCAGGGAAGAGCTGGTGGCTGGTCTCCTGCGTCCTGGCTGGGGAGTGAGTTTTCTGTACCCCAGGCAGCTGGTTATGTTGTGTCTGTGGCTGCGCCTGTGACAAAGTTCCTCCTCTATCTTGGTGGGTCCTGCGCTTATTGGCAGATTTTCTTGCCTCAGAGATTCACCATGTCGGTTGGGGAGCAGCCCAGAGACCTTCCGCTCTGGAAGAACCCACAGTCCAGGTCAATTGGGAGGTTTGGGGGGAACCTAGGCCCACCCTCTACTCCAGGTTCCAGCCCAGGGCCCTGTGGACTACAGCTGTCTATAGTGCCTCCTGTAACAGCTGCATGACAGCTACAACTCCCTGGGCTACTTCCCCATGGCCTCCTCCAAACCCCTTCCTTATTCTCGCCACAGGACCTTTCTCCTGGTGTCTGATAATTGTGCTCCTCAGTCCTCCAGCAGCACACTCTCTGCTCCTTGCACCTCTTGCTCCCAGCTCCTCACACTCGCACCACAAACTGAAGTGAGCTCCTTTTAAAACCCAGGTGCCCTGATTAGCCTGCCTTAATTGATTCTAGCAGCTTCTTCTTAATTGGCTCCAGGTGTCCTAATTAGCCTGCCTGCCTTAACTGGTTCTAGCAGGTTCCTGATTACTCTAGTGCAGCCCCTGCTCTGGTCACTCAGGGAACAGAAAACTACTCATCCAGTGACCAGTATATTTGCCCTCTACCAGACTCCTGTATCCCACTGGTCTGGGTCTGTCACAGCCCCAGGAAACCCCACCGGTCCCTCTCCTCAGAAATCCATGCAGAATGGATGAGAGATACAATCGTTACTTCCTCGTGCGAGGTGTGAACCAGCATGTCCTCGAATCATAGAATCATCAGGGTTGGAAGGGACCTCAGGAGGTCATCTAGTCCAACCCCCTGCTCAAAGCAGGACCAATTCCCAACTAAATCATCCCAGCCAGGGCTTTGTCAAGCTGGGCCTTAAAAACCTCCAAAGAAGGAGACTCCACCACCTCCCTAGGTAACGCATTCCAGTGCTTCACCACCCTCCTAGTGAAAAAGTTTTTCCTAATATCCAACCTAGACCTCCCCCACTGCAACTTGAGACCATTGCTCCTTGTTCTGTCATCTGCCACCACTGAGAACAGCCAAGCTCCATCCTCTTTGGAACCCCCCCTTTCAGGTAGTTGAAAGCAGCTATCAAATCCCCCCTCATTCTTCTCTTCTGGAGGCTAAACAATCCCAGTTCCCTCAGCCACTCCTCATAAGTCATGTGCTCCAGACCCCTAATCATTTTGTTGCCCTCCGCTGGACTCTTTCCAATTTTTCCACATCCTTCTTGTAGTGTGGGGCCCAAAACTGGACACAGTACTCCAGATGAGGCCTCACCAATGTCGAATAAAGGGGAACAATCACGTTCCTCGATCTGCTAGCAATGTCCCTACTTATACAGCCCAAAATGCCGTTAGCCTTCTTGGCAACAAGGGCACACTGTTGACTCATATCCAGGTTCTCGTCCACTGTGACCCCTAGGTCCTTTTCGAGCGAGTGTGGTGTCCCCTGCACTCGCCTATTGCACCCTGCGGTGGGCAAGGATTCCTGGGTTCTATTCCTGGCTCAAGCAGAGGTGGAGGGTGTAGTGGATAAAGCAGGGGAGCAATGAGCCAGCACTTCTGGGTTGTCTCCCCTGTTGTGGGAGGGGAGTGGGATCTAGTGGTTCAACCACAGAGCACTGGAAGAGAGGCTGCGCTGGATTCAGGGATTTCCCTATACGCCCCCTGAATTTCCTCAACCCCCCCCCACCCAGTTTTGTGAACTAGTTACATGCAGTGTTGCCAATTTAGTGATTGTTTGGAAATTTGAATTGAAATTGAAATATTAATACACACTTTAAAAGCATGTAAAGTGTATGATAAAATACGTGTATCTGAAAAAGTATCATAGATTTGAAAAGTATGAACACAGACTAGCTTCCTTCTACAGCTGTTGTTTTTTATGACAATGTCAGGGCATGCATGTCGGTGATGTTGGCCAACCTAATCATTTCAGATGATGATTTGTCAGCAAAGTCTAAATGAGCTCTCCCTGACAGCTAGTGATGAGCTGGGGCTGGAGGGAAAGGCTTCAGGACCAGATTGTGTTTACATTCACACCTGATCTACCTAGGTATCCAGCAAACAGAGCTGTGTTGCCCAAGTGATAGATTTTGGCTGCGGTTGGGTTACAAATCACTTGAATGTGGGGGGTTGGGAATGAAATGTTTTTATTCTTATTGTATGAGTAAAGGGCAGTAGAACTGTATGTAGCCTGTGCTGATTGAGGGCATCGAGAGAGAGAGAGAGAGAGAGAGAGAGAGAGAGAGAGAGAGAGAGAGGGTGGGGACAGGTGTTTTACTTGATGGTCTGCCTGAGTCACAAGTACTATTTGACCTGCCCCTCTCCACTGTTTATAGACAGAGCTGGTTAGGCTCCATAGATAGTCTTTTATTTTGTTAAGTGACCACTACAGCTGAACTCACTGATAATCAGGTCTAAGTGCTTAGATTTGCTGTGGGGACAGTGTTTCTGTGGAAGATACGGCCCAGCCTGCACTAGCAGCGAGGTTCCCCCACTGAGAGCTCAGCTGAAATCACTGAGAGCTGGTGGAACCTCAAGAGACCAACTCACAGAGGTCACAGTGGCAGCAGAAGGTGACGGCGCAGGGCCATTGGCAACAGAGCAATGGAGTGAACGGTGGCACAACGAACAGCTGTGGCCGGAGCGAACAGTGAGCAGCTGGAGGAACGAGCAAGGTGCCTTCTTGCCCCCCACCTGGGAGGTGAACTCATGTGAAAGCACCTCTGAACTCTGAGTCTCCACTGACCAAGGACAACACCGGTGCGTGTTAATGAGACTGTTAAGAATGCTGGAGACACAACACAGTTCATGCAAACAAACATGGCCGTGGCATCCTACTTTCTATTTAAGCCAGAGATACCACACACTACAAACTGGAGGCCAATGTTCAGTGCATTGTCACTTGTTCATCCTGAAGTTGAACACTGGTTCCAAACAAGACCAGCAAATGCTCACTATCTTTCTGCAAGAAACTCAGCTGACTGGCTAGAAGTATGTGGTGCCACAGTGAAAGACTCAACACTTGAAAAAGTGAAGAACTCTCTCACCACATTCAAAAAATTTGCATACATGGCTGATGAATGCACCGATGCAAATGGGAATCAAGTATTAAGTCATTGTGTACGTTATCTTGATGTCAGGGGTAGGCCAGTAGATTCATTTCTAGATGTTCAAGTTATAGAAGACAGATTGACTGCATCTGTGACAACCCACATCTTAGCCCTGGTCTACACTGGGGCAGGGATCGATCTAAGTTACGCAACTTCAGCTCCGTGAATCACGGAGCTGAAGTCAACGTACTTAGATCGATTTACCGTGGTGTCTTCACCGCGGTGAGTCGACTGCCGCCGCTCCCCCGTCGACTCTGCTTGTGCCTCTCACGGCGCTGGAGTACAGGAGTCGATGGGAGAGGGCATGGGGGTCGATTTATCGCGTCTAGTCTAGACACGATAAATCGATCCCCGCTGGATCGATCGCTGCCCGCCGATCCGGCGGGTAGTGTAGACATACAAAATCTCACCACACTAACGCACCCATGGGACGTTCGCACACCATGAGCTCCAAGAGCAGTATGGAACAGTGTGTGCGCTCAGTGGGGTGAACTCACTGCTGACCCCAGGGGGGCCTGTCCTGCAGGGGCGGGGTGGGGGATCTCCTCCTGCATCCAGGGCTGGCCCCGATGACCCTGATGGTGCTATGGGGTGCTGTTCTACAGGGGGAGGATGGGGGCTCTCCCCAGCAGTCATGGCTGGCCACGATGCTGGCTGGCCCCATGGTTAATCGGCTACAATCTGCCTGCGTCTGCAGCTGGGGATTTCTACCCTGTGCTTCGGCACATAAGCCCTGAATCTCCAGGGCCATCTGGCAGGCTAAGGGCCGATAGCAAGACTGATAGACGTTGGCTTCCGTGTCGGGGTGATTCCTGGGCTGGCCCAGAGCGAGCTTCCCATCGTTCGCTTACATGGGAGCATCGGCAGAGCTGTGGGGGGATGGGGTGAGCCCAGTGCAATGTGTGTGTGTATCGGGGGGGGGGGAGGGGGGCAGATGCTGCATACAAGTCCCAGTCCCCTCCCCCGAGCTCCTTGCAGTGGGGGTGGAGGACAAAGTCATAGACTTTCTGACCCACCCACTTGACACAGCCTATAATGCTTGAAACAAAGAAAGAAAGGCCGCATGGCAAGAGACTCTCAAAGGCAGCTGCATCTTCTCCATTTTGTCCTCAATCCTGCTTCTTACCTCTGGAGGGACTTTGCTACAAACTGAAGCTCTGAACAAAAGACTGAGGACCCATCCCAGCTGGGGACGTACTCCAGAGACTTAACTTAAGCCAGCAGTTTATTCCATCACTGCTACGAGCCGGAACCAAGAACTTTGCTGTTACTTTGTACGTAATTGATTCCATTTAACCAATTTTAACTCTCATCTATATTTCTTTCTTTTTATGAATAAACCTTTAGATTTTAGATTCTAAAGGCTTGGCAACAGTGTGATTTGTAGGTAAGATTTGACTTATATATTGACCTGGGTCTGGAGCTTGGTCCTCTGGGGTCAGGAGAACCTTTTCTCTTTTACTGGGGTGTTGGTTTTCATAACCAGTCATCCCCATAAGGAGCGGCACTGGTGGTGATACTGGGAAATTGGAGTGTCTGAGGGAATTGCTTGTGTGACTTCTGGTTAGCCAGTGGGGTAAAACCCAAGTCTTCTCTGTTTGGCTGGTTTGGTTTGCCTTGGTGTGCAAAGGACCCCCAGCCTTGGGCGGTGACTGCCCTGCTCTAAGCAATTTGTCCCGCCAAAGGCTGCTTTGTTACGGTTACACTTACAGTTTGTGTGTACAGGGGGCTGTGTGAGTGGGCTCCTGCTCTGCGGAAGCCCCAGGGAAGGGGTGTCCCATGGCCTCGAAGCCAGTGGTTCCTCCAGATGTCCATGCGAGATCACCAAGCTGCCCCAGGCCCTGCCCAGCCCAGTTATCCATTAACCCCTGGTTAATATCGGCGCCACAGAGACACTATTTGCTCACCTGCGGTGCTAGATTCATGCCCTGCAGTTAATTAAAAGTCGCCAGCGACAATGTGTGTGTGTCCTACTTCCTAGCCATGGTCCCCTCCCATGGATAGAACCCAGGTCCCCAGCGCCTCCGACTCTAACCCATAGACCCCACTCCACTAGACCTGAAGAATAAGAATATAATCTCAGTTGGGTAATAAATCAATAACTTTGTTTAATACATAGCTAAAGCCACTGCCCCTGGGGGGTGCCAGATTCACCAGCGAAGGGAGGATGTGCAGGACCTTGCGAGAGGGAGATCTCAGCTCTACATCCGGACCCACAAGGACCAGTGTCCATTGTACGTGTGCCTGCTAATCTCCCATCCTCCACCCACCTGCAGGATAACAGCCCTACTACCGCTGCAAAAGGCACTCTGCCTTTAGATCACGTGAGCCTTTCACTGTGGTGCTGGAAGTCCTGCGTTCAAATCCTAATTAATAACAGCCTGTTCCCACTGCTGCTACCAAGTGGCGCCGGCCCTTCCACTGGCATAGAGGGCCGCGCGTTGATGGTGAAGGTCCAGAGTCCAAATCCTTCCCGTCCACATGGCAGATAACAGCCTTACTACTGCCGCCAACACACGGCACTGCTCCTTTAGCTCAAGCGGTAGGGTGCTGGGCTGCAGCCTCTTGCGTTCCAGTCCCACCGAGGTGGTAACTACATTTCCACAGAGGCCAACACACACTACTACTAGTGGCCAAGGAGGAGGAGCTCTCCATAGCTCAACAAGGGCAAACTCGGGGCTCACAGGCCCCTCACAGAGCCTGGTCCTTGTTCATCTGCCACTAAATGGTTTCCCTGAAATGGGACAAGCTCAGCTCAGACTGTTTGCCCTCCCTCAAGCAACCCCCACTTGGTTCCCCCCTTGCAGTTACAGCCCATAGTAGCTTGTTTGCCCGTGGGCCCAACCATGGAGAAGAAAAGACCCAGAGTGGGTGCAGGGCGCCGGAGGGACCCTCCAGCTGAAATCGGTGTATGTTTCACTTGTGAACCAGCAGCGGCAAAGGAAGGCCCTTGACGCTATGGCGACCCTGACACTGAGAGGGATTCTTGCAGAAGTTGGGCCTCCCACTGCAAAGCTGAAGTAGGCTGAAGTTTGGGAGGTGCTTGGCCAACCGCTCGTGGCCAGGGCCAGATTAATCTTTTCTAGACCCCAGCACCTGGTCTCGTTCTGCCCCAAAGCCCCGCCCCTGCTCAGCCTCTTGCCCTCGAGGCCCCGCCTGTCGCTCGCATGGGGCACAGGGGATGGAGTGGAGCGAGCAGGGAGTGAGGAGTGGGGGAGGGGGTGGAGAGGAGCACACAGTGAGCAGGGGTTTGGGGGGAAGAGGCCGAGTGGGGGTGGGGCCTCGGGGTGCAGCAGGGGGGCACAGGCGCCAGGGCTCTTTCTGAGGGTGGGCCCGGCACCATTGATACCATCGTAAATCCAGTCCTGCTCATGGCCCAGCAGCAGCAAAGGAAGGCCAGTGACACCATGGTCGGCCAAACCCCTGTGCAAGTTTGGTCAATGACTCTGAAGCTCAAGTAGGCCAAAGCCTTGTGGAAGTTGGGCACCGACTCCAAGCCCTGCTGCATGATGGTGTCTACGGAAGGCCTACGGCCCTCTCGGGAGGTGCAGGGAAGGACAGAAGATGCCGTCCTCGGTGTGGCACTGCGGCCCATATTTCTCGCAGTGATATTATGATATGATTACGACATAATTATAATGTATTTTATGCAAGATGAGTCATGCGAAGTGTCATTGGAAAAGTTATGATTTGTTGAATATGAATGTCCTATTTGTATGCATGTATCATTTTTGTATCTGAAGTTATGACTCTGAATCATGTATCTGTATTTCAAATTTAGTTACACCTGGGTAACGCCCACCAGACAAGATGTTTTCAGTCTAGATAGTGGGTGGGGAAGGGCCTGTTCAGGGCAATGAGGAAAAAACAATAGGCCTTAGGAGAAGCTTATCTCCCACCTGGGGAGAACATTACAAACAGCCTCTGAGTCATGGCTGCTATGACTCTACAAGGCCATGGGATGTGATGGCATGTCTCTAGACTCCATTTTGGGATGACACTGTTTTTCCATTGACCGGGCATGGGAACCAAGCTTTGGGAACAAAGGGTTCCCGCCCTATGCAAAAGCTATATAAAGCAGGGAGTGACATCTGGGGTTCTTCACTCCCCACACAAAAAGACTCCTGAAAACATCTGAGGAACAAAGACTGAACTGGGGGAAGTGCTGGACCCAGGCTAAAGGGATTTTTAGCCTGTGAATGAAACACCTGGGGATTCCAAGCTGTAAAGCAAGTGCATCTTCCCCTTAAGAATCTGCAGCCTGCTTGTATCATCTCTTAGGGTGAGAGACTGCTACTCATATTAAGCTTAGTTTGTGTTTCTTTGTTTATTTGCTAGGAAATCTGCTTTGATCTGTTTGCTATCCCTTCTAATCATTTAGAATCTATCTTTTGTAGTTAATAAACTTGTTTTTGCTTTATCTAAACCAGTGTGTGGGAATCATAACTCAGGGGCAAAAGGCTGTTGCATATTCCTCTCCACTCTGAGGGAGGGGGCAAATTTTATGAGCTTACGCTGTACAGTTCCCTGTGCAGCACAAGACGGTATAATTTTGGGTTTATACTTCAGTGGGGGTGCGTGCCTGAGGAGCTGGGAGTAGCTTTCTCATGCAGGGGCTGGTCAGAGAGCTGCTTGTAACTGCCGCTGGGTGCGTTCCTACCAGTATGTATGCTCGCGAAAGTGCAGGCTGGCAGGTTTGGTAGCTTGTCACAGCAACACAGTGTGAGAGGTTGGTGGGTCAGAGGGCTCAGTGGTACCCCAGTTCCAGGCGGGGGGAACCCGTCACACCTAACTCAAGAGCAGGATCTCTTGCTTCTGCGGAGCATGGGACAAGGAAGGATATGCGGAGGAAGCAGAGAGTCGGTCTCATCCAGGAAGTCAAGTCATCAACTCCTCAGCCTCCATCTCACTGGTCACCTCTACCTCTCTGCCCCCTTCCCCGCAGCAAGTCAAGCAGGGGAGATGGCACCAGGCCATGATGGTGATGAGTTTGTGCCACAGGCTAGTCAGGCAGTTGGTGAAGGCCCTTTGGACGGCAGTGGAGGAGAAGTAGAAGATGGCGGGGTCCAAGGCGGCATTAAGGGTGCTGAGGAGAAGAACGTACACCCTCCAGGAGGGGCTCTCATTCTGGACAAAGCCCACCACGTGGGACAGGTTGTAGGGGCGAAGCAGACTATGAAGTTGAACAAGGTGGCCAGAGCCAGACCCATGGCTCGCTGCTTCCTCTGGGCCGGGATCTTGGGCAAGGCCACCAGGATGTGGACGAAGTTGATGTAGCAAAAGATGGTGACGGTGAAGGGGAGGCAGAAGAGGACGAAGAAAAACTCTAGCCGGACAGGGAGCACGATCTGGAGCTGCACAGGGGAGAAATGTTCATAGCAGTGGGACGTGCTATTGGAGGTTGCGGTCCCATTGGGGCTCAGGACCTCGTATTGGACAATGTAGACGATGCTGCAGTGGGCAAAGACCACCACCCAGAAGACCACAGAGGTGGCAACAGCATAAGCTGGACGGCGCCGGAGCTTGTACTTGATGGGAAAGGCCACCCCCAGGTAGCGATCAACGCTGATGGCCATGAGGAAGAAGGAGCTGAGGTAGATGCTATTGAAGTACAAGTAGTTGGTGAGTGGGCAGAGGAAATGGGGCAAGAGCCACTCCATGCCTGAGGTAGCCTCCACCATCTTGAAGGGGAGCAAGATGAGGAGGAAGATGTCGGAGACGGTGAGGTTGAGGAGAAGGATGTCAACGGGGGTGGGTTTCTGGCGGACCTTCATCAGGAAGGTGTAGAAGGCCAGAAGGTTGGACGGGAGGCCGGTCAGGAAGGTGAAGATGTAGACAGCGAGAACCAGCGGGATGGAAACATTTAAAGTCATCCTCTCAGCTCCTACAGAGGAGAATGGGCTCATCAGTTGCCAAAGGAACCCAGGAGTCCTGGTAGCCAGCCCCCCTCCTCCTCCAACCCACTAGACTCCACTACTGTCCCTGGGCTGGGGATAGAACCCAGGAGTCCTGGCTCCAGCCCCCTCCTCCTCCAACCCACTAGATCCCACTCCCCTCTGTGGCACTCTGTACCCCAAAGCAACACCCTGGAATCCCATATTCACCAATGTCACATGATTATGTTATGTGTGATACAAAGAATGCATGTGAGATATCATATGAAAGGTCATGATCTGCTGAAACCTGTTGTTCTTTCCAAATATGTGTATCGTTAGTGTGTATGAAGTTATAAGATTTTGTTGTATGGTTGTCAGAGAAATATGTTGTAAGTTTGAGAGTCCTTCCTACAAGGGTGGTGACCCCTGCCCACGTGGCCGTTCACTGGCCATTCATCAACGGGGGTGTTGCAATCAAGGGATTTACAATTCAATGACAGTTGCAGAAGCACCACACAATGGGGGATTTACTTGGTCACTGTGACTCAGCAAAGCCCATCAGGACGGGTCTTGGTATTAAGAGACAGAGGCTGCATGGCTTGGCCTTTTCTCCTCCCCCACCTACGCTGCAAGCCACAAGGACACTGAGAAGAGAGAGAACTTCAGCAGAGGAGACAAAGGAGAAACCTGTGTATTGTGAACTGTAACATCCATTGAGTGGAGAAAACTGCTAGATCTAAATACTGCCTAGTGTCTTAGAGGTTTAAGATTATGGCCTTGGCTACACTCGCGGATTCACAGCGCTGCCGCGGCAGCGAGAGCTGTCTCACAGCGCTGCAAGTACTCCACCTCTCCGCGGGGAATAGCTTGCAGCGCTGCGAACGAGCATGCAACGCTGATTACACTGGCGCTTTACAGCGCTGCACTTGCTGCGCTCAGGGGGGGTGTTTTTTCACACCCCTGAGCGCAGCAAGTGCAGCGCTGTGAATTGCCAGTGTAGCCAAGGCCTTAGATTGCACGCTTATTTTGTTTTCTTTGGTAAACTATCACTGCTTTTTATACCTACCACTTATAATCACTTAAACTCTATCTGCAGTTAATAAATCTGTGTTATACTTTATCTAAAACAATGAATTTGGCTTGAAATGCTTGGAAATCTTAGCTCAGTTAACAAAAGGCGTGTGCATGTCCTCTCCAGGGGCGAGGGGGACGGGCTGGGCAAAGAACTGACACTGCTCAGGCTTCTGACCATGCCAGGACGGTACAGGTCTGGGGTCCTAGGCTGGGGAGCTGGGGGGAATTGGCTGGAGCCTCTCTGTTGTTGGTTCATGAGTACCCGAGGGCAGCATTCATGTAACTAAGAGGGGTGCGTCCCTGCCTGTGAATGGCTGTGTAAGTCCAGTACCTGCCAGAGGTTTGTAGCTTGTCACAGCATCGCAGTGTGCATGGGAGCCGTGACTGGTGGACCCTAACAGGTCTTAGTGGTACCTGAGTTCCAGGTTGCACCCCAGGGATCCCGTTGTGACACTGCACCCCATATTCTTCACAGTAATATTATTATGATATGATTATGGCATAATTATGATGCATTTTATTCAAGATGGGTCATGAGAGATTGTTACCGAAATATCGGGTCCACCTAGCTGAGAGCTAATAACAGCCAGACAGCTGGATAAGTAAGAGGTTGCTTTATTCTGCAAAGGAAAGGAGAGCTTTGCACCTGAGCACAAAAATTCTAACTCATACAAAAACCCAAAGATTTTTTATACACACTTAAACACAGGCCCTGGTTGTGTTAACATTTGCTTGGTGGTTAACAAGCCCTGCACTTCTGCTATTTGGTCTGTGAGAACCGGTTTGGGACCAGCTCCCACTGCCTTAAGGCAGAGAAGGGAAGACAGTTTAAAAGTTTAGGCTACTGTGTACGTGAGGTGTCTGTTTTTCCCTAATGCCCACTGGCTGCCATAAAGGCTGCTAGCTCTTAGGGGAGGTGTCGCTGCTGACTGTCACAAGATGCATTGGAAAAGTTATAATTTGCTGAATATGATGGTCCTATTTGTATGCATGTATCATTTTTGTATCTGAAGTTATGAATATTAATCATGTATCTGTTCCAAGAAGGAGGAGTGCTAGGCGGAGATTCCAAGCTGTAAAGCAAGTGCAGCTTGTCCATTTAGAATCTGCGGCCTGCTCGTATCATCTCTTAGGGTGAGAATCTGCTACTCAGATCCAATCTATTTAGTATATTAAGCTTAGTTTGCGTTTTTTTGTTTATTTGCTAGGTCATCTCCTTTGATCTGTTTGCTATTCCTTATAATCACTTCAAATCTATCTTTTGTAGTCAATACACTTATTTTTGCTTTATCTAAACCAATGTGGGGGAATCATGGCTCAGGGGCAAAGGTTGTTGAATATTCCTCTCCACATTGAGGGAGGGGGTGAATTTTATTCCCTGTGCAGCGCAAGACGGTATAATTTTGGGTTTATACTCCAGAGAGGGTGGGTGCCTGAGCAGCTGGGTGTGTCCCTACCTGTATACATGGTGGGGAAAGTGCAGGCTGGAGGGCTTTGTAGCTTGTCACAGCAGTACAGTGTGAGAGGGAGCCCATGCTGGCGGGTCAGGGGGCTCAGTGGTACCCCATTTCCAGGTGGCATCCTGGGGGGGAGAACCCGTTGCATCCATCACACCCTGCCCGGCCTGGAGATAGACCCCAGAAGTACTGGCTCCAGCCCCCCTGCCCTAACCCACTAGATCCCACTCCCCTCACAAACATGTGGATAGAACCCAGGGGTCCTGGCTTACAACCCTCCTTACCCATAGCCATGCGAGCAACCTCCAGGCTCCCGTTCCATTAGCTGACACTAGACATATGGCTGGAATTGATGGAGCCGACTCCTGTATTTATTTAGCTCAGTTTCCTGTTTAGCCAGGGGCAGGAGCAGATGGGGCGGGGGGCAGCGCCAGAGAGATCGGAGGACGTAGGATGCATGAGATCGTGTAAGCAAACACACAGGAAATGGCTGTGGTGGGGTGGGGGCCAAGTGGGCAGCTTGGACAACATGGAAGCGGTTGTTAGGGAAATTTTCATAAATATTATCAAAGGTGGAGCGGAGTGGAGTCTACTGGTCAGAGCGGGGGCAGGGGGAGGGTTCTGGGACCCAAGACTCCTGGGTTCTATCCCCACCTCTGGGAAGGGCGTGAGGTCTAGTGGATTGGAGTGGGGAGTGCTGGGAGCCAGGACTCCTGGGTTCTATCCCTGATTCTCAGGGGTGATTTTGTGGTTAAAATAAGGGATAAGGAGTCAATGCACAGAACTAGGAAATACAACCCAGGATTCTTGATCTTTCAGCTCCACTCACCCCACTAGACCCCACACCCCTCCCAGAGCTAAGGAGAGAACCCAGGAGTCCTGGCTCCCCCATCTACCCACTGAGCCATCCCGGTGACTCTGAAGACCAGCCCACCAGCTTTCCCAGGGCCAGGGCATCCTGCGCCCGTGCTCCAGCCAGGCTGTGGGTACCCTCATGCCAAGCTGCAATGGGCCCCTCCCTTCCCCAGGGTACATGTAGCTCTACTCCCGCCTCCTAGCTGTGGGGATCGATTGTTAAATAACCTCATTAACGTGAAGTTAATCAGCCTCTTCCATAAAATAAACCAGTGTCTGAGCCCGACCAGTCCCTCGCTCCCCTACCAATTACAGGGGGGTGGTCTAGTGGATTAGAGCAGGGAGCTATCCCTGATTCTGGGTGGGGAGTGGGATCTAGTGATCAGTGCAGGGGGCTGGGAGCCAGGGTTCCTGGGTTCTAGGAACAGGGCTGGGTGTATGAACCAGCCAGAACATCTCTCCAAGAGTCGTGTCCTCCTGCAGTTAGAAACTGTCAGTTCCTCCGCTCTCCTTAACGGAGGGAAACCCACTTTCCCTCCCAGCTTGTCTCGCTGCTGAGATGTGGTGGCAAGACATGGAACCGCGACCGGATCGGACCTGATGGTTCCGTTCCCAGAACCCTTGGTAATGGAGCTGCTGCCGGGAGGACCCATTCTGTGGGGGATTTAATGACTACGCCCCACATCCTGACTGGCATCTCCCCATCCCAGTGCTGGGGGCCCCCCCACATATGTGAATTGTTGTGTTGTCCCGTCTCGGAGTTCCCCTCTCCCTGTCCCCACCATGTGGTTACTCAGCTGAGCTACACACATTTCCACTCCCCCTGTCAGCTTCACTCAGCCTTGATTGCCTGGTGATGAGTGAGCACGTTGCAAAAGTAGGTCATAAATCTTCACCCTTGTTTTACAGGTGGAAGAACAGAGAGTCAGAGCAGGGAGAGGAGATGGCCATGGTGGGGGAAGAACCCAGGTGTCCTGAATCCCCCTCAGCCCCCTGCTGTAACCATTACGGTTTCCCACCATATTCTTGCCGGCAAGTTAAAGAAGTATGGGCTGGTTGAATGAACTATAAGTTGGATAGAAAGCTGGCTAGATCGTCGGGCTCAAGGGGTAGTGATCAATGGCTCCATGTCTAGTTGGCAGCCGGTTTCAAGCAGAGTGTCCCAAGGGTCAGTCCTGGGGTTGGTTTTGTTCAACATCTTCATAAATGATCTGGAGGATAGCATGGACTGCACTCTCAGCAGGTTTGCAGGGGACACTAAACTGGGAGGAATGGTAGATACGCTGGAGGGTAGGGATAGGATATAGAGGGACCCAGACAAATTAGAGGATTGGGCCAAAAGAAACCTGATGAGGTTCAACAAGGACAAGTGCAGGGTCCTGCACCTAGGATGGAAGAATCCCATGCACTGTTACAGACTAGGGGCCGAATGGCTAGGTAGCAGTTCTTCAGAAAAGGACCTAGGGGTTACAGTGGACGGGAAGCTGGATATGAGTCAACAGTGTGCCCTTGTTGCCAAGAAGGCTAATGGCATTTTGGGCTGTATAAGTAGGGGCACTGCCAGCAGATCGAGGGACACGATCATTCCCCTGTGTTCGACATTGGTGAGGCCTCATCTGGAGTACTGTGTCCAGTTTTGGGCCCCACAGTACAACAAGGATGTGGAAAAATTGGAGAGAGTCCAGAGAAGGGCAACAAAAATGATTAGGGGTCTGGAGCACATGACTTATGAGGAGCGGCTGAGGGAACTGGGATTGTTTAGTCTGCAGAAGAGAAGAATGAGGGGGGATTTGATAGCTGCTTTCAACTACCTGAAAGGGGGTTCCAAAAAGGATGGATCTAGACTATTCTTAGGGTACCAGATGACAAAACAAGGAGCAATGGTCTCAATTTGCAGTGGGGGAGGTTTAGGTTGGATATTAGGAAACAGTATTTCACTAGGAGGGTGGTGAAGCACTGGAATAGGTTACCTAGGGAGGTGGTGGAATCTCCTTCCTTAGAGGTTTTTAAGGTCAGGCTTGACAAAACCCTGGCTGAGATGATTTAGTTGGGGATTGGTCCTACTTTGAGCAGGGGGTTGGACTAGATGACCTCCTGAGGTCCCTTCCAACCCTAATCTTCTATGATTAGACTGCACTCCCCCCAATCTGGGACTGGAACCCAGGAGTCCTGACTCCCAGCCCCCACTGCTCTAACCACTCCACTCCTCTCCCGCACTGGGACTAGAATCCCGTGCTCAGCTGAGCCAGCAATCTCCCTTTTACTTTGTTGGTTGTTTGTTTTTTAATTTTGCAAAAACAAAATTAAATTTTGCACAGAGGCCTGGGCATGACTGGTAAAGGCAAATGCATACTGGTCAGGGCTGGGGACAGAACCCAGAAGTCCTGGCCCGTAGCTTTAACCAGTAGACCCCACTCACCTCCCAGGGCGGGTCCTGCTTTCTCTAACCAAGTCCTCTTCCAGGGTCAGTGATAGATCCCAGAAGTCCTGGCTCCCAACCCCCTCCTGTCCTAACCACTAGTCCCCACTCCCCTCTGGATGAGCCTTGACCCAGGCAGCTAGAGAGCCCATCCTCACCTCTTCTCCAGCAGCCAGTGCGCTGGGAGCCTGCAGAAGGGCTGGAACCCAGGTGTCCGGGGTTGGAGCCACCCCAGGCGATGTGTCAGGGAAGAGCTGGTGGCTGGTCTCCTGCGTCCTGGCTGGTGTGTGAGTTTTCTGTAGCCCAGGCAGCTGGTTATGTTGTGTCTGTGGTTGCACCCTAGGAAACCCCACCGGTCCCTCTCCTCGGAAAGCCACGCAGAAAGGATGAGAGATACAATCGTTACTTCCTCGTGTGAGGTGTGAACCAGCATGTCCTCGAGCGAGTGGGGTGTCCCCCCACTCGCCTACTGCAGACCCAGGGAGAGAACCCAGGAGTCCTGGCTCCCAGCGCCCCCTGCTCTAACCACTAGACCCTACTCCCCTCCCAGAGCTGGGGAGAAAATCCAGGAGTCCTGGCTCCCAGCCTCTGCTGCTCCCCACCTCACTAGGCCCCACTCCCAGTAGAACCCAGGAGTCCTGACTCCCAGGCTCTCAGGTCTCACCCCACCTTTGCTATGTCCCCAGGGGGCTGCGGCGGGCGCCCAGCTCCCAGTTGGTGTCTGTGACGGGAGGCAAGCTGCCCTTCTGGGGGACATAGTGGGGGCTAGACGCAAGGACCCCCATGCTGAGCTTGCAATGCCCCCCCCCTCCCTTGCCAAGCTCTGAGAAACAGGACACCCCCCCCCCCCCCCAAGACAGAGAACTGGTTCCACTTCACGCAGGGCGGTGGCCTCATTGGCATGGCCATGGGCGCCCCTGGCACCTCACGTTGGACGTCCTCCCAGCCAGGGTTATTTTCTGCCAATGGGATTTTTTTTATTATTGACACCTGGGTTTATTATTTCTTTATGAGCCAGCCGGGGAAAGTCTCAGAACGTTGCACAAAGGTCATAAAATTCCTCGTGAGCAAAGGGCTCCATTGGGTGAGGTTTCTCTCCACCATCTCGGGAAGCAGCTTGGGCGTGTCACTGGTGGGGCTGGGCCCCATCTCCAATGAAAGGGCCCCACCCTTGTGAGAAGCGCAAAGATTCCAGTTGGACTAGACGAACCCTGTGCCCCAGGGAGAGACGGGGAGAGACCAAGACCCCTGAGCAGAGGGCGTCTCTGGGGCCACTCGTAATGTTCCACGGGCGAAGCCCTCAGCTGTTGTGCTAAACACAGCCAAGCGGCTGGGACATGAGGCAGATCTTGCTTAGCAGCCTCGAGATGCCTCCACCTTCCTTGTGTGCGCTCTGCTGGCGCGCTGCAGCTACACGGGGTGGACTCCTTTCTGCAGTCAGGGCTGTCCAGTGACAGGTCCCATCAGCCGGGGGAGAGGAGAAGCTGGTCTCCTGGAAGGACAGGAGAAGTCACACCACCCTTCCTGGCCGTGGTCCATTGCTCATTGCAGGAAGCTGGGCTGAGTTTCTAAATCTCCTACCTCCAGCCCACCCCAATATGGGTGAGCCGACCGTGGAGATCAGCCGGATCTTGGAGCACCATGGGGAGACCGTGGAGATTAGCTGCATCTTGGAGACCATGGGGAGACCCCCTCGTTGATGAACTCTCAGGCCTGGTGTGGGGAGCAAAGAACAGGCAGATGTGTCCCATCAATGCCCCCAATTCGGGAACCCTCAACGTGCCCCTCCACCAACAATCTCCTGAGCATCACCCTCCTGGTAGCAGCACACACCTCCATGACAACCGCCCCAGGTTTATCTACCAACCCCGAATGAGCTAGATCCTGACCAGCAGCAATTGTGGGTGACGAATTTCCAGATAGCGACAGCCGCGCGCTTCTCCGTGCTGAGGGGAGCTCTCATATTGCTATTCCACCCCTGCAGCTCCGGGGTGAGCTCTGCGCAGATCTCTAGGGGCCTGGCCTGTCGCCCTGAAGTGCTGCCACCACATTGCTGCTCACCCCAGCTGCACAAAATCTCACCACACTAACGCACCCATGGGACGTTCACACACCATGAGCTCACAAGAGCAGTATGGAACAGTGTGTGCGCTCAGTGGGGTGAACTCACTGCCGACCCCAGGGGGGCCTGTCCTGCAGGGGCGGGGTGGGGGATCTCCTCTGGCACCCAGGCCTGGCCCCGATGAACCTGATGGTGCTACAGGGCGCTGCTCTGCAGGGGGAGGATGGAGGCTCTCCCTAGCAGTCATGGCTGGCCCCGATGCTGGCTGGCCCCATGGTTAATCGGCTACAATCTTCCTGCATCTGCAGCTGGGGATTTCTACCCTGCGCTTTGGCACATAAGCCCTGAATCTCCAGGGCCATCTGGCAGGCTAAGGGCCAATAGCAAGGCTGATAGACGCTCGCTTCCGTGTCAGGGGTGATTCCTGGGGTGGCCCAGAGCAAGCTTCCCATCGTTCGCTTACATGGGAGCATCGGCAGAGCTGTGGGGGGATGGGGTGAGCCCAGTGCAGTGTGTGCGTGGGAGTGGGGGGGGGGGAGGGTAGATGCTGCATACAAGTTCCGCTCACCTCCCCCGAGCTCCCTCCCATACCCAATCTCCCTCCCAGAGCCTGCACGCCGAACCCCCTCCTGTACCCCAATCCCCTGGCCCAGGTCGGAACCCCCTCTGCACCCTAACCCCCTCTCAGAGCCCACACCCCAACAGCCTGCCCCAGCCCTGATCCCCCTCCTGGGGGAGAGCGAGGGGATGGAGTGAGTGGGGGGGGGCACAGAAAAGGGGCAGGATGGGGGCGTTCGGTTTTGTGCGATTAGAAAGTTGGCAACCCTATGTGCTCCTCGCAGGCCGCCAGGGCCCAGCGGCACCAGCACTTGTATGACCGCTGCCGAGCCCCGCCTGGAGCTCCCTGAGCAGCAGCAAATCCTGCCTCCCCCCGCACCGCCCGGGGCCCTGCATGGCACGTAAGCAGAGCGTCCAGCCCGGCCGGCCTTGGAGGGGAAGCAGCCCAGCCCGCCCGAAGGCCAAATCAGCCACCTCCAAAGCAAACAAACCCCAAACCCGCAAGGCTCCAAAAATGAAAGCAACTTAAACCCCCTGACCCCCCCCCCCCCCAACCCAATTCCACTTGCAGCCCCCTCTTCTCCCAGCCTGGGGCTCCCCCCACTCTGCTGTTACCCCTCACTTCCAACCCACAGCCTCTTGCTAGCCCAGCCCTGGGCTCCCCCCCATGCCCCCACAGCTCTACAGATGCTCCAATGTAAGCAAATAGTGACAGAGTTCCTCCTCTATCTTGGTGGGTCCTGCGCTTATTGGTGGATTTTCTTGCCTCAGAGATTCACCATGTGGGTTGGGGAACAGCCCAGAGACCTTCCCCTCTGGAAGAACCCACAGTCCAGGTCAATTGGGAGGTTTGGGGGCAACCCGGGCCCGCCCTCTACTCCGGGTTCCAGCCCAGGGCCCTGTGGACTGCAGCTGTCTATAGTGCCTCCTGTAACAGCTGCATGACAGCTACAACTCCCTGGGCTACTTCCCCATGGCCTCCTCCAAACCCCTTCCTTATTCTCGCCACAGGACCTTCCTCCTGGTGTCTGATAACGCTTGTGCTCCTCAGTCCTCCAGCAGCACACGCACACCCTCACCGCTCCTTGCACCTCTTGCTCCCAGCTCCTCACACTCACACCCACACCATAAACTGAAGTGAGCTCCTCTTAAAACCCAGATGCCCTGATTAGCCTGCCTTAATTGATTCTAGCAGCTTCTTCTTAATTGGCTCCAGGTGTCCTAATTAGCCTGCCTGTCTTAACTGGTTCTAGCAGGTTCCTGATTACTCTAGTGCAGCCCCTTCTCTGGCCACTCAGGGAACAGAAAACTACTCAACCAGTGACCAGTATATTTGCCCTCTACCAGACTCCTGTACCCCACTGGTCTGGGTCGGTCACAGAATGATGAGAAGTTCACTCTGGGCCAGGCCTGTGGCTTGTGGCAGAATCACCCCGACACGGAAGCGAGCGTCTATCAGTCTTTCTATCGGCCCTTAGCCCGCCAGATGGCCCTGGAGATTCAGGGCTATGTACAGAAGCGCAGGGTAGAAATCCCCAGCTGCAGACACAGGCAGATTGTAGCCGATAAACCAGGGGAGCAGCCCGCCCACGCTGCTGGGGAGTAGGGTGACCAGACAGCAAGTGTGAAAAATCGGGACGGGGGTGGGCGGTAATAGGAGTCTATATAAGAAAAAGACCCGAAAATCGGGACTGTCCCTATAAAATCGGGACATCTGGTCACCTTACTGGGGAGAGCCCCCATCCTGCGCCCTGCAGCACAGCGCCCCCTATTGGTGGGCAGTGAGTTCACCCCGCTGAGCGCACACACTCTGTTCCACGCGGCGCCTCTGAAGGGTGAATTGTACAAAAGAACCAGCGTCAGAAACACTGAGCCTTGATGTGGCTCTAAGTAATCAGCCTGTCACAGTGTTAAACCTTGGCATAAATGCTAGGGCGTAACCCTGTAACAGTGTATTATGTGTATGACGCTGAACCCAGGGTTGTGAGTTCAATCCTTGAGGGGGCCATTTAGGGATCTGGGGCAAAAATCTGTCTGGGATTGGTCCTGCTTTGAGCAGGGGGTTGGACTAGATGATCTCCTGAGGGCCCTTCCAAGCCTGATATTCTATGTTTTTTGGGGGGAAATGTTTAAGTATGCCAAAAATGGTAATTGAAAGCAAATCGCATGTCAAAGGTCTCATGGTAACGCTGCCTCTCAGCTATTACCTGTGAATGACCTTAAAGCTTGCAGAAAAACCATTACAAACCCAGTCTGTTGTGCACAAAGGGAAACTGAGGCACACCACCTCATGAATTTCATAACTGAACAGTGGGATAATTCACCAGCCTGCCTTTAGAATAAAACAAGGAAAGGATGGCGGCAATTCTTCTGTTTTTCCGGCAATCAGCAGGGAGATTGGTAAAAGGAAGGGGTATTTTTAAGCAATAATCTGTCCCCACCAGTGGGCCGGGAAAGGTTTCTTTTGTTTTTCAGACACTCTACAGGCAAGCTGGCGCCAGCGGAAGAACAACCCAGAACACCATGTTCAAATCCGTGAACGACTGGCAATCACAACGGGGTGAAAGAGGGCGGCAGAGGTGAGCCTGCGGTTAACTCGGGACAGGGAACCTCGTGACGTGGATGGGGGATGGCTTCAGAAGGCCTCGCTGCGGGAAGCTGAGTCTGGGAATGCAGAATGCTCAACTCGGGGGCTAGCACCTGCGTAATAGTTATCGAGGTACCTTGGAACGGAACGGCAGCTAAGGTGGGTCCCCATGAGCCCTATGGGAGTAATGAGGAAGGAAGAGGCTCGCTGGGACACACTGGGGGATAGATGGGGAAAGTGGAATGGGGTAAATTGGACAATAATTCAGTTGAACAATTGTTTGTCCATAAAAATAGTTGGATGTGTCCTTCCCCAGTGGCCACGGAGGAGCAGAACCAATGGCCTGTTGCAAATGGGAACCATTAGGGGTGATGTATACGGGGGATGGGGTGTTTTGCTGGGAATGTACTCAATACTAGGGGCCACAACTGCACCAGCACATGACCAAGTTACTCACACCTATGCGCTGCTATCTGGACTTTGGTGCATGAATGGATCTGTGGAACTCATTGCTGTGAATAAGTGAACCAGCGCATCGTACCCGATCCCGTGCCAAGTGGTCAAACTGGTTTGGACAATACCCCATGTCTCTGTGAATATCCAGTGGACTCATAATATGGACAAAAGCACGTGAAGACTGCAGGAGCTGTTCAATGCAACTGCCAACAACTGGACACATTTAAAATATACACTCCAGAATGGTGTTACAAGATCTTAACCCAGTCAATGGAGGAGAAGCAGTGTTTCTGTGGTGGCCCAGATGCTGGACTACATTACAATGGTCAGGGCTCTCAGCGTTATGGTGAATCGTTATAGTTGTCAGCCTATTGTTAAGTATACTAATCCTGTAATGTATAGCGCGGTGGTTGGGGGGGCACAGACCCACAAAGCACAACCACTGATTGTCACATATAAGTAATATAATAGGCCCTGCACCAAAGCATTGGCCTGCTAAACCCAGCGTTGTGAGTTCAATCCTTGAGGGGGCCACTTAGGAATCTGGGGCAAAATGGGTACTTGGTCCTGCTAGTGAAGGCAGGGGGCTGGACTCGATGACCTTTCAAGGTCCCTTCCAGTTCTAGGAGATAGGATATCTCCATTAATAATAATAAAAGTAACAGATAACCCGGCCCCAGTCCACTCGGCCCATCGCTATGCAGTCCGACACGCTCATTGGAATAGGTACGAGGGAAGGTGCAGGGCACTATACTGCCCAGGGAGAAGTGGAGCAAACGAGACACATTCCATCTCGATACCTGGCCCTATGAGGAAATGTGCCACCATATGTCCGATGCTTTTACCGAGACACCTGGGCAGGCGGATTCCAGAAGAAAAGGGGAAAAAAGGGGTGAAGTGTTAGTATTTAGGCTTGTTTGTTAGCCTGAGATAGAATTTTGGATTTTTTTGTTACTCTTATATCTTATACTAATATATGTGTGAACAAAGAACAAAGACACCGTGTGTGTTGCTTCTGCCTAGCCCGATGGGTTTGTTAGTACAATGAGAACATATAAGAGCAGTTAAAGCGGGCATTGCAGGTATACTGAGGCTTGCTAAGAAGGAGGAGGTGGGAATGGGGAACGGGGACACAGGCTGGGCTCTGCGGCATCAGAGCTGGGAAGGGGGACAGACTTTGTTGGCGTGTAGAACTAACTTGGAACTAACCCCAATAACCGTTGCATTGCCTGCACTTCGGACTTCTGGGCTTCTGCTTTCTGTCTGCATGACAAGAACCAGGGGAGAGGGTGAAGGGAAAACCCTCTAACAGTCTAGTCCAACTGGAGTCTTTGGGCTTTTCATGTGGGGTAGGTGGGAGGGGGCCCTTTCAAGGGAGATGGGGCCCAGTCCCATTGGCAACACGCCCAATCTGCCTCCCTAGATGATGGAGAGGCCCCGGCAGCAAGACGTGGGGAAGGCAGAGATTTCAGCAGAGGCCTGGAGAAGGCTCCTGCAGTAGGCCCTCAGAATCCAGGTGGGAAAAGACTCTAGCTAGGGAGGGCAGAGAGTCACCCCCAAAAGCAGGGCAAGTAGGGGGCTGGCTGGAGACCCAGGAAGAACAAACATCAGGATGTATCAAGCGGAGTGCCCCAGGGGTCGGTCCTGGGGATGGTTTTATTCAACATCTTTATTAATGATCTGGATGATGGGATGGGTTGCACCCTCAGCAAGTTTGCAGATGAGACTAAGCTGGGGGCAGAGGTAGATACGCTGGAGGGTAGGGATAGGGTCCAGAATGACCTAGGCAAATTGGAGGATTGGGCCAAAAGAAATCTGATGGGGTTCAACAAGGACAAGTGCAGAGTCCTGCACTTAGGATGGAAGAATCCCGCTACAGGCTGGGGACCGACTGGCTAAGCAGCAGTTCTGCAGAAAAGGACCTGGGGATTTGTGACGCAGTAGGGAACGGGGTGGATTGTCCTGGGAATGTCGTCTAGTTTTACTGGGACTGTCTGCATGGGGGATGGGAGAGCAGGTGATGACTTTAGGTGAGGGACGGTACCTGAGCCTGTAACCTGAGCCAGGAAGGGGGGTGGGGTTTTTGGTGTCAGTTTTGGGCTGGCTGGGAAGAGACAGGGAACCCCAAGTCTGGGGTCTAAGATCCTTGCCCCTCAAAGGGACCTGGCTGAGGGGTCCTGGTTGTACCTACAAGCCTTGCTTGGGACTCTGTTCCTGTCGTCTAATAAACCTTCTGTTTTACTGGCTGGCTAAGAGTCACGGTGAATCGCAGGAAGTGGGGGGTTCAGGGCCCTGACTCCCCCACACTCTGTAACAGGATTACAGTGGATGAGAAGCTGGATATGAGTCAGCTGTGGGCCCTTGTGACACCAGTCAGCTCTGTGTTCTTGGGGAACCAGGGCGCAGTATCCAGCCTGTCTGACTCATGAAAGACACACTCCCCCCCCCACACCCCCGCCTCTGCTTGAACCAAAACCTATCAGAGAAAAGACTTGCAGAGAGCAGTGAAGGGCAGTGGGAGACACATCTAGACCCCTCCTGACAAGGGTGACAAGACCAAAAGCAACTCCCCTTACCTCATCTGCATGAAAGATGGGACAGGGAGACATCTCCATTAGCATACAGAATGGAGAACAGAGAACCGCACTGAACTCTGGGACCAGAGAAGCAGGGAAGCACTGCATCCTGGGGGATCTCTGCTCCAGACGTTAATGAACCTACGCCTGCACACACCCAGCTCAGCAGTTATTAGACCAATTCTAGGAATGAATCCTTGATTGAATCCAAAATACCGAAGCAGCCGAATTGCATGGTGAGCTCCCTGGAAGGAACATCACCCATAGCCAGGAGTGATCAGCTCCTATTGTCTAGCCTAAAGAAAACCCTGGAGTCATCAGTTTACCCATAAACAAATCTAGTGTTCTCCCTTGGACCATTGTTGTTTCCCTACAAAACCCTGACCCACGCTCAAGGAAGTGCTCTGATGCCTGGATCCAACATCTGCATCAGTTCCACTGGGACTTCATCTTCTCCTGACTGACCGTGCTGGGGGCTCTGCCCGTCTCCAGCACTCCGGACCCTGAGCTACCACCATCACCTGGGACCCCCGACCGGTTCAAGCCTCATGGAGTGGGTGAGATCCCTCCCTCCCTCTCTCTCTCTTTTCTTTTCTACCTCAGGTATTAACCTTTAATAATGTAACTGTTATGTTGGTTTAGGCCAGGGGTCGGCAACCTTTCAGAAGTGGTGTGCCGAGTCTTCATTTATTCACTCTCATTTAAGGTTTCACGGGCTAGTAATAAATTTTACCGTTTTTAGAGGGTCTCTTTCTATAAGTCTATAATATATAACTAAACCGTTGTTGTATGTCAAGTAAATAAGGTTTTTAAAATGTTTAAGAAGCTTCATTTCAAATTAAATTTAAAATGCAGAGCCCCCCGGACCGGTGGCCAGGACCCGGGCAGTGTGAGTGCCACTGAAAATCAGCTCGCGTGCCGCCTTCGGCATGCGTGCTACAGGTTGCCTACTCCTGGTTTAAGCTCTCCTTGTGTGGTATCACTATTATTCTATAAATAACTTTTATGGTTAAGCTGGTTGCTTCTCTCTCTCTCTCTGAACTTTACTCTTTTGAGTTTTTAGCTTCCCCATGTACTCTGCAGCAACGCTTCTTTTACCTAAGCTAAAGATCCCTGTAGTGCCCCAAAATCCTGTGGGGTTTGCTCATCAAGTGGGTTACCACCAGAACGATTGTAACGTGACCGTGGGGATAGGGACGTGCTGAACCTGGGACATACGAGGGTGGCAGCTTGGAAGTGCTGCTCGACGCAGACTACTGAGTCCGGGGGCATATAAGGGGGTCAGGTTGAGGGTGCTGATTTACCCGGTCCACTCAGACTTGCTCTGTGTGTGTGTGCGTACGTGTGTGTGTGTGGAGGAACCCAGCCCTGGGGAACCTAGGTCCTGCAGGATAGCTCCATTGGGAGGGGCTGGGGCACATGATTTATGAGGAGAGGCTGAGGGAACTGGGCTTGTTTAGTCCGCAGAAGAGAAGAATGAGGGGGGATTTGATAGCAGCCTTCAACTACCTGAAGGGGGTTCGAAAGAGGATGGCGCTCGGCTGTTCTCAGTGGTGGCAGATGACAGAACAAGGAGCAATGGTCTCAAGTTGCAGTGGGGGAGGTCTACGTTGGATATTAGGAAACACTATTTCACTAGGAGGGTGGTGAAGCACTGGAATGGGTTCCCTAGGGAGGTGGTGAAATCTCCTTCCTTAGAGGTTTTTAAGGCCCGGCTTGACAAAGCCCTGGGTGGGATGATTTACTTGGTGTTGGTCCTGCTTTGAGCAGGGGGTTGGACTAGATGACCTCCTGATATGCTATGATTCTATGTGGAGGACTTTATCTTCAAGGCTCTGTGGGAACAAACCAGGGGGTTATGGGCCAAGACAAAAGCCTGGGTGGAGTTTATTGACAAGCCCTGAAAAGAAGGAAACTGAGGCAGGGCTGCGGCAGGGCCACCCCATGCCACAAGGGGTGCCCTGAAGGCAGTGACCCCGTCACAGGGCTTAATACAGGGGTATCTGAGTTAAACTGACTGGTGGGAGGGGGTTCCTTCTGGCCTTAAATTCTATCCCCGCCAGCTGCCACTCGGATGCTGAGGGCTGGTGGAGAAAAACCTCACCCAAAGAGCCCTTTGCTCACGAGGAATTTTATGACCCTTTGAGCAATATTCTGAGGAGATTCTTCCCAGCCGGCTCATAAAGAAATAATAAACCCAGGTGTCAATAATTAAAAAATCCCATTGACGGAACATAACCCTGGCCGGGCGGACGTCCAACATGAGGTGCCAGGGGCGCCCGTGGCCGTGCCGATGAGGCCACCGCCCTGCGTGAGGTGGAACCGGTTCTCCGTGTCTTGGGGCAGGGAGGGGGGCTCTGTTTCTCAGAGTTGGGCAAGGGAAGGGGGGCCAGGGCAAGTCCGGCATTGGGGACTATGTCCCCCAGCGGGGCTGCCTTGCCTCCGCCTCACGGCCACCAGCTGGGCACTGGGCGCCCGCCGCAGCCCTCCAGGGTCATGGCGAAGGCGGCGTGCAATGTGAGAGCCCGGGAGTCAGGACTGCTGGGTTCTACTGGGAGTGGGGCCTAGCAGGTTGGAGCAGAGGGGCTGGGAGCCAGGACTCCTGGGTTCTACCCCCAGCTCTGGGAGAAGATTGAGGCCTAGTGCGTTAGAGCAGGTAGGGCTGGGAGCTGGGGTAGGCAAGGGGAAAGGAGGGAGCTCTCAGGGTTAGCCCCTCCCTCTGGCACCAGCTGGCTAAATCCTCCCCATTCCACCCCTCATGATTCCCCATGTCCCACTCCCCCAGAGCCAGCCAGTCCTTGCCCTGGGGCCGGATCGGGCCTAGCGCCCCCTATGGGAAATCTGTGGAAATGTTGTGGGCAGAAGCTTGTTGCTCCGTTTGATTTTCCAGAAGTCGGGGTGCTGAGGGTTGTACAAAGGCCCCATATCAGGGGCCCTGCACTGGGTGCAGCACGAGCTCTGGCAGATCCTGTGGGCAGCCATTTCCTCCTGCCTCGCCCAGGGCAGAGCCGGCCCGGCCCAACCTCCCTGCAGCTAATGGGGCAACCGACCACCATGGGGCAGGCAGGATTCGGCTCCTCTGCTTGGGGTCTATTGGTTGGAGCTGCTGGGTGGGGGGGGTGTGTGTGGCTGGGAGCCAGGACTCCTGCGTTCTCTTCTCATCTGTGGGAAGAGAGTAGGGTCTAGTGGTCATAGCAGGGATGCTGGGAACCAGGACTCCTGGGTTCTCTCCCCAGCTCTGGGCGGGGAGCAGGGAAGATGTAATGCAGAGAGTCTTCAGATTCATTGCACCACCACCTCCTTCTGACAACAAAAATAGCTACATGACCCCAGTACCCTGTGTTACTCAGGAGTTAACAAACGCCCTCAGTGCCCCGTGTTACTCAATAGTTAAGCCAGCGCACTGGAGTCATGTCCTCATTTTTTGTTGTCAGAAGTGGGTTGCCAGGGCTCTGGTCAGGGATCAGGCTTCCCCCCGTGGGCTCCAGTGAGTCTAACACCGGCACTGGCAATCTCATTAAAATGAACTGAGAACTGCTGGTCTAGTGGTTAGAGTGGGGGTGGGAGCCAGGACTCCTGGGTTCTCTCCCTGGGTCTGGGCGGGGAGTAGGGTCTAGTGGTTAGAGCAGAGGGCTGGGAGCCAGGACTCCTGGGTTCTCTCCCTGGGTCTGGGAGGGGAGTAGGGTCTAGTGGTTAGAGCAGGGGGCTGGGAGCCAGGACTCCTGGGTTCTCTCCCTGGGTCTGGGAGGGGAGTAGGGTCTAGTGGTTAGAGCAGGGGGCGGGGAGCCAGGACTTCTGGGCCAAGGGCTATCATGGCAAAAGAGCACAGGGTGGGTCCATAGATGCCAAGCGCGAACCCTGCAGTGAGAAACGCCCCCATCTGAAACCTGCCTCCCCTCTGGAAAGACGGGGGAGCCAGCCCGTGGCACTCCCACATGAATGTCCGTCTGTGCACGCGCCAGGAGGACGGGCACCCGGGAGGTCACCTTTGTCTCACAGCACCGACGCTATCAGAACTATGCAAATAGTAACTGATGCGGCTCCACCGTGGGGGAGGGACAGGACACTGGACCCAGAGCCCTGCATGAGGCTGGGGGGTGAGAATCTGCATCCATGGGGCTCATTCATCCCTCCCCAAAGCCAGGCCATGGGGGAGGGTGGGGAACCCGCCCTCTCACCCAGCCCCCTTGGCCAGGATGCCTTGGGGTAGCTTGTAAAGCCGTGGAACGTCTCATTGTTCCCAGCACTGGCCCGTGGATGTCAGTGTCCCCTCCCCTGCAACGATACCCCGATGGCCCCTGGGGACCCATCGCCTCTGGTATCCCGGCTATGGCTACAACGGAGCGACGGATGACTCACCCCCAGCTGGGATCTGGCCCCATTGCCTCTGTCTTTGGCAGTCAGTCAGGATTCCCTCCCACTCAGCTGTGGCTACTGTGAGTGTCCCTGTGCTCTGGGCAGGGTTTTTATGTGCCCCGGAGCCCGAGCGAAGAAATATGAACTTGGATTTGTTTGTTTATTTAATATCGTGCTTCTGAAAGTTGCTGCAGCCCGGGGGGGTCAAAGATTCATAAATCCAGCGCAGCCTCTCCTCCGTGCCCTGTGATAGAACCACTAGACCCCACTCCTCTTCTAGAGCCCGGGAGTCCTGGCTTCCAGCCCTTCATGGCTCTAACCACCAGACCTCACTCCCCTGCCTGAGCTGGGGATAGAACCCAAGGGGCCTCGCCCCCAGCAGGGTGCAGTAGCTGACCCGTGGAAAGGGAGGTTCAGACTCACTTGAGGACGTGCTGGTTCACACCTCGCACGAGGAAGTAACGATTGCATCTCTCATCCTTTCTGCGTGGATTTCCGAGGAGAGGGACCGGTGGGGTTTCCTGGGGCTCAACCACAGACACAATTTAACCAGCTGCCTGGACTACAGAAAACTCACTCCCCAGCCAGGACGCAAGAGACCAGCCACCAGCTCTTCCCTGACACATCGCCTGGGGTCATTCCCTGCCCGGACACCTGGGTTCCAGCCCTTCTGCAGGCTCCCAGCGCACTGGCTGCTGGAAAGGAGGTGAGGATGGGCTCTCTAGCTGCCTGGGTCAGGGCTTGTAAGGAGGGGAGTGGGGTCTAGTGGTTAGAGCAGGGGGAATGGGGAGTTGGGACTCCTGGGTTCTATCACTGGCTCTGGACAGGGAGTGGGGTCTAGTGGTTAAAGCCAGGGGCAGGGCTCCTGGGTTCTGTCCCCAGCCCTGACCAGTGTGTATTTCCCTTTACCAGTCATGCCCAGGGGTCTGTGCAAAGTTTAGTTTTGCTTTTGTGAAATTAAAAAGAAACAAACAAGCAACAAAGTAAAAGGGAAGTGGCTGCCTCAGCTGGCCCCTGGGTTCTAGCCCCAGCTCTGGGAGGAGAGTGGGGTCTAGTGGTTAGAGCCAGGGGCTGGGGGGAGCCAGGACTCCTGGGCTCTTTCCCCAGCGTGGCCAGCTTCTTTCCCTGCTCTGACTCTGTTCTTCAACCTGTAAAACGGGGGTGAAGGTTTGTGACCTACTTTGGCCACGCGCTCGCCCACCACCGAGCGATCAGGGCTGAGCGACGTGGGCAGCGGGGCATGGAAATGTGTCTAGCTCAGCTGAGTAAGAGCAAGGTGGGGACAGGGAGAGGGGAAAACACAACAGTCCATGTACGGGGGGCACCCAGCACTGGCATGGGGAGGTGCCAGTCAGGATATAGGGCGTGGTCATTCCATCCCCCAAAGAATGGGTCCCCCACTCGGAGAAAGAGACTGGAGGGGACAATTCCTTCCCCTCCCTCCACCCCAGGCAGCGGCTCCATTACCAAGGGCTCTGGGAACCTGATGATGGGTCTGATCTCGCCGCGGTTCCATGTCGTGCCACCACATCTGAGCAGCGAGACAGGCCAGGAGGGGAAGTGGGTTTCTCTCTGAGAACAGAGAGCGGAAGGACAGACGGGAACGGCAGGAGGGCATGACAAGGAGAGATCTGCTGGCTGGCTCATACACCCACCCCTATTCCGAGAACCCAGGAGTCCTGGCTCCCAGCCTCCTGCTCTGATCAGTAGACCCCACTCCCCTCCCAGATCTGGGGATAGAACCCAGGCGTCCTGACTCCGCAAGATTACCCCAGGGAGTGAAAATAATCTGGCCAACCTGTGTAGCAGGATTGCGGCAGGTCAGCCCAGCGCCTGATTTTACGAGCTGGCTGAAATGACAGCAGCAGGAGGAGTATTTCTATTTGAAGCGGGGGACAGCCGAGCCCCAAGTGATTTATCCCTCTCGGGCATCCCTGGGTGAATGACCAGCAATCCCACCCTGCCACGACTGAGCTCCAACTCGGGCAAAGAGCAAGGAGCCGGCGGGTTGTGGGAACCGGCCGCTCCGGGATTCAAACCCGTGGCTCAGCCTGATGCCTCTTGCATAGAGCGGGGGCGAGCGAGTGCAGTACAGGGCTGTGGACACTAGGGGGAGAAGGCGGCAGGAGAAAGGCAGGGGGATGGCTGGACAGACAACTGTTAAGAGACATGGACAGGGCTCTATGAGACTGGATAGCTAGATACGGGGTGCGTATGGAGAAAGATGGATATAGAGGAGCATGGAGGGGATAGCTCTGCTATCTTTCCATCCATACCCATGTGCCCTCTCCATCCAGAACCCAGGAGTCCTGGCTCCCAGCCCACTAGACACCCCCCCTCTCACTCCGCCAGTGGTAAGGGATCTAGGAGCAGTGATTACAGACGGCAGAAGGACCCAGGCAATGGTTTACTTTACCGGAGGTTTATTAGCTTCTCCTTAATGAGGCTTTTTAACGATCGATCCCCACAGCTAGGAGGCGGGAGTAGAGCTACATGTACCCTGGGGAAGGGAGGGGCCCATCGCAGCTTGGCGTGAGGGCACCCACTGCCTGTCTGGAGCACGGGCGCAGGACACCCTGGCCCTGGGAAAGCTGGCGGGCTGCTCTTCAGAGTCACTGGGATGGCTCAGTAGCTGAAGGCGGGAGCCAGGACTCCTGGGTTCTCTCCCTGGTTCTGGGAGGGGAGTGGGGTCTAGTGGGTTGAGTGGAGCTGAAAGATCAAGAATCCTGGCTTGTGTTTCTTAGTTCTACTGTGTATTGACTCCTTATCCCCTATTTTAACCACAAAATCACTCCTCAGAACCAGGGAGAGAACCCAGGAGTCCTGGCTCCCACTTCCCCCCCACCTCCCGCCTTTACCACTAGACCCCACATTTGATGATGATATTTATGAAAATTTCCCTTTGAGTAACAGCCACTTCCCTGTACTCCGAGCTGCCTGCTTGCCCCCCCCATCCCATCCCTGTGTGTTTGCTCACGCGATCTCGTGCATCCCAGGTCCGCCGATCTCTCCGGTGCTGGCCCCCCCGCACCTGCCACTGGCTAAACAGGAAACTGAGCTAAATAAATACGGGAGCTGGCTACATAAATTCCAGTCTTATGTCTAGTGTCAGCTAATGCACCAGGAGCCCTGAGCTTGCTCGCATGGCTACGGGTAAGGAGGGGTTGGGAGCCAAGACCCCTGGGTTCAATCCCCAGGCCTGGCAGGGGAGTGGGATCTAGTGGGTTGGAGCAGCGGGGGCTGGAAGCCAGGACTCCTGGGCTCCTTCAGCAGCTGACAATCCTTTTCTCCTTTGTAGAAGCCAAGACAATGAGTGCGACCGATTTCATTCCGGTGGTTCTCACTGTCTACATCTTCACCTTCCTGATCGGCCTCCCGTCCAACCTCCTGGCCTTCTACACCTTCCTGGTGAAGGTCCGCCAGAAACCCACCCCCGTCGACATCCTTCTCCTCAACCTCACCGTCTCCGACATCTCCCTCCTCATCTTCCTCCCCTTCAAGATGGTGGAGGCCATCTCAAATGGGGCATGGACCTTGCCCTCTTTCCTCTGCACGCTCACCAGCTTCGTCTTCTACAGTAGCATCTACATCAGCTCCCTATTCCTCATGGCCGTCAGCGTTGAGCGCTACTTGGGCGTGGCCTTTCCCATCAAGTACAAGCTCCGACGCCGGCCAGCCTATGCCACTGCTGCCTCCGTGGTCTTCTGGGTGGTCGGCTGTGCCCACTGCAGCATTGTCTACATTATCCAATACCAAGACTTGAATAGGACCGCAGTCTCCAACAACAGGTCCCACTGCTACGATGATTTCTCCGATACGCAGCTCCATGTCCTCCTCCCTTTCCGGCTGGAGCTTTTCCTGGTCCTCTTCTGCCTCCCCTTCACCGTCACCATCTTCTGCTATGTCAACTTTGTCCGCATCCTGGTGGCCTTGCCCAACATCCCGGCCCGGAGGAAGCAGCGGGCTGTGGGCCTGGCCGTGGCCACCTTGTTCAACTTCATAGTCTGCTTCGCTCCCTACAATCTGTCCCACGTGGTGGGCTTTGTCCAGAACAAGAGCCCCTCCTGGAGGGTGTACGCTCTTCTCCTCAGCACCCTCAATGCCGCCTTGGACCCCGCCATCTTCTACTTCTCCTCCACTGCTGTCCAACGGGCCTTCACCAAGTGCCTGGCCGGCCTGTGGCACAAACTCAGAACCTTCGTGGTCCGGTGCCATCTCCCCTGCTTGACTTGCTGTGGGGAAGGGGGCAGAGAGTTGGAGGCAGCCAGTGGGGACGAGGCTGAGGGGTCAACGACTTGATTCCCAGGGTGAGACCAACTCTCTGTTTCCTCTGCAGAGCCTTCCTTGTCCCATGCACCGCAGGAGCAAGAGATCCTGCACTTGAGCCCGGGACGGCATCTTCTGTCCTTCCCTGCACCTCCCGAGAGGGCCGTAGGCCTCCTCAGACAGCAGCGTGCGGCGGGGCTTGGAGTTGGTGCCCAACTTCCACATGGCTTTGGCCTACCTGAGCTTCAGTGTGGTTGGCCAAACTTGGCTCCAGAGGGCTTTGGCTGACCTGAAGTCGGGGTCGCCATGGTGTCAAGGGCCTTCCTATGCTGCTTCCGGGCCACAACCGAGCGGTTGACCAAGCGCCCACCGGACTTTGGCTTACTTCAGCTTTGGAGTGAGTGTCCCAACTTCCTCAAGGATCCGGCCTCTCTCAGTGTCAGGGTCGCCATGGCGTCAAAGGCCTTCCTTTGCCGCTGCAGGCTCACAAGTGAAACATAGACCGATTTCAGCTGGAGGGTCCCCCCGGCACCCTCCACTCACTCCTGGTCTTTCCTTCTCCATGGTTGGGCCCACGGGCAAGCAAGTGACTATGGGCTGTAACTGCAAGTGGGGGTTGCTTGCGGGAGGGCAAACAGGCTGGGCTGAGCTTGTCCCGTTTCAGGGGAACCATTTAGTGGCAGATGAACAAGGACCAGGCTCCATGAGGGGCCCATGGGCCCTGAGTTTGCCCTTGTTAAGCTATGGAGAGCTCTTCCTCCTTGGCCACTAGTATTAGTCTTTGTTGGCCTCTGTGGAAATGTAGTTACCGCCTCGGTGGGACTGGAACGCAAGAGGCTGCAGCCCAGCATGCTACTGCTTGAGCTAAAGGAGAAATGCCGTGTGTTGGCAGCAGTAGTAAGGCTGTTATCTGCCATGTGGACGGGAAGGATTTGGACTCTGGACCTTCACTATCAATGCACGGCGCTCTATGCAAGCAGTGGTGGGAAGGCTCTTGCTGAGCAGGATTTGAAAGCAGGACTTCTAGCACCATCACGTGATCTAAAGGTGGAGTGCCTTTTGCAGCGGTAGTAGGGCTGTTATCCTCCAGGTGGGTGGGGGATGGGCAATTAGCAGGCACACGTACAATGGACGCTGGTCCCTGCGGGTCTGTTCCAGGTCTGGACATAGAGCTGAGATCTCCCTTGCGCAAGGTCCTGCACCTTCTCCCTTCGCTGGCGGATCTGGCGCCCCCCAGGGGCAGTGGCTTTAGCTACGTATTAAATAAAGTTATTGATTTATTATCCAATAGTGATTATTTTCTTATTTTTCTTCTGGTCTTGTGGGTTAGAGTCAGGGGGGCTGGGAGCCAGGACTCATAAGAACGGCCATACTGCGTGAGACCAAAGGTCCATCTAGCCTAGTGTCCTGTCTTCCGACAGCGGCCCGTGCCAGGTGCCCCAGAGGGAATGAACAGAACAGGGGATCAGCAAGTGATCCATCCCCTGTCGCCCATTCCCAGCTTCTGGCAAACAGAGGCTAAGGACACTTGGTTCTATCACCAATTCTGGGAGGGGAGTGGGGTCTATGGGTTAGAGTTGGGGGGGTGCTGGGGGCCAGGACTCCTGGGTTCTATCCATGGGAGGGGACCAGGACTAGGAAGTAGGACACAAGCACATTGTGTCTGTCGACTTTTAATTAACTGCAGGGCGTGAATCCGGCACTGCATGTAAACAAACAGTGTCTCCCTGGTGCTGATGTTAACCGGGGTTAATGGATAACTGGGCTGGGCAGGGCCTGGGGCAGTCAGGGGATCTCGCATGGGCGCTGGAGGAACCACCAGATCCCAGGTCATGGGACGCTGCCACAGAGCTCACCCCTCCTCCCGGGACTTCCCCAGAGCAGGAGCCCCCCTATACAGCCCCCTGTAAACAGACGTGCAGCCCCTCTCCTGGGCTCAGTCACCGTGGCCTGGCCAGCTCCCCGGGGGGTTGGCGGGGGCGGGGGGGGGGCGGAGAGGGAGCTGGGTGCAGTTCAGCTCCTCTCCGAATGGGGCTGAGACCCAGCAAACCTCATTGCACAGCGAGCTCCCCAGAGCAGCTGTTAGCAGATAAACAAACGAGCGCGGTGCAGACACGCACTGGGAGCGCCCTTCCCCCCCGCTGCATTGCAAACACCCCCCCACCCACACAGGGGCTCCCAAACCCTCACGCACATGGGCAGCAGGGAGGGGAGCTGTGGGGGAGGGGGAGGAAGGTGTGTCTGCTCATACACACCCACGCAGGGCTCGTCCTCTCCAGCAGGGGCAGCAGGAATGCCCCCTTACCCCCCACCCCCACACACAGCTGCACAAAATCTCAGCACACGAACACACCCATAAGACATTCACACACCACAACAGCCGTATGGAACAGACTGTGTGCGCTTAGCAGGGTGAACTCACTGCCCACCCCAGGGCGGCACTAGGGGGCGCTGTGCTGCAGGGGGCAGTCCGGGCTGGCCCCAATGCCCCAGGCTGGCACTAGGGGGCGCTGTGCTGCAGAGGGCAGGGTGGGGAGCTCTCCCCTGGCAGTCCGGGCTAGCCCCGATGCCCCAGGCTGTGCTACAATCTGCCTCTGTCTGCAGCTGGGGATTTCTACCCTGCGCTTCTGTGCATAGCCCTGAATCTCCAGGGCCATCTGGCGGGCTAAGGGCCGATAGCAAGACTGATAGACGCTCGCTTCCGTGTCAGGGTGATTCCGCCACAAGCCACAGGGCTGGCCAAGAGCGAGCGTCTCATCCTTCGCCTACATCGGCCGTAGCAGCAGAGCTGTAGGGGATGGGGGGGCTGTAGGTCTGGAGTGAGGAGCACCGGCACAGCTTGTGTGGGGGGGTGTGGGGGAGCCAAGGGCTGGGCTAGCAGGGGGCCGTGGGTCGGGAGTGAGGGGCACTGGCAGAGCTGTGGGGAGCCCAGGGCTGGGCTAGCAGGGGGCCGTGGGTCGGGAGTGAGGGGCACTGGCAGAGCTGTGGGGAGCCCAGGGCTGGGCTAGCAGGGGGCCGTGGGTCGGGAGTGAGGGGCACTGGCAGAGCTGTGGGGAGCCCAGGGCTGGGCTGGCAGGGGGCCGTGGGTCGGGAGTGAGGGGCACTGGCAGAGCTGTGGGGAGCCCAGGGCTGGGCTAGCAGGGGGCCGTGGGTCGGGAGTGAGCTTTGTGGCTGGACTAGGCCGTGGCAGCTGAGGCAGGATCTGGGAGCCTGGGAAAGGGGCCTGCAGGGCACGGGGGCAGAGCGGGGGAGAGGTCAGGAGCTCCTTGGAAGGCATCACTCAGCTCTGGCACCGTCTGCTTTTCCCAGCAAGTCCGGGAGCCGCTCCCTAAGCACGGCCCAAGGACGGGCCCTGTGAAGGCGCTCCCTGGCCTAGCTACGCAGTGCCTGCAGTCCATGGGCAGACCCCAGTCTGCCAGAGACCCCCCCCCACCCCGTGTCCCCTCCTGCTCCTGACTGTCCCCCCCTTTGGAGTGCCACCCCCTTCCCCCAGATTTCCTACAGTCCTGGAAAAAGCCAGGTGCAGTATTTGCTGTGTCCACCAGAGGGCACCAGCACCTCACACCTGAGCCCCAGGGGAATGTGGGGGACCAGAGACGGGAGCGGACAGTCGCATCCTAAATATTTAGAGGCTGCAGTGGCGGAAGGTGGCCAGTGGGGGGTGGTTAGTGGGGACACACATGCACTGGAGCTAACACCCAGTTACAGGGTACTTGGCACTGGGCGGGGTAACCAGGTAATGGGGGGTACCAAGTATCCCCGAGGGACGGGGCACCAGAAGGAAACCAAAAGCCAGGGGTGGGCAGGTCGGCGGCAATGGGAATCCACCGAAATTCTCAAGATCCTACAGCCTGGTGTGTCTCTTTTTGCGGGGGAGGGGGGTTAGACGATATTCACCACCTGGATGAGTCCGGCCGTTATGGAGCAGCCAGGCCAAAGTCAGCCAAGGTCAGCGAGGGCATCGCGGCTGCAATCCCCTGACATGGTTTTCCCCGGGGCCGTTTGCTTTTCAGCTATTGCTCCACCGCTGCAAGGGGCCCCGACGCCCCCGCGGCCTTTCGATTTGCCGTTTTTAAAATAAATTCCACAGATAATCTCCACGTTTCGGCTTCAGCGTTTCCCCCACCCCCAGTTTTCATCCGTTTCAATGTTCAGAGTTGCAGGAAATGACGATGGGATCAGACAATGGCGGGGGGGAGGGGGGTGTCTGACTAACTGGAGGATTGGGCCAAAGGAAATCTGATGAGGTTCAACAAGGACAAGTGCAGAGTCCTGCACTTAGGAAGGAAGAATCCCATGGACTGCCACAGGCTGGGGACCGACTGGCTAAGCAGCAGTTCTGCAGAAAAGGACCTGGGGGTTACAGTGGATGAGAAGTTGGATATGAGTCAGCAGTGTGCCCTTGTTGCCAAGAAGGCCAACGGCATATTGGGCTGCATTAGTAGGAGCATTGCCAGCAGATCGTGATTATTCCCCTCTCTTCGGCACTGGTGAGGCCACATCTGGAGTACTGTGTCCTGTTTTGGGCCCCCCACTGCAGAAGGGATGTGGACAAATTGGAGAGAGTCCAGCGGAGGGCAACAAAAATGATTAGGGGGCTGGAGCACATGACTTACGAGGAGAGGCTGAGGGAACTGGGCTTGTTTAGTCTGCAGAAGAGAAGAATGAGGGGGGATTTGAAAGCAGCCTTCAGCTACCTGAAGGGGGGTTCCAAAGAGGATGGAGCTCGGCTGTTCTCAGTGGTGGCAGATGACAAAACAAGGAGCAATGGTCTCAAGTTGCAGTGGGGGAGGTCTAGGTTGGATATTAGGAAACACTATTTCACTAGGAGGTTGGTGAAGCACTGGAATGGGTTACCTAGGGAGGTGGCTAGGATGATTTAGTTGGGGTTGGTCCTGCTTTGAGCAGGGGATTGGACTAGGTGATCTCCTGAGGTCTCTTCCAACCCTAATCTTCTCTGAGTCTATAACTAAATTTTAATGACCCAGCTGTTCCAAAAGTTGACGCTAATCGTTAAACCTTCGACCGTCAGTGTCACCTGTCAATACAGACAGCGTCAACAGCCTTAAAGGGAGCGTGGCACAGTCTCAAGACGTTTCTCTGGGGTCGATTGGCTGTCGATTCTGGTTGTTATCAATGGAAAGATCTGTGTATTTTTATCTTTAGGGAGCTCGGATTTTGTTGCTGAAATGGAAAGACGTGGGCTTCGCTCACTCAACGGCTAGAGGGTGAGCGCTGATAAAAAGTCTTTTTGTGAGCAAAGAAAGAAAGAGGCCAACCAGGCTTAGCTAGTGTCCTCAGCCCTAGATTGGCTCAGAGGCTGCTGGGACGGGGGCGGACCGCGCGAGCATGGCACACGCTGCTCGGACAAGGCGTGCGAGGATCAGGCTTCACATTCTGCTGCTCCCACAGCTGCTGCTGAAGACGCTTGAAAAAAATGACCCTGTTATGGCCGATCCACGCGTAAAACCTGCCGCCTGAGACACAGGCACCAGCGGTACAATCGGGGCTGGGGCTCGTGGGGCGGACGCGCACCGGCGACACGGAGACCCAAGTGTGGACACGCCCAAGTGATGTCATCGCCGAGGCAGCCGTGTGCCGACGTTGGGTCGCCTTGATTGTGTAGTATAGACATCTGTCCTGGCGAGAGTCATTAATCACTGGAAGAATTTCCCGAGGGGCCTGGGGCCTTCTCCGTCAGCGCAGCGTTTAGATCAGGGTTGGCTGGGTTTCTCCCAGGTCGGCTCCAGGGTTGTTGGGGGCAGTTCTCTGGCCTGTGCCATGCAGGAGGGCTGGAGTGTGGCTGGCTCTGTTCAGGCCTCTGTGCCCCCAAACAAGCCCCCCTGGAAGGGTTTATTTTGCCTGTGACACAAAAAAAGTGCTGTGGCAACGACAATAGTTCCCCCTCCCCCATATTTAAACAATGGGTAAGGGAGGCGCTTACCCACCGATCCTGCAAGTGGGCGTGAGGGGGATAAACTGGCTGGCATGCTGCACGTGGCAGGACTCAGAGCCAGACCCGGCCGGCACATGGCACGTGGCAGGACGCAGAGCAGTACCAGGCCGGCACACGGCACGTGGCAGGACGCAGAGCGGGACCAGGCCGGCACACAGCTCGTGGCAGGATGCAGAGAGGGACAAGGCCGGCACACGGCACGTGGCAGGACGCAGAGCCGGACCAGGCCGGCACATGGCACGTGGCAGGATGCAGAGGCGGACCAGGCCGGCACACGGCACGTGGCGGGATGCAGAGCCGGACCAGGCCGGCACACGGTACGTGGCAGGATGCAGAGCCGGACCAGGCCGGCACACGGCACGTGGCAGGATGCAGAGCCGGACCAGGCCGGCACACGGCACGTGGCGGGATGCAGAGCCGGACCAGGCCGGCACACGGTACGTGGCAGGATGCAGAGCCGGACCAGGCCGGCACACGGCACGTGGCAGGACGCAGAGCCGGACCAGGCCGGCACACGGCACGTGGCAGGACGCAGAGCGGGACAAGGCCGGCACACGGCACATGGCAGGACAAGGCCGGCACACGGTACGTGGCAGGACGCAGAGCAGGACCAGGCCGGCACACGGCACGTGGCAGGACGCAGAGCGGGACCAGGCCATCACATGGCACGTGGCAGCCTCACATTCTGTTACTCCGACAGCTGCAGCTAAAAAAGCCAGAAAAAAATGACCGGTGCATAAAACCTGCCTCCCATTTGTCCTCTCTGAGACACAAGCACTTTTGGGATGGGGGGGCGGGCATTTCCTGTTATGAAATTATTTGACAAACGTTTCCCTGCATTCAAACTCCGGGTGACTAACAGCAGGAAAATCCCAACCACAGGGGCTGGGAGTAACTGCCTGGCCTGGCCCCGCAAGGCTGACCTTTGCCTTGGCCCGATCCGGCCACGTGGGACCCAGCGAGTCTCCTCTCCTCCCCGGGCCTCGGCACTGTGGTGAAGGCTGCGGGAGCGGAGAGCTCTGACCTGCGATGTCTAGACGCAGACAGTGACGGATGGAGATTGTAACAGGCTTTGGCAGGACTGATCCCCATCTCTAGGTACCTACGTCGCGATCAAGTATCTAACGATTGGCTCGTCAGCCTAGCAGAGGAGGGTCTGACCAGATCCGGTGCCTGGGAGGTGACGCTAGATAGAGTCAGACTGGAAACAAGGCGTGGCCCTGGTCTCCAACGCGGATGCAGTAAGGCAGCTGATGTCGCCCCAACACTAAAATTTCACTGCCCCCGATGTCACCCACCTGTTCCCCTGACTTCATAACACCCCCTCCCTGAGCGGCGGAGCATCCATCCTGGTGTAGGTAGATCGACGCGGTGTCAGTGCAGACACTGCGTTGCTCACGTGGCCTGTTGCTGGCTTTCAGGGGCCGGCCCACGGTGCCCCACGCTGGCGGTACAATCAGTGCAGGCGCTCGTGCGGACGCACACCGGCGACACGGGAACCCAAGCGTAGACATGCACAGCGATATCATTCCCACAGCGGCCGTGTGCCGACGCTGGGTCGCCTTGATTGTGTAGCGTAGATGTTTGTCCCGGCGAGAGTCATTAATCACCGGAAGAATTGCCCGAGGGGCCTGGGGCCTTCTCCGTCAGCGCCGCGTTTAGATCAGGGTTGGCTGGGTTTTCCCAGGTCGGCTCCGGGGTTATTGGGGGCAGTTCTCTGACCTGTGCCAGGCTGGAGGGCTGGAGTGTGGCTGGCTCTGTTCAGGTCCTCCCCCCCCCCCACTCGAACAAGCCCCACTGGAAGGGTTTATTTTGACCTGTGACACAAAAAAAGTGCTGTGACAATGGTAACAGTTTCCCCCTCTCCAATATTTAAACAAAGGGAAAGGGTGGCACTTGCCCACAGATCCTGCAAGTGGGCACGAGGGGGATGAATCGGCCGGTATGCTGTACGTGGCAGGACGCAGAGCGGGACCAGGCTGGCACACGGCACGTGGCAGGATGCAGAGCAGGACTCGGCTGGCATGGCACGTGGCAGGACGTAGAGCAAGACCTGGCTGGCACACAGCACGTGGCAGGATGCAGAGCAGGACAAGGCCGACACACGGTACGTGGCAGGACGCAGAGCAGGACCAGGCCGGCACACGGCATGTGGCAGGACAAGGCCGGCACACGGTACGTGGCAGGACGCAGAGCAGGACCAGGCCGGCACACGGCACGTGGCAGGACGCAGAGCACGGCCCGGCTGGCACACGGCACGTGGCAGGACGCAGAGCACGACCCGGCTGGCACGCTGCACGTGGCAGGATGCAGAGCACGACCCGGCTGGCACGCTGCATGTGGCAGGATGCAGAGCACGACCCGGCTGGCACACGGCACGTGGCAGGACGCAGAGCACGACCCGGCTGGCACGCTGCACGTGGCAGGATGCAGAGCACGACCCGGCTGGCACGCTGCACGTGGCAGGATGCAGAGCACGACCCGGCTGGCATGCTGCACGTGGCAGGACGCAGAGCACGACCCGGCTGGCACGCTGCACGTGGCAGGATGCAGAGCACGACCCGGCTGGCACGCTGCACGTGGCAGGATGCAGAGCCAGACCAGGCCGGCATGTGGCAGCCTCACATTCTGCTGCTCCGACGGCTGCAGCCAAAAAAGCCAGTAAAAATGACCCTGTGATGGCTGATCCGTGTATAGAACCTGCCCCCTCTTTGTCCTCTGAGACACAAGCACCTTTGGGGGGTGGGGGGGCATTTCCTGTTCTGAAAATATTTGACAAACGTTTCCCTGCATTCAAACTCCGGGTGACTAACAGCAGGAAAATCCCAACCACAGGGGCTGGGAGTAACTGCCTGGCCTGGCCCCGCAAGGCTGACCTTTGCCTCGGCCCGATCCGGCCACGTGGGACCCAGCGAGTCTCCTCTCCTCCCCGGGCCTCGGTGCTGTGGGGAAGGCTGCGGGAGCGGAGAGCTCTGACCTGCGATGTCTAGACGCAGACGGTGATGGATGGAGATTCTAACAGGCTGTGGCAGTCGTTCGGACGGCAGGGGAACGGAGGGCAGGCTCGGATGTGTGAAGCAATTGTGATGCACCAGACGGAGCCCCGGGGGAGAGATGTGGTAGGCTGGTTTCGATAACAAAGACCAGATGAGCGGTCGACGCGGTGTCAGTGCAGATGCCGCGTTGCTCACGTTGCCTGTTGCTGGCTTTCAGGGGCCGTGGTGACGGTACAATCGGGGCTGGCGCTCGTGGTGCGGACGCACACCGGCGACACGGGAACCCAAGCGTAGACACGCACAAGCGATGTCATTCCCGCAGCGGCCGTGTGCTGACGTTGGGTCGCTTTGATTGTGTAGTGTAGACGTTTGTCCCGGCGAGTGTCATTAATCACTGGAACAATTTCCTGAGGGGCCTGGGGCCTTCTCGGTCAGCGCAGGGTTTAGATCAGAGTTGGCTGGGTTTTTATGGATTGGCGCTGGGGTTATTGGGGGCAGTTCTCCGGCCTGTCCCATGCAGGAGGGCTGGAGTGTGGCTGGCTCTGTGACAATGCTAACAGCCCCCCCCCCATATTTAATCAAAGGGTGAGGGTGGCGCTTACCAAAGGATCCTGCAGTGGGTGTGAGGGGGACAAACCGGCCGGTAGGCTGCACGTGGCAAGACACAGAGCGGGACCCGGCCACTGGGCGTGGTTGGTGAGGACACGTGTCCTAGACCCCTCGACGCAGGGCAGGTGTCTGGAGTTGCCAGGGTCCCTGGCCCAGGGGGTAACCAGCTTACGTCCCGGCCGAGCCAGCCGCCAGCCCAGCGCAAATCAAACCCACACTGAGCCGCCCCCAGCACCGCCCGCCCCTGGGAGAACCTGCCAGCGTCTGAGCTGTGTCTCAGCACGGTGCCAGCCTGGCACCAGGCTCACCAGCGGATCCGCCCCGCAGGGCCCCTTAGATCAGCCGGGGCAACGTCCTGCAGCGCCTGGCCAGACGGTGGCGCTTGCTCCAGGCAGAGAACAGCAGACACCTGCAAGACCAGAGCCCCCAGCCACTGCAGGGGATTGGTTAGGGGAGACGTGTGCAGGTGAGGTCAGCAGGCGAGCTGCGCCCCATGCTACAGAGGAAGGCTGGCACAGGGGCACCGTGCTGGGGGCATAGCTGGGGGTGTCGTTATGAGGCTGTTCCCCAGCTGCCCCCCCCCCCCCCCCCCAGAGCTGGTCGCATCTCAGCACCAGGCGAGCCATCCCCGTGCGGTTGCTCCCTCGCTGCCCTGCCCCGGAGGTGGCCGAGTCTCGGTGCTGAGATCGTTAAGGAAGGAAAGCATTAGGGAAACTGGAAATTGGAAATGTACAGTCTGACCACCCACTTTGCCTATGCAAACGATGCCTCTGAGTCGTAGTGGGGGCAGGGTACGGCGGGGTTCGGTCGGGTCCGGGCCAGCTGCCATTAACTCCATTGTGTGTTTTTGTTGTGTGATTCGTCCTCCAGGGAGACCAGGGAAAAGGGGAAGCGCCGAGCTGGGCAGGGATGAAAGGTTAGATCCATCGTCGGGGCAGAGGTTTATTGGGGAAGTCGTTGAACGTAATAGAAAGGGTATTAAAATGGTAAACACGGAGAGAGGCCTGCAGCGCGCAGGGTTGCGGAATTAATAACAATAGCTAGGGAGAAATCCCGACCTGCAGCCCCAGCCCTGGGGTCCCCCCGGCAACCCAGTTCTGCCGGTGCCCCTCAGTCCCAACCCACAGACCGCTGCCATGCCAGCTCTGGAATACTGGGCGCTGTTTTGTGGCCCGAGAAGGGGATCTTGGAGCCAGGACTCCTGGGTTCTCTCCCTGGCTTGGGGTGGGAGGATCTAGTGGTTAGAGCAGGGGGCTGGGAGCCAGGACTCCTGGGTTCTCTCCCCAGCTCTGGAAGGAGAGTGGGGTCTAGTGGTTAGGAGGGAGGAGCCAGGACTCCTGGGTTCTCTCCCTGGCTTGGGGTGGGAGGGTCTAGTGGTTAGAGCAGGGGGCTGGGAGCCAGGACTCCTGGGTTCTGCTCTCAGCGGCTCCCCACTGCCTGGTCTTTGTCCAATGTTAGCCTTCAGCAGCCTGAGCGCTCTTTCTCCTGCCCCCTCCCTGGGGGGCGATTCCTCCGGGATCTCTGCCCCCCAGCTCCACTGCACCAGGGTTCAGCCCCCCCAGGGCGAGCTCCCAGTCCGCCCCCCCCCCCATCCCGGTGCAGCTCCCAGTCCGTGCCCACTTTAGCCCCGCCCCCGGGCGGCGCCAGCTGGTGCGGGCGGGGTGCGGGGACTGCAGCCGGCGGAGCGGAGCAGACGGGACGGGACTCCGGAGGCAGCGCTCCAGCCGAGGGACCCAGGAGTCCGGCCACTCTCCAGCGCGGTAGGTGCCCGGCTGGGGATTAGGAAGGGGAGGACGCGTCCCCCTGGCCTTAAATCTGTGCGTGCCCCATAGATCCTGGCCCCAGCCTCCCATAGCCTCCCGCATAGCCCCCATCCCCCCTGTCCCTCCATCCATCCACACCATATCCCCACTCCCTGCACCCGATAGCCCCCATCCCCCTCCATCCATCCATATCCATCCCCATAGCCCCCATCCCCCCTGTCCCTCCATCCATCCACACCATAGCCCCCACCCCCTGCACCCGATAGCCCCCATCCCCCTCCATCCATCCATCCCCATCCCCATAGTCCCCATCCCCTCTTCCCTTCATCTGTCCCCCCCATGCACCCCAGATCCATCCATCCCCCACAGATCATCCATCCCACCCTCTCTCCATCCTTTCATGCACCCCATCCATCGATCCCTCAAATCCACCCCCATGTGCCCCAACCCCTTCTCCCTTCATCCATCCTCCCATATCCCCCAATCCAGCCCCTATGCACCCTCCCTCCCTCCCTCCCTCCATCCATCCATCCAGCCCCTCAGCACCTCCAATTAATCCGTCCTTTGTAGAGTGTGTGTGAGATCCCCCCGGTCCACCTCCATCCCCCCTCCCATAGCCCCACAGTCCTCCAACCAGCCCCCCATGTACCCCCATAGCCCTAACCCTTCCTCCATCCATCCCCACCTCACCTGTCCATCCCACCCTCCCCCATAGCTCCCATCCCTCCCTTCCTTGATCTAGTCCCCTAGCCACCCCTCTGTCCATCCTCCCATATCCATTCACCACTATAGCCCCTACCCTTCCACCCATCACCAACCCCTTCATCTATTCCCCCCCCCTGCCCCCGACATCCACCTATCTACCTCTCTGTGTCCTCTTACACCCTCCATCCTCCCCCCCAGCCCCATACCGCCTTGCACTGCCCTCGGTCCCTCCCCATCCAACCCTCCACCTGCACCCCCTTCCCCTGTACCCGGCTAAGTCTCCATCCTTCCATCCCCCCCAACCTCCATCCATCCCCCCCACACCCCTTCATCTCTCCCTTCCATCCCTCTACACCCCTCCATCTCCCCCACACACCTCCATCTCCCTGCTTCCCCATCCATCCACCCACACTCCTCCATCTCATCACTCCATTCCCCCACATGCCTCCATCTCCCCACTTCCCCATGCATCCATCCATCCCCCCCACGCCCCTCCATCTCCCCATCCATCCCTCTATACCCCTCCATCTTCTCATCCCTTCATCCCCCTTCAATCCTCTACCCCCCCACATGCCTCCATCTCCCCACCTATCTATCCATCCATCTCCATAAACTATCTATCCCCATACACCCCCTATCTATCCCCAGATACCCCCTCTATCTATCTATCCCCAGACACCCCCTCTATCTATCTATCCATTCCCAGACACCCCCTCTATCTATCTATCCCCGTACACCCCCTATCTATCCCCAGACACCCCCTCTATCTATCTATCCATTCCCAGATACCCCCTCTATCTATCTATCCCCGTACACCCCTTCCATCTATCTATCCCCAGGCACCCCCTATCTATCTATTCCCAGACATCCCCTATCTATCCCCAGACACCCCCTCTATCTATCTATCCCCGTACACCCCTTCTGTCTATCCCCAGGCACCCCCTATCTATCTATTCCCAGACATCCCCTATCTATCCCCAGACACCCCCTCTATCTATCTATCCCCGTACACCCCTTCTGTCTATCCCCAGACACCCCCTATCTATCTATCCCCAGACACCCCCTCTATCTATCTATCCCCGTACACCGCTTCTGTCTATCCCCAGACACCCCGTATCTATCTATCCCCAGACACCCCCTCTATCTATCTATCCCCATACACCCCTTCTGTCTATCCCCAGACACCCCTCTATCTATCTATCTATCTATCTATCTATCTCCGTACACCCCTTCTGTCTATCCCCAGACACCCCCTATCTATCTATCTATCTATCTATCCCCAGACACCCCTTCTATCTATCTATCCCCAGACACCCCCTCTATCTATCTATCCCCATACACCCCTTCTGTCTATCCCCAGACACCCCCTCTATCTATCTATCCCCGTACACCCCTTCTGTCTATCCCCAGACACCCCCTCTATCTATCTATCCCCATACACCCCTTCTGTCTATCCCCAGACACCCCCTCTATCTATCTATCCCCATACACCCCTTCTGTCTATCCCCAGACACCCCCTCTATCTATCCCGACACCCCCTCTATCTATCTATCTAATCAATGGCTGAGATTTGGCTTGCCCTGGTGAGTTCAATGTGATGCCCCGTCCCGGCCTGAGGCCTGTGAACAAACAGCAGAGAGAGGAAAGGAGGTGCATAGACAGAGCGAAGGATGGCCAGATATGTTTACCTGGGGGGTGTGCATGGCTGGCTGGCTGGACAGGCAGATGTTCCCGTCTCATACGAGCGCCATGGTTCCCGGTGTAAAGCAATTCATTGTGCAGATGGCAGTGCCCAGAATAGAACCCAGGAGTCCTGGCTCCCAACCCCCCCGCTCTAACCCACTAGACCCCACCCTCCTCCCGGAACTGGGGAGCCAACCCAGGAAGGTGGATGTTTCAAGTCAATCTTTCTTTCGGACTCCTGGTTTCCATTCCCAGCTGGGTATTGGGAGTGTGGTGTAGAGGGGAAAGGCCCCATATCCCATGCCCTGGCCCCAGAGTCAGCCAGTGCCCCGCTCTGGGGCCGGATGGGAGCCGATGCCTCCTAGAGGTGGAAGGTGGCCTGTCCCCTGTTCCAGCTCGCCAGGGCTGGAACATTGTCTGTTTACCTACTGCAGAAAACTTTCTGGCTTCCCAGCAACACGGGGCTGCACCTGTTTACTGCTGTCCATGCCAGCGACCCCGGGGCCCCGTGCTGAGGAACCATTAATGGGATCGATTTGTTCCCTCTGCGTCACACAAACACCTCCCTGTAGGCAAGAGATGCCTGTCAGCATGGCCCTGGGCTGGGGAGAGCAGTGGGGTCTAGTGGTTAGAGCAGGGGGGCTGGGAGCCAGGACTCCTGGGTTCTACCCCAACTCTGGAAGGGGAGTGGGGTCTAGTGGTTAGAGCGGGGGGGCTGGGAGCCAGGACTCCTGGGTTCTGTCCCCAGCCCTGGGAGGGCTGTGAGATCTAGTGGTGAGAACAGGGGGTTTCAGGCAATCCTTATAGCTCAGGGGGATGTGAGATCCGCCCCGCCCCCAGCCAGGATGTACAGAAGCAGGAGTGGACGAAGCCACAAGTCCTGCTCCGGTTCGTGCCAATGAACCTGCCCGCGACCCCATCTCCCGGCATCCCACGGGGACCCGTCTCTGTCAGGGCGACAGGTTTGCTCTAGTGACGAGCTGGCTGCGCTCCCGGCCCTGGGACAAGCATCCCTGGAGAATGACCTTGAAACAGATCGGGGTGTGCCGTGCTCTGTGTGTGGGTGATCCTGGGAGCCCTGAGATCGATGCTCGGGGGGGGGGATCCCTGCTGCCCCCTGCAGGAGGAGCTGATCCCTGTTCTGGGTCTGTGTGTGCGTGCACCGATCCTTTGGTGTGACCATGATGTGCGTGTGTGTGTGCACACCTGCCTTTCAGAGAGCAGCAAATGTGTGATGGGCGAAATCCAACACATCCCTGGCAGGAGTTTGCTTCACTAAGGACTGTCTCTGGCCGTGTGCCTGGGCATTGCCTGGCCTAGCGGGGCCCTGATCTCCCCCGGGTCAGGGACTGTCTCTCATAGCAGGGCCTGGATCCTTAACCCTCCTAGCACCCAGTGGCGGGGAGTCCCATGGGTTAATGATTTGCTGTGTGGCAAATCTGTTTCTTTCTTTCAGCCTTTAGCATGTTGTGTAAACACCGGCTGCTTTTCTGCCCCAGACTCCAGCTCTCCAACGTGCTTAGGGAAGGAGGTTTATTGTGATTTTCTTATTTTTCTGCACATTGGCCCCTAGCAGCCTTTAAATCCATTCCTGGAAATTGGGAAGTGCTGTTTGGCTTTAACGTCACACAACCAGCAGATTGGCCATCCCCGCACCATTAGCGCCGACGCCGGGCGGAGTCGCTGGGTGACTAGGGAGGGACAAAGGGCTGAGAGATCAGACACCCCTGGATGTTAGAGACGCCTGAGTACAATGAAGATCCAGCCCAAATCCACAGAGAGATATACGGCACCAGGACACCGGGGTTCTGTCCCCAGCTCTGGGAGTGCAGGGGGGGTCTAATGGCTGGGACTGGCAGAGAGAAGTCCGGCTCCCACTTGTATTGGTGTCTTTATTTGGATATTTGGCAGCTACGGCTGTGTCCAATACAATAGAGCTGGGGATAGAACCCAGAAGTACTGACTCCCAGCCCCCCCTGCTCTAACCACTAGCTCCCACTCCCCTCCCAGAGCCAGGGAGAGAACCCAGGAGTCTTGACTCCCAGCTCCCTCACCTCTAACCACTAAACTCCACTCCCCTCCCAGAGCCAGGGAGAGAACCCAGGAGTCCTGGCTCCCAGCCCCCCTGCTCTAACCACTAGCTCCCTCTCCCCTCCCAGAGCCAGGGAGAGAACCCAGGAGTCCTGGCTCCCAGCCCCCCCTGCTCTAACCACTAAACTCCACACCCGGGGATAGAACCCAGGAGTCCTGGCTCCTAGTACCCCCTGTTCTAGCCACTAGACCCCACTCCCCTCCTAGAGCTGGGCACAGAGCCCAGGTATCAATCTTGATCTAACTGAGCCATACCCGTGTGGCATTGCTGTGTGGCTGTTCCCCGGCTGCCCCACCCCAGAGGTGGCTGCATCTCAGTGTCTTGTCACCAAATCTGATCAGCTGTTGCCTCAATAGTACCCGAAAGGGCAGGCTGGGGCAGAGCAGATCTGGGTTTGGTGGTTTGTGGGGGGCTGTAACCCCCATTTTACCAGGGTCCCCTCACCAGGTGAGGGGCATTGGGCCAGGTCCACATGGGGGGAGGGGAAGGGCAGTGCAGGTACATTTAGGCTCTGAGGTGCTGAGCTGAGCAGAGGGTCTGGTCGGCGTGACTGTGGCCCAGAACCCTGGGCACTAGCCGGCATTTCTTCCTGGTAGTTTAAAGCCAGTGGGGCCTAGTGGTTAGAGCAGTGGTGGGGGCTGGGAGCCAGGACTCCTGGCTTCTCTCCCCAGCTCTGGGAGGGGAGTGGGGATGTAGGGGGTCAGAACGGGGGGCGGGGGGAGGGCTGGGAGCTCTGCTTCAGGAGGGTGGGACGTGACGTTCCCCTGTGTGGTCCGTACCAGACGCCAGCGTCCGTGAAGCCTGTTCCACCGACCAGCCGCTCCCCCAGGCCGTCAGGGGGAAGGGAAATTGGGTTTCCGACTTAGATTCCCCTGATCAGGATGATGAGAAAAACCCTCCCCCGCCAGCGGCTAAACTCCCCTCATTAGATCCATCCATCAGCCTGTCCAGCTGCTGTTTTCGCTAGCTAGCTCTGCGTGTACCCCAGCTCTGCCGGTGCCCCTCAATCCCGACCCGCAGCCCTGGGCTCCCCACACCCCCTCAGCCGTGCCCAGATCCCCTGCACTCTGCCCCTCACTGGCCTGCCGGGGCTGGGCGTGCACCTCCCATCCTGAGCCGAGCATCTCGTCACCTTCCTCATGGCTGCGACTCAGAGTGCGTCTACGCTGCGATTGCACTCCGGGTGTAGACATGCCCTAAGTCGGCCTCTAAGCCGGTGCCCGCCATTAGCGGCTGGGCTGGGGCCGCCAGTTCCTGGATCTACAATGCAACCTCCTCTACGGCTGGAAGACGTAAGGGGATACTAGCCTACTATATCTGCCAGGTAACGGAGCGACTCTCTTAGCTCACATGGGCTGGGCTGTTTATCTAGAGGCCCAGGGTTCAAGCTCTGCTGACGGCCTGTGGCCAGGGAGTTGTCGCATGAGGCTATGTGGGTACAGTGTGGAGTTGGTGCCCTCTAGAGGGGAAAGGCCCAGTGTCCCATTCCCTGCGCGCCCCCTCCCCCCCCCGCCAGTCCCCTGCCCTGGGGCCAGATGGGAGCTGGTGCCCCCTAGAGGGGAAAGGTCCCATTCCCCACCCTCCTGAGCTAGCCAATCCCCTGCCCTGGGTCCAGATCAGAAACAGCGCCCTCTAGGGGGGAAAGGCCCCGTGTCCCAGTCCCTGAGCCAGCCAGTCCCCCACCCTGGGTCTGGATCGGAACCAGCGCCCCCTAGGGGGGAAAGGCCTCATGCCCCATTTCTGGAGCCAGGGTAAAGCAAATGTATTATTAGGTCCCCGCTGATTTCCGAGGGAAATGCCAGCTCAGAACGGAGCCGTTCTGGAGTAGCAGCAGGTGGGCTTGGCATTGGGGGGCTAGGAGCAGAGATTGGGGGCGGGGGTGAAAAGAGGGAAGATTTATTTCCCCTGATAAGAGCAAAGAGAGAGAGAACCATAGAGCAGCAGGTCCTTTATTCCATGAGGTAGCCACCCAGCCGCCTGACCCCAGATTGGCACCACTGACCCGCGGGTTTTAGGGCATTTTGGAGGCCCCGTTGCTAAAACAGGAACTTTGTTCAACCTTAATGATACAGTTATGAGCTGATCTTGGTACTTGGCCTGCCGCTCAGGCAGAGAGGAAGGGAGGGCCTGCCTCCCTTTTATAGACTGGGGGAAACTGAGGCACAAAGTGACTTGCTCAAAGTGATTACACAGGGAGTATAGGGCAGAGCTGGGAATAGAACCCAGGAGTCCTGGCTCCCAAGGGTCGGGTTAGCCTGTTTATTCTCCTAGCTAGAGAGGTGCCCGCGGGGGCCCTGCATCCTCTCCCCCAGCCCTTCGGGAGGGAGGTGTGGGGCGTTCCGATGGGCAGAGCTCCGTTCAGCTGCCGTGTCGTCTCCTAGCGGAGGAAGGGCCGTGGGAAAGTGTGGGGTTGTTGGCCCGCAGTTTGCAGGCAGGGTTGGGGGGATCTTGCATTGCCGCGGTTCCCACGTTCTCTCCCGCTGCGCTCGACTGTCTGACAGATAAGGGAGAGGAGAGCGGCCAGGCCAATCTGGGGCATGCAAATGCGCCGGCTTCAAAGAACACAGATAAGCAATGTACACACATGACCTGGGCTGCCCTGCCTCGCAGCGCCCCCTAGCGCCGCTCTGGGGCATTGGGGCAGCCCTGACTGCCAGGGGAGAGCCCCACCCTGCCCCCTGCAGCACAGCGCCCCCTAGCGCCACTCTGGGGCCAGCCCTGCCTGCCAGCAGAGAGCTAGTGTAGTTAATGCAGCGGGAGAGTGACCACGGGATGAGAATTAAGCCCCCAGGCCAGTCACGGGAACTGAGTGACTCAGGCACTATTCTGGAAAGATGAGCCAAGCCCCCGGATTGAGTTAGGCCGTTATTACGCGGGGGAAGAGACACCTTGTAACTGACCCGCTGTCTGTCTCTTGGGAGACAATTTGTTCCCTAAACCTGCGACGAGACACTCAAGAGCTCCTGATGTATCAAGGCAGACAGCGGCCTGCCGGTGCTGTCCCCAGCTCTAGCCTGTATTCTCTCACCATCAGGAACAGAACCCAGGAATCCTGGCTCCTAGCTCCCTGCTCTAACCACTAGACCCCGCTCCTCTCCCAAAGCTGGGGATAGAACCCAGGAGTCCTGACTCCTAGCTCCCTGCTCTAACCACTAGACCCCGCTCCCCTCCCAGAGCTGGGGATAGAACCCAGGAGTCCTGGCTCCCAGCCCCCCTGCTCTAACCACTAGACCCCACTCCCGGAGACAGAACCCAGGAATCGGCTCTGATCCAGTTCCCCAGCACCAGGCGAGCTGTCCCTGTGCAGCTTCGCATCCTGGGGCACTGGGCACAGTCTCAGCCCCCCCCTTGCAGTGGGGTGGGAGGAGGGGGCTACATTGGCAGGGGGTCAGGGGAGGTACTTGGGGTGTCCTGGTTGTGTGTGTCTGCTGGGCCCTGCTCTGTGTGTGTGTGTGTGTGTGTGTGTGTGTGTGTGTGTGTGTCCCTGCTGCCCCCTGCTGGAGGGGCTTGTTCCTGCTCCGTGTGTGTGTGTGTTTGTGTGTGTGTGTGCTGCTTCCTGCTGGAGGGGCTGGGCCCAGCTCTGTGTGTGTGTGTGTGTCCGTGTCCGTCCCTGCTGCCCCCTGCTGGAGGGGCTGGGCCCTGCTATGTGTGTGTGTGTGTGTGTGTGTGTGTCCCTGCTGCCCCCTGCTGGAGGGGCTGGGCCCTGCTATGTGTGTGTGTGTGTGTGTGTGTGTCCCTGCTGCCCCCTGCTGGAGGGGATGAGTCCTGCTCTGTGTGTGTGTGTGTGTGTGTGTCCGTGTCCGTCCCTGCTGCCCCCTGCTGGAGGGGCTGGGCCCTGCTATGTGTGTGTGTGTGTGTGTGTGTGTGTGTGTGTGTCCCTGCTGCCCCCTGCTGGAGGGGATGAGTCCTGCTCTGTGTGTTAGCCCTGCCCCCTGCTGGACACGCTGCGTCAGACCCTGCTCGGCGTGTGCACACACGCATGCATCCCTGGCAATGCACGACCCTTTCCGTGCATTCCCGGCTAGGAGGGGCTGCCTGATGACGCTGCCTGTTTGGGGCGGGGGCAACGGAAGTGCATGGGGGGTGCATGCCAACGGGGGGGGGAGGGGGAATGAGCTCCCCCCATGGCCAAGAGAGAGCGATGGGGCTGGGGAGAGCAGGGGCAGACACATCTGGGCTAGGGCTGTTGGGTTCCCCCAGGGTTGTCATGCCCCAGCCGTGCTCCAGTGGGGTGGGGAGGGAAGGAGGGAGGGGTGCGAGCGGCTGCCAAGGCTGGGCCACTAAAGCAGGTTTGATAGCCAAGCAAAATACTTCGCTGGCCACTCAGATCTCAGCCCCTGAGCCAGCCAGTCCCTGTCCTGGGGCTGGATCGGAGCCGGCGCCCCCTCGAGGGGAAAGGCCCCACGTCCCGTTCCCTGCCCCCACTGAGCCGGCGCCCCCTCGAGGGGAAAGGCCCCACGTCCCGTTCCCTGCCCCCACTGAGCCGGCGCCCCCTCGAGGGGAAAGGCCCCACGTCCCGTTCCCTGCCCCCACTGAGCCGGCGCCCCCTCGAGGGGAAAGGCCCCACGTCCCGTTCCCTGCCCCCACTGAGCCGGCGCCCCCTCGAGGGGAAAGGCCCCACGTCCCGTTCCCTGCCCCCACTGAGCCGGCGCTTCCTCGAGGGGAAAGGCCCCACGTCCCGTTCCCTGCCCCCACTGAGCCGGCGCCCCCTCGAGGGGAAAGGCCCCACGTCCCGTTCCCTGCCCCCACTGAGCCGGCGCCTCCTCGAGGGGAAAGGCCCCACGTCCCGTTCCCTGCCCCCACTGAGCCGGCGCCCCCTCGAGGGGAAAGGCCCCACGTCCCGTTCCCTGCCCCCACTGAGCCGGCGCCCCCTCGAGGGGAAAGGCCCCACGTCCCGTTCCCTGCCCCCACTGAGCCGGCGCCTCCTCGAGGGGAAAGGCCCCACGTCCCGTTCCCTGCCCCCACTGAGCCGGCGCCCCCTCGAGGGGAAAGGCCCCACGTCCCGTTCCCTGCCCCCACTGAGCCGGCACCCCCTCGAGGGGAAAGGCCCCACGTCCCGTTCCCGGCCCCCACTGAGCCGGCACCCCCTCGAGGGGAAAGGCCCCACGTCCCGTTCCCGGCCCCCACTGAGCCGGCACCCCCTAGAGGGGAAAGGCCCCACGTCCCGTTCCCTGCCCCCACTGAGCCGGCGCCCCCTAGAGGGGAAAGGCCCCACGTCCCGTTCCCTGCCCCCATGGAGCCGGCACCCCCTCGAGGGGAAAGGCCCCACGTCCCGTTCCCGGCCCCCACTGAGCCGGCACCCCCTAGAGGGGAAAGGCCCCACGTCCCGTTCCCTGCCCCCACTGAGCCGGCGCCCCCTCGAGGGGAAAGGCCCCACCTCCCGTTCCCTGCCCCCACTGAGCCGGCGCCCCCTAGAGGGGAAAGGCCCCATGTCCCGTTCCCTGCCCCCACTGAGCCGGCGCCTCCTCGAGGGGAAAGGCCCCACGTCCCGTTCCCTGCCCCCACTGAGCCGGCGCCCCCTCGAGGGGAAAGGCCCCACGTCCCGTTCCCTGCCCCCACTGAGCCGGCGCCCCCTAGAGGGGAAAGGCCCCACGTCCCGTTCCCTGCCCCCACTGAGCCGGCGCCCCCTCGAGGGGAAAGGCCCCACGTCCCACGCTGACCCTGTCTCCGCTCTCTCCCCAGCATGGCCCCGCAGCCCGAGGAGCGCGCCCTGTACCTCTCCATCTACCTGCTGACCATCCTGACCGGCTTCCCCACCAACCTGCTGGCCCTGCACGCCCTCATCCGCAAGCTGCGGTGCAAGGCCACCCCCAACTGCATCCTCCTGCTCAACCTCACCCTCTCCGACCTCTGCTTCCTGGCCTTCCTGCCCTTCAAGGTGGCCGAGGCCCGGGCTGGGCGCTGGCCGCTGCCCGCCTTCCTCTGCCCCCTCAGCGGCCTCTTCTACTTCAGCACCATCTACTCCAGCACCCTCTTCCTGACGGCCGTCAGCGTGGAGCGCTACCTGGCTGCGGCCTACCCCATCCGCTACAAGCTGCGCCGCCGACCCGCCTACGCCGCCCTGGCCAGCCTGGGCCTGTGGTTCTGCTCCTTGGCCCACTGCAGCATCGTCTACGTGACCGAGCTGCAGCCAGGCGGCGGGCCGGCCAACACCACCAGCGCCTCCTCCAAGGGCCTCTGCTACGATGACTTCACCCCCAGCCAGCTGCAGGTGCTGCTCCCCGTGCGCCTGGAGCTGGGCATCGTCCTCTTCCTGGTGCCCTCCTTGCTCACCTCCTTCTGCTACTGCGGCTTTGTATGGGTGGTGGTCTCCTCGCCCCACATCCGCCGGGGGAAGAAGCAGCGGGCCGTGGGCTTGGTGGCAGCCACCCTGGCCGTCTTCATTGTCTGCTTCACGCCCTACAACGTCTCCCACGTGGTGGGCTTCGTCCAGCGGGCCAGCCCGTCCTGGCGGGACAAGGCTCTGCTCTTGAGCACCTTCAACGCCAGCCTGGATCCCGTCATCTTCTACTTCTCCTCCTCCGCCGTCCAGCACTCCTGCCGCAGGTTCCTGGCCCGGCTCTGGGGCGTCTGCTCCCTGCCCCCCTTGGCCAGGAAGGTCTTCTACCGCCGAACGGAGAAACTGACACCGGGACCGCCCCAGGAGCAATGCAGAGGCCTTGGGGGCGGCCAGGTTTGCTGCTCCAAGCTGTGATGCCAGCAGTCACCCACCCTCGGCCCCCAGAGACTGACTCGACTGTGGGGCAGGACTCCTGGGTTCTATCCCTGGTGCTGGGGTCCAGTGGGTTGGAGCATGGGGCTGGGAGTCAGGACTCCTGGGTCCTCTTCCCAAATCCACATCTTCTCAGAGCTGCCCTCTCTCCCCCGCTGTTCAGGATCCCCTCTCTGGGGCCAGGACCAAGCTGGAAAGCCCCAGCCTCATGACACGCTCAGGTCAGGACTGGAATCCGCCGCTGAGCCATTTCTAGGCCCCATACCCCAGTCCCTTCTGCATCAAAGGCCTCTGCCGGTCACTGTGTCGAAGGAATCCCTGCCCTGCGAGGCTGAGCAGACAGAGCCCAGATCTCGTGGCCTGCTGCGTGACCCCATGCAAGTCACTTCCTCACTTTGTGCCTCAGTTTCCCCCGCTGTACAGTGGGGATAATGACACTGACCTGTAAAGCATTGTGGGATTTAGGGACGAAGAGCTGGCTACTGGGACATCATCATCCTGGGACAAATCGGGTGCCTTCCTGTTGCGATTATTAGCAACACGGCCTTCCTCTCACGGATCCTCTGCTGGGACTCAAACCCTCCACCTCAGTACCAAAACACACACCTCTGCCTCCTGCCGCAAGGCAGCGCTGCGGTGGGTGGCCGCCCGCAGTGCACCTCCACAGCAAGAGGGGGCGACAGAGAGCGCTGGCTCTCATGGATCGCGGCGGTGGGAGGCGTCCTGCTGGCAGTGCGTGGCATGGGTTTGTGCAGTGTGAGACTGCAACGCCTCCCTCTGGCGGAGTTGCTGGGTACTGCAACGCCTCAGGCACCTCCACCACCCCCTGGTGGACTCTCGTGGAAATGCATCCCACTGGTGGCCTCATCTCAAACTTTGATCATCCATTTTGCTGCTACCCCCGGATTTGTCCCCATCTGTGAGTAGGTGTCCAGCCAAAGGTGCCTCATTAGGCTCTGTAATCATGGCAAGGAGAAGTTAATTAAAGTGGCCGACGCAGGGCATTGAAGCAAGAGGCTTGGAGTCCATCAGGGGCCACTGGTTTCTATCCTGGAGAATGTGACATGGTCTGGTTATCGAGGAGATAGTGGAGTGTGTGAATGGGGCAGAGAGAGATAATGGTCTATCCACCTACAAATGGGACTGGTTAGCATGAGGAGGGGCTGGGAATCAGGACTCCTGGGTTCTATCCCAGCTCTGGGAGAGGTGCAGAGTCTAGTGGTTAGAACGGGGGCTGGGAGTCAGGTCACCTGGGTTCTCTTCCTAGCTCTGCCCTTGCTCGCCTGTATCTTATCCCATATCTATGCCTCATTTTTCTCGCCCCTGTACAACGTGGAGAATTATATTGATCCAGCCCCCGGAACAATAATAACATTTAATTAGCTAATGTTTGCAAAGCACTCCATGTACCTGGCTGGGAGACAGGAATAAACCCTCCACCCTGAGTGCGAAAGGACTTTGAAACAAGCGATGACTGGCAGCTCCGCAATATACGGGAAATCTTGTTAGTATACAGAGGGGAAACTGAGGCACAGAGCATGTACATGACTTGCCCACATTGACACAGGAATGGAACCCAGGAGTCCTGGCTGCCAGCCCCCTCTCCACTAATCACTAGATCACACCATTTCCATGCAATTTGTAAAGTGGACTCAATTGCTTTAGGCAGAAAGATGCTATAACTTGAGGGCCAGACCCCCAGCTGGGGTCAATGGGCCTGTCACAGACTCCGAGGTCGTGCCCATTCTTGGCCCCGTACGGTCCCTGGGGACCCCCTTCAGTGCGACAGCCCTTCTCAGGGGTGCACTCTCTCTCGGGGGTTAAGCCCCTCCGCCACCTAGAACTGCACCTCTCTGAGCCTTAGCACGTCTGTCTCTCGCCGTGGGCCCCCTCAGGGACTCCCCTCACTCTGGACCCCCAGGGCCACCACTCCCAGAGGGAATAATGCCACCCTGTTCTCTAGATCAGAGCGACTCTCAGACAGCGTAAAACAGGAGGGTTTATTGAGCGTCTGAACACAGCACAGGAAACTCTCCGGTCCTCAGGCCTGGCCTCCCTCAGCACCGTACATCTAAGTGTCTCCTGCATCCAGGTGGGCTTTGCCTGCTCTCTCCATCCAACCCAGAGACCCCTGTCCTTTGTCCTCCGTCCCAGGTAAACAGGTCGCTGAGGCCCTCTCTCTTCAGTCCTTTGTTCCCCTCTGGCTGGAACTGGTTGGTCATCACTGGGGTCTTCTCTCCTCAGCCCTTTGTCCTCCCACTGGGGTGGGTGTCTTAGTCTCCAGGTCACCAGTTGCTAGGGTTCCCCATCTCCAGGCCATTGTCCGGGGGTCCTGGCCGCTAGGCAAGTTCACATGTGGTCCTCTGCAACAACAAACCCTCTCCCACCACCTTGCCAAACATGCAGCATACCGGGAAACTGAGGCGCGCACACGCTATTGATGTAAAACACTACAAAAATCCCCAACTTCATCACAGGGCCGTAGTTCCACTGGGGTCAATGGGGACAGATCTCTGGTGCCAATCAGCCACATCGACGCTGATTTGTCACCAGCAGGGGATCTGGCCCAGTATTTGAATGTATGTCTCCGTCCAGCTGAGGGGAAGTGGCACAACCTCTGATTTCCACGCTAAGGGCTGTTTGGAAATTAATTTATCTGGAGAGCCAGGCAACCTCAAGGGTTTAGATAAGAGCGTGGCACTGGAACCTGACTGCTAGGAGGGCACAAGGGAAGCAGCGCTCTGTTCGGCTTGTTTCATCTGATAAGGGCTTTATTAACTGCTGCCGCCATCTCCACTGGAGCAGAAGAGAGCGGAACAGTTTAGACATCAGTACAGGCCCCACAGCGATCTGCTGTGTGGGCCACTGGAGGAAGGCTGCATTAGTAGGCTGTTATCCCATTATGGAGGGCTAAAGGACTCACCTCATCAGCTGGCAGGAGTAGTAGGCTGTTATCCCCTTATATGTTTAACAGCCAACACAACAGAGAGGGTGTGCCCGGCGCCAAGATGCAGCCACCTCTGGGGCGGGGCAGCTGGGGAAGAGCCGCACAGCCATGCTGCAGGGAGTTGTGAGATGGCATTTGGCCAGGACACCAGGGTTCATGTCCTGATTCCTGCAGACTGTGCCAGGGAAGCAGTGTGCGCTGGGATTCCCGGGGCTGTCAGGCGGTGGGATGCTAAGCAGCTGGCCGCAGTGCGGAAGGAGGAGCCCTGGCTGCAGCGGGAATGCGAAGGCCGCCAGGAATGTGCCAGCCACAGCGCGGACACTGATCAGAGGTGGGCACAGCTCAGCCTGGGCGTGCCAGAGCCGGGGCAGTGGGGGTGAGGACAGGAGGAACTGAACCTCTAGGGGACACCCTCATCCACTCTGCCTGAGTCATCACTCTCCCCCTGACCCCCCCAACTCCCGTCTGCCACCCCCAGCCAGGACTCCTGGGTTCTCTCTCAGCTTAGGGCGGGGAGTGGGGTCTAGTGGTTAGAGCGGGCATGGAGTGGCTGGGAGCCAGGATTCCTGGGTTCTCTCTCAGGGAGGGGAGGGGAGTCTAGTGGTTAGAGCTGGGGGAGGGCTGGGAGCCCAGACTCCTGGGTTCTCTCTCAGCTCTGGGAGGGGAGTGGGGTCTGGTGGTTAGAGCGGGGGAGGGGAGCCAGGACTCCTGGGTTCTCTCCCCATCTGATGACCCAGGCCAAGTCCTTTCCCCCTCTCCGAGTCTCAGTTCCTTCTATTGCCCGAGCCCCCCTGAATCCAAGCAGCCGGTGCAGCTCCTGGCGATGGGGAGCCCATGGAAGGGCGCCCTCTGGTGGTGAATCCCAGCACTGACCGGACCGGTTCCTTCTGTGACAGGGCCTCACCCCCCTGGAGCGGGCGGCGTCGCCCTAGGCAGGGCCTCAGCCAGGCTAGAAGGAAGGACCACGAAGAAAGGGGGCGTGAGCGTGGCTAGGAGTCCAGCAGGTTTGCAGCGGACCCTCCCATCTCTGTGTCTGGCCCCTGGCATCTAACCCCTGGGAGGGGCTCCTGCCTCAGTCGCCCCAGAGACCCACTGCAGGGAGCCTTGCTTTGGGTGCATGTGAGAGCCAGCGACGGCACCCCCTAGAGGGGAAAGGCCCTGTGTCCCAGTCCCCTGCCCTAGGGCTGGATCAGAGCCAGCGCCCCTAGAGGGGAAAGACCCCGTATCCCAGTCCCCCGCCCTAGGGCCGGATCAGAGCCAGCGCCCCTAGAGGGGAAAGGCCCCGTGTCCCAGTCCCCCGCCCTAGGGCCGGATCAGAGCCAGCGCCCCTAGAGGGGAAAGGCCCCATGTCCCAGTCCCCCGCCCTAGGGCCGGATCAGAGCCAGCGCCCCTAGAGGGGAAAGACCCCATGCCCCAGTCCCCCGACCTAGGGGCCGGATCAGAGCCAGTGCCCCCTAGCGGGGAAAGACCTCGTGTCCCAGTCCCCCGCCCTGGGGCTGGATCAGAGCCAGCGCCCCCTAGAGGGGAAAGACCCCATGTCCCAGTCCCTGCCCAACTAGGGTCTCCCTCCCCATCCCTGCCTTTGGGGTCCGATGCCCTTTGGCATTTACCCTACAGAGTTTGAAGGGGCCTGGAGGGCCGGGGGGGGGGGGCAGGAGTCTCTTACCAGCCAGCCCCACACCCAGGCTGAGCACCCCCAGCAGGGCTATTTTCAGGAGGTTGAGGCCAGCGATCAGGGAGGGGGGGTCCTGGTGCTGCGGGTCTGGAAGGGGAAAGCCCCAGAGTTAAGGATGCAGGGGACACCCGGATCCCCAGGAGGCTCCCAGTGTCCCTGCCGAGTCCAGGGCCTGCAGGTCTCTCCCCAGGCAGATGAGCTGTACCGAGCACATGGGGCTGATGCCCCGCGCCTTCCCCTCTCCTGCTGGTACCCACCAGCCCTGCAGCCCGTCCTGAGGCAAACGCCCCGGCCTGTCACTCTGTGAGATGCTCTGCATCTAGCCAGCAGCCTCGAATCCTCCCAAAACCTTTTCCCATCACCACCATTGTTTCCTTGCCCTGCGGGACTCCCCGCTACTGGACATGAGCGGAGCCAGCCCGCGGGACTCCCTGCCACTGGACATGAGCAGGGCCAGCCCGCGGGACTCCCTGCCACTGGACATGAGCAGGGCCAGCCTGCAGGACTCCCTGCCACTGGACGCAAGCAGGGGGAACCCATGGGACTCCCCTCCACTGAACACAAGCAGGGGGAACCCATGGGACTCCCCACCACTGGATGTGAGCAGGGCCAGCCCACAGGACTCCCTGCTACATGAGAGGTTTTGGTCTCCCCCTACTCACCATAGGTGTAGTCAGTGCTGAGGGGATTCTGCAGGGACGGGTGCATCACCTGACAGGTGTAGGTGGCTCTGGGCCCCGATGAGGGTAAGTCCAGGGTGGTGGAAGCTTGGAGGGGTCCGGTCGGGTCCCCACACTCCTGCAGTGGCTGGGTTGAGGGCAGACGGACACTCCCTTGGTACCAGGCAAGCCGGGCAGGTGGGGGGTAGAAACCAGCGGTTCTGCAAACCAGGGTCCATTTCGACTCCGGCTTCGGGTGGAACTGGAGGAAAACAACTGGGTGGGAGGGTCGGGCTGGGGTGGAATGGGACAGACAGATGGGGGAGGGGGAGACAGACAGATTGACAGAGCGGGAGAAAAATAATCAAACTGACACATCTTGGGAAAGAGTCATAAAGACATTGCAAGAGTGGACTGGGACACGGGGCCTTTCCCCAACAGGGGGTGCCAGCTCCAACCTGGCCCCAGGGCGGGGGACTGGCTGGTTCTAATCTCACATGCCTGGAGCAGCTCTCATCCCCCCCCCCCCAGCAGGGGGCAGCACAGACACACAAACCAGTTCTCATCCCTCCAGCAGGGGGCAGCACAGACACACAGAGCAGTTCTCATCCCTTCCAGCAGGGGGCAGCACACACACAGAGCAGTTCTCATCCCTTCCAGCAGGGGGCAGCACACACACAGAGCAGTTCTCATCCCCTCCAGCAGGGGGCAGCACACACACAGAGCAGTTCTCATCCCTTCCAGCAGGGGGCAACACACACACACACACACACACACACACACACACAGCAGTTCTCATCCCTTCCAGCAGGGAGCAACACACACACACACACACACACACACACACACACAGAGCAGTTCTCATCCCTTCCAGCAGGGGGCAGCACACACACAGAGCAGTTCTCATCCCTTCCAGCAGGGGGCAGCACACACACAGAGCAGTTCTCATCCCCTCCAGCAGGGGGCAGCACACACACAGAGCAGTTCTCATCCCTGCAGCCTTCCCCGAAGGACTCAGGCAGGGGCCCTTACCATAAACACGCAGCTGGGTGCCGTTGCCTCGTGCCTCCCCAGTGCCCCACAGCAGCACCCGGCAGACATATTTTCCAGCATCCTCCAGGCTGACATTGGTGATGGCCAGGGTCCCTTCCCCTCTGTGCAGGAAGGTGTCGGGATAGGCCAGCGTGAAACGGGCTCTCAGGGGCACAGCGGCCTCTCCTCCCGGCCCGCCTCGGGACCAGGAGACGGCGCCCTTGTCCGGGGACAGGCCCCGGGAGAAGGTGCAGTTCAGGGTGGCGTTGTCTCCCCGGATGACGCCCACCTCGGATGGAGACTGCACCACGGTGAAGTTGGCATCTGTGCAGAGACACAAGCATGGGGAGGGGCTACAGCAGGGTCCTATGGAACTCCCCGCCACTAGATCAGGGGTAGGCAACCTATGGTACACGTGCCGAAGGTGGCACGCAAGCTGATTCTCAGTGGCACACACAGTGCCCAGGTCCTGGCCACCAGTCCGGGGGGCTCTGCATTTTAATTTAATTTTAAATGAAGCTTCTTAAACATTTTAAAAACCTTATTTACTTTACATACATAGAAAGAGACCTTCTAAAAACGTTACAATATATTACTGGCACCCGAAACCTTACATTAGAGTGATTAAATGAAGACTCGGCACACCACTTCTGAAACCCTGCACTAGATGTTAGTGGGGTGTTTCTGTGGGACTCACTGCAGCATGATATTAGTGCATTTTCCTCGTGGGACTCCTGGGTGCTATCCTTGGCTCCGGGAAGGGACGGGGGTCTAGACCCCTCAGGGGGTCACAAGGTTACTATGTGTGTGGGGGGTTAATTTATAAGGGAGGTTTGCACTCATAGGTCGCACTCATAGGTTTGCTATGTGAAAGGGGTCACTGGTACAAAAGTTTGAGAACCAGTGGGTTAGAGCAAAGGGGAGGGGGAGGGAGCGGGGCTAGGAATCAGGACTCCTGGATTCTATCCCTGTCTCTGTGCGACCTTGGCCAAGTCACTTAACCACATCGTGCCTCAGTTTCCCCATTGTGTCACTTCCCTAGCTGCATACATGAGCTGGGAGCAGGGATTTCTGTGCCAAGGGCTCTCCGCTGCCTGCTAGGCTCTTACACAGAAAGAACAGAAACTCCCCCCCCCCCACCCCCCGCCACACACATTAAATGTCTGTGCTCATGTCTCACACTCATCCGGTTTAGTTCAAGGGAAGCTGGCGTCAGGCCAAACCAGGTAACGAGGCCATTGGGAGCAGGCAAAGCGAGACTCAAACCAGAATGGCGCAGATCTCACTAATGGGCTAATTGCCACGCTGGCTACACGCCAGTGGATTACACAGCTCCGGCGGTGATTTGGGGGGGGGAATTGCAAACACAGAAGGGGGGAAACTAGGGACACACACACCCCCACCCCCCCCGCATCTGGCTTCTGGCACTGACTGCAGAGTGGCCAGCATCCTACCCCCACCCCCAGCTCAGCTGTGCCCAGCGTCCCCCCATGGGTCACAAACATCAAGGGATGGAAAAGTGTGGGGAGAAGAGGGCATAGAGAAAGCCCCTGGCATGGAGGGAGAATCAAGGATCCTGCTATGGGGGAGGGCAGGGGGGAATGGGGGTCACACGGAGCCCCTGGCATGGAGGGAAGGAAAACGGGGGGACGACAAACAGAGCCCCTCACATGGGGTAGAGGGAAATGGGGGGCACAGAGCCCCTGGCATGAGGGGAGGGGAACCCAAACGTGGCAGAGGAAGAAGTAGGAGGTACACAGAGCCTCTGGCATGGGGGGAGACTGGGGGCCCCTGGCATGTGACAAACAGGAGGTACCACAGTCTAGCAGCTGCTCCCCAGTGGCTGCGTTTGGGTGCCTCACCCTGGTCCAGGTGCTCTCATTCGGCCCCAGCCTTTCCTTGGCCTCCCGACACCCTGGGGGCACATCGGGTGCCAGCTCGCGGTGCAGCCCACCCGGGTATGCCAAAGGGCTCCAAGCCCCAGCCAACTCCGCTTTCACCGGAGCCGTCGATCCCACCAGCTTGTCTAGTGCAGGCCGTGGAACTGCCCTCAGAACAACGCCAGCGCCCCCCAAAACAAGCGCACGCCTGCACGCGCACCCTGCCTCAGTTTCCCCACCATGCCAGAGCATGATCTGGGGCTGGGGGCCTTTCCGCATTCTGCTGCCTTCTTATCCCCAGCCGCTGCTGGCCCAGCGGAGGTGCAAGCTAGCGAAACTCTTAACCCCTAAGTGGCTGGGGGAAAATGGGAATTTACACACCCCATGTCCCCCCCACCCCCTGCAGCAGGAGCGGACTATCAATGTGCCCCTGCCCAGCAGCCTGACGCCCCGCCCACCCCCGATCAGCACACAGCCCCCCCTCAAAGGAAGCAGCGAGCGATCCGGGGAGCTGGGGCCAGTATAGACACGGGGCAGGGCGGCCCAGTACCAGGGTTAGATCCCCAGGGGTTAACTGGCCCCGCAATGGCTCACTCCAGGCGGTCGGCAGCTGTGGGAGGCGAGTGCTGCCCCCGGCTCACTTTGGGGATTTTCCACTGCCCCCCGCCCCAGCTTTGGCCCCCTGCGAGAACCAGCTCCCCCGGCTCAGGCAGTCTGCTTCCGGTACCCACTGCTGGGCCAGCGCCAAACCGGAACGGGAACGGCTTCGCTTGTTTGGGCTGCAGCGTCTTCCAGCCGGGGGCAGAGCCGGGTCAGCCCGGGGCTGCGTCCCGGCCCACGGGCCCCGCTGCTGCAATGGTTTCATCACGTTCTCCAGGATGCGTAAAAAGTGCACAGACAGACACCCCGAGTGATCCCAGGCGGGCACACGGAGCCCCTGGCAGGGGCGAGAACATGGGGACCTGAGCATGGGGGGCAGGGAGGAACGGGGGGCACGCTGGAGCCCCTGGCAGGGGAGAGAACATGGGGACCTGAGCATGGGGGGCAGGGAGGAATGGGGGGCACATGGAGCCCCTGGCACAGGAGAGAATGGGGGCCTCTGGCATGGGGGGGAGGGAGGAAGGGGGGCCCACAGAGCCTCTGGCACGGGTAGAGAATGGGGTTCACTGGTATGGGGGCAGGGGGCAAAGCAGGGCTTGAGGGAATGGGGCAGCAGAGGGGTATGGGGATGCACACAGAACGCCCGCTGTGGGGGAGGAGAATGGGGGACAATAATAGGTGAGGGGGGCTATGGGGAAAGAGTGGGGGACCCTAACATGGGGGGAGGGGAGAAGGGGGCAGCCAGAGCCCTTGGCGTGAGGGAGGAGTTGGGGGGGGGGGTTCAGGGAGTCCAGAAATAGAGGGGGAAGGGGCACCTTGGGGGGTGCAATGCGTTCAACCCGCAGAAGCAACACAGAGCACGATCTGCTAGGATTCCCAGCCAGCCGTCCCTGGCACTTCATACCCAGGGTCCTTTGTATCACAATAACAACTAGAAATTCCCCAGACACAGCTGCCCAGACACAGCCCCTGCCCCAGCTGAGATCAGGATCCGTCGTGCCGGGCGCTGCCCAGAAACAGCGAGAGACAGGTCCTGCCCCAGCTGAGATCAGGGCCCCGTCGTGCCGGGCGCTGCCCAGACACAGCGAGAGACAGCTCCTGCCCCAGCTGAGATCAGGGCCCTGTCGTGCCGGGCACTGCCCAGACACACAGCGAGACACAGTCTCTACCCCAGCTGAGATCAGGGCCCTGTCGTGCCGGGCGCTGCCCAGACACAGCGAGAGACAGGCCCTGCCCCAGCTGGGATCAGGGCCCTGTCGTGCCAGGCGTTGCCCAGACACAGCGAGAGACAGACCCTGCCCCAGCTGAGATCAGGGCCCTGTCGTGCCGGGCGCTGCCCAGACACAGCGAGAGACCGTCCCTGCCCTAGCTGGGATCAGGGCCCTGTCGTGCCGGGCACTGCCCAGACACACAGCGAGAGACAGTCTCTACCCCAGCTGAGATCAGGGCCCTGTCGTGCCGGGCGCTGCCCAGACACACAGCGAGAGACAGTCTCTACCCCAGCTGGGATCAGGGCCCTGTCGTGCCGGGCACTGCCCAGACACAGCGAGAGACAGCTCCTGCCCCAGCTGAGATCAGGGCCCTGTCGTGCCGGGCACTGCCCAGACACACAGCGAGAGACAGGCCCTGCCCCAGCTGGGATCAGGGCCCTGTCGTGCCAGGCGTTGCCCAGACACAGCGAGAGACAGACCCTGCCCCAGCTGAGATCAGGGCCCTGTCGTGCCGGGCGCTGCCCAGACACAGCGAGAGACAGGCCCTGCCCCAGCTGGGATCAGGGCCCTGTCGTGCCGGGCGCTGCCCAGACACAGCGAGAGACAGCCCCTGCCCTAGCTGGGATCAGGGCCCTGTCGTGCCGGGCGCTGCCCAGACACAGCGAGAGACAGGTCCTGCCCCAGCTGAGATCAGGGCCCTGTCGTGCCGGGCACTGCCCAGACACACAGCGAGAGACAGTCTCTACCCCAGCTGAGATCAGGGCCCTGTCGTGCCGGGCGCTGCCCAGACACAGCGAGAGACAGCTCCTGCCCCAGCTGAGATCAGGGCCCTGTCGTGCCGGGCACTGCCCAGACACACAGCGAGAGACAGTCTCTACCCCAGCTGAGATCAGGGCCCTGTCGTGCCGGGCGCTGCCCAGACACAGCGAGAGACAGGCCCTGCCCCAGCTGGGATCAGGGCCCTGTCGTGCCAGGCGTTGCCCAGACACAGCGAGAGACAGACCCTGCCCCAGCTGAGATCAGGGCCCTGTCGTGCCGGGCGCTGCCCAGACACAGCGAGAGACAGGCCCTGCCCCAGCTGGGATCAGGGCCCTGTCGTGCCGGGCGCTGCCCAGACACAGCGAGAGACAGCCCCTGCCCCAGCTGAGATCAGGGCCCCGTCGTGCCGGGCGCTGCCCAGACACACAGCGAGAGACAGTCCCTGCCCCAGCTGAGATCAGGGCCCCGTCGTGCCGGGCGCTGCCCAGACACACAGCGAGAGACAGCTCCTGCCCCAGCTGAGATCAGGGCCCTGTCGTGCCGGGCACTGCCCAGACACACAGCGAGAGACAGTCTCTACCCCAGCTGAGATCAGGGCCCTGTCGTGCCGGGCGCTGCCCAGACACAGCGAGAGACAGGCCCTGCCCCAGCTGGGATCAGGGCCCTGTCGTGCCGGGCGCTGCCCAGACACAGCGAGAGACAGCCCCTGCCCCAGCTGAGATCAGGGCCCCGTCGTGCCGGGCGCTGCCCAGACACACAGCGAGAGACAGTCCCTGCCCCAGCTGAGATCAGGGCCCCGTCGTGCCGGGCGCTGCCCAGACACACAGCGAGAGACAGCTCCTGCCCCAGCTGAGATCAGGGCCCTGTCGTGCCGGGCACTGCCCAGACACACAGCGAGAGACAGTCTCTACCCCAGCTGAGATCAGGGCCCTGTCGTGCCGGGCGCTGCCCAGACACAGCGAGAGACAGGCCCTGCCCCAGCTGGGATCAGGGCCCTGTCGTGCCAGGCGTTGCCCAGACACAGCGAGAGACAGACCCTGCCCCAGCTGAGATCAGGGCCCTGTCGTGCCGGGCGCTGCCCAGACACAGCGAGAGACAGGCCCTGCCCCAGCTGGGATCAGGGCCCTGTCGTGCCGGGCGCTGCCCAGACACAGCGAGAGACAGCCCCTGCCCCAGCTGAGATCAGGGCCCCGTCGTGCCGGGCGCTGCCCAGACACACAGCGAGAGACAGTCCCTGCCCCAGCTGAGATCAGGGCCCCGTCGTGCCGGGCGCTGCCCAGACACACAGCGAGAGACAGTCCCTGCCCCAGCTGAGATCAGGGCCCCGTCGTGCCGGGCGCTGCCCAGACACACAGCGAGAGACAGTCCCTGCCCTTTCCCAACTAACCAGGCAGTTTCCCAGGGGCAGGGATCATTCTAGTTGGCAGAGGCTGTTTCTGCAGCTAACTGGCCTGTTCACAACACAGGGACCTAGAGCGAAGCCGGGCCGAGGTGCCCACAGGGGCTGGGACCATGAGGGGAGAGATCACGTCCTGCTGCTTTGCTCCTTCCCTGCCCCGGGAGCAGGGGGGTTGCGTGTTCCCAGTCCCTGCCCGTACGCAGGATCGCCCCACGGAGCAGAGCGACTCCCTCATCGCCCCCTCCGCCGAACAGAAACGGCCCACTCCTGGGGAGCCGCTAAACGATCGCTTCTTTCCCTGCCCGGTCTGCGCCCCTTTGTGCCGGCTTCCCCGTGTCCACATGACGGGCTGCCTCGCTCTAACGGGACAGAGATTCGTTACAGTGGGACAACTTCTGTGTGCAGACAGGCCAGAGTAGGAGAAATAAACATTTCAGAAGAATTATTCAGTAATTAAATTAATAAAATAAAAATAAAAAAAAATAAATTAATAAAAAAAATTAAAGTCAGTAAAGAAAGAGACATTCAGAAAGAGAAACACAGGGGTCCTGACCCCCCACCCTACCTCCCACTCCTCTCCCAGATCTGGGGCTAGAACCCAGGAGTCCTGGCTCTCAGCCCCTCTGCGCTGATCACGGGGGTCTATGGCAGACACACAGCCCCTGTTCCCCCACCCCCGGATGGGGGGGTGCAGTTCTCCCCCACCCCGAGAAGGAAGGTCACTGACCTGTGAAGGAACCTGGACCCCAGGGGAGGAGCTGGACCCACAGCACCAGGCAGCCCAGCTCCAGCCTCATGGTCTTCGCTCGTAGCCAGCAGGGGACTGGAGCATGGTGGCCCCGCCAGGCAGAGGAACTCCCCGCTGAGCGTCACGTGCTGGGCTAGCCCCACGGCCAGGGAAACGGGGCTGAGAGCCGCGGCTTGGGAGCCAGGACCCCTGTCCCAGCTTGGGAGAGCAGGGCCTGCTGGTCAGAGCAGAGATGGGGGGTCAGGACTCCTGGGTTCTATCCCTACCTCAGGGAGGGGAGTGGGGTCTAGTGGTTAGAGCAGGGGAGCTGGGAGCCGGGACTCCTGGGTTCAATACCTGGCTTTGAGAGGGGAGTGGGGTCTAGTGGTTAGAGTAAGGGGTCAGGACAGGGCAGTCAGGACTCCTGGGATCTGTTCCTTACTCAGGTGCTTCTCTTGTGTGTTTGCAGGATTTCTCGCCTTCTTAGGAGGGCAGTTCACGAAAACCCACCTGCCTCTGGGACTCCTCCCCCCGGCCTGTTCCTGCCACCAGAACGGCCTCCCCTGCACTCAGAGGAACTTGGGTGCTGAAGCGAAGCAGTCAGGGGCGTGGGGGAAGCTCCGTGCTGAGCTAGCAGGGGGCTGCGGGTCGGGAGTGAGGGGCTCCGGCAGAGCAGGTGGGTGGGGGGTGGGGAGCGCAGAGCAACTCAGGCCTTATCTCCCTACCTCGCAGGCTGTCAGAGACCTGACCTAATAAAGCGGAGCTGCGAGCGCTGGATTTACACCCTGACAGGATGTGATCAGCCCCCGCCGCAGACAGAACAGCAGGGCAGGGGGTGTGTGGGCTCGGCCGCGCAAACCGGGGTCCTGCCTTAGAGGGGACATGCAGCCCCCGGCTCTGCCAGGCACTGACAATCCCGCTGTTACCAGATGGGGTCACACCGCGAGTAAGGCATGTCCTGCTCGTTCTAGGCCAGCAACTACAAGGGGTCCTGAAGCAAGAGGTAGAGAACCCAGGAGTCCTGACTCCCACTCCCCACCCCATCCCTACCCGGCTCCTCCGTGTGGGGCATTCCCAGATTTGCAGCCCCACAGCCGGGATCTCGGCCTGTTACTGGAACATGCCTGGTTAACGATTAACCCCTGAACCCGCCTGGGAGCCAGGCATGGGCCAGGGGGCTGGATCTTGGCTCTCTGACCCTCACCCGCTCCCCGCAGGGTGTCTCAGAAGTGAGGCGACCTGGCCTTTGAATTTAGGGGTGTCTGGTCATTTTTAATCCAAAGTTAAAGGGGCGAAAGCCCCCCCCCAGGCAGTGCTGGCAGGGGATTGGGGAGCAGGGCTGTGATATCACCTCTGTACATGGCTTTAGTGAGACTCATGGGGTAACCCAACTAATTCCCAGGGGCAGGGAGTCCCACGAGTTAACCCTGCTAATATCCAGTGACAGGAAGTTCCGAGGTTAACCCCACTAATAGCCAGTGGTAGGGAGTCCTATAGGTTAACCCTACTAAAATCCAGGGGCATGGAGTCACATGAGTTAACCTACTAATACCCAGTGGAAGAGGGTCCCACCTGTTAACAGCACCAATACCTAGTTGCAGGGAGTCCCGCAAGTTAACCCCACTAATACCCAGTGGAAGGGAGTCACGTGAGTAACCCACTAATACTCAATATGTTATGGCACGGAGTCTTTCAGGTCTATAACACAAATAGCCAGCGGAAGAGTCCTGTGGTTTAACACCACCAATACCTAGTGGCAGGGAGTCCCGCAGGTTAACCCTGGTAATGGCCACTGGAAGAGAGTCCCATGTGCTAACTGCTCTAGCACCCAGTGGCAGGGAGTCCCATGGGTTAACCCCCTAAGACACAGAAGCAGCCCTTGAAATGTGGGCGTGGCTGGCAGGTGGCCCTGAGCTCAGTCACTGCCGCGCACTCCAAGGCCCCGCGCCGGCCCTGCACTGCAGGCGAAGACGCTGCTCAGCATTTCAATAACTGTGTCAGTCTGTGGCCGAGCTCCGGGCCGACGGGGCCGGGGAATCGCACTGCGGGGCTGCGGGCTGGGGCTGTTTATCAGCCAGACCCCGGGCCGAGCTGTCACAGCGCTGGGTGGCCTAGATTTGCTCAGAGATAGCGAGCTCAGCACAGCCCCTTCAGTGTGAGCATGAGACAGGGGGCAGGGGAGAGGACAGGGCCCAGACCAGAGCCAGCAGCACCTAGACCCTTCTGTGAGGGGTTCACTCTGGGGTACCACCTGGAACTGGGGTACCGCTGAGCCCCCTGACAACCAGTCTGGGCTCCCTCTCGCACTGAGCTGCTGTGACAAGCTGCAAACCCCTCCAGCCTGCATTTTCACTAGCATTCACACAGGTCAGGACACACCCAGCTGCCGTCACCTGCAGGCTCTCTGACCGCCAGCCTCCCCAGAACTGAACCATCCTGCCCTGGTCAAATCTGGCCAGTATGTGGGTTTAATACCCAGTCCGCCTTCCCCTCAATGTGAAGAGAACCATGCCCCCTTGTAGAAACCAAGCCGAGATTTTCCCCAGACACCTTAGTCAAACGCACACTGGTTTGGATTAAAGCATAAAATAAGTTTATTAACTACAGAAATACAGATTTTAAGTGATTATAAGTGATAGCAAACATCAGAGCAGATTACCTAGTAAACAAACAAAACTGTAAACTGTGCTTAACATACTACATGAATTAGCAAATTCTCACCCTGAGTGATAAACAGGCTGGTTGTTTGCTTTGCAGCTTGGGTTTCACAGGTTTTCATACCCAGGCTAGAAATCCCTTTAGCCTGGGACCATCACTTCCACCTGTTCAGTCTTTGCCCCTCAGGTGTTTCCAGGTGTGTTGTTGTAGGGAGAGCGAGGTACCGTCCTTGCCCCCTCTTATATCTTCTTCCCACTTGCTGGAAAGCAATTTTGCTGTGACCTGGGTCAAATACTTTAGGTGATTATAAGTGATAGCAAACAGATCAAAGCAGATTACTTGGTAAATAACAAAACCGCAAATTGACCGTAACACATTACATAATATGCACGAGACTTTGAGATTCCAAGGCAGAAGGGACCATTGTGATCATCTGTCTGACCTCCTGTGTCACCCGGGCCTGAGAATGGCCCCCAAATAATCCCTAGAGCGGATCTTTTCGAAAGACGTCACATCGTGATTTATACATTGTCAGTGATGGAGAACCCACCCCCCATCCCCGCCCTGCTTGGTACACTATTCCAGTGATTAGTTATCCTCACTGCTAAAAATCGGCACCTTTCCCGTCTGAATGTATCTAGCTTCGTCTTCCAGCCATTGCATCATGTTACACCTTCTCTGAGAGATTGAAGAGCTCGTTATCAAACATCTAATTCTTCCAAGACTCCTCGCAGGCTACAACAGATGCTTATAAACGACTCCGGGCATGTCACCATGGGACAGAGCAGAGCACGGGACGGATTCTATTCTGAGAACACGACACAGTAGCTGAAATTGTCAATTCTTTTTATTTGATTTTGTTCTTGAACTCCATCAGGGCAGCTGCTGCTCGGTGCTGATCGGACACCCGGCCTCTCATGTCGCTCGGAGCGGCTGCACTCTGTTCTCAGCGCGCTAGCTCGCTCCGCGCTCGGGTGGGGACGGCTCTCTGAACTGGGAACCATCCCACCAGCTCACAGTGCAGATAATAGAATCATAGACTCAGACAACATCAGGGTTGGAAGAGACCTTAGGAGGTCATCTAGTCCAACCCCCTGCTCAAAGCAGGACCAACACCAACTAAATCATCCCAGCCAGGGCTTTGTCAAGCCGGGCCTTAAAAACCTCTAAGGAAGGAGATTCCACCACCTCCCTAGGTAACCCATTCCAGTGCTTCACTACCCTCCTAGTGAAATAGTGTTTCCTAATATCCAACCTGGACCTCCCCCACTGCAACTTAAGACCATTGCTCCTTGTTCTGTCATCAGCCACCACTGAGAACAGCCGAGCACCATCCTCTTTGGAACCCCCCTACAGGTAGATGAAGGCTGCTATCAAATCCCCCCTTATTCTTCTCTTCTGCAGACTAAACAAGTCCAGTTCCCTCAGCCTCTCCTCAGAAGTCATGTGCCCCGCCCCCAACACCCTAATCATTTTCGTTGCTCTCAGCTGGACTCTCTCCAATTTGTCCACATCCTTTCTGTAGTGGGGGACCCAAAACTGGATGCAATACTCCAGATGTGGCCTCCCTAGTGCCAAACAGAGGGGAATAATCACTTCCCTCGATCTGCCGGCAATGCTCCTAGTAATGTCCGGATCTGCCCCCGCCGTAGACAGCACAGCAGGGCAAGGGGCGTGTGAGCTCGGCCATGCAAACTGGGGTCCTGCCTTAGAAGGGACGTGCAGCCCCCAGCTCTGCGGCTCTTCCAGGCACTGACAATCCCGGCCGCTGTAACCAGCCAGGGTCACACTGTGAGTAGAGGTTGTCCTGCTCGTTCTAGGCCAGCACTCAAGGGGTCCTGACTCCCAGCCCCAGATCCCACTCTCCTCTCAAAGCTGGGGTAGTCCAGACTCCCAGTCCCGCCTTGGCACCCCTGTGTGGGACATTCCCAGATTTGCAGCCCCAGAGCTGGGATCTCGGCCTGTTACTGGAACATGCCTGGTTAACGATTAACCCCTGAACCCGCCTGGGAGCCAGGCATGGGCCAGGGGGCTGGATCTTTGCTCTCTGCCCCACACCCGCTCCCCACAGGGTGGGGTGACCTGGCCTTTGAATTTAGGGGTGTCTGGTGAACTGGGACATTTTTAATCCACAGCTAAAGGCTGTGCTGATGGGACTGGGGAGCAGGCTGTGATATCACCTCTGTACATGGCATTAGTCAGAGTCGTGGGGTACCCCAACTAACTCCCAGGGGCAGGGAGTCCCATGAGTCAACCCTGCTAATATCCAGTGACTGGAAGATCCAGAGGTTAACTCCACTGATACCTAGCAGCAGGGAGTCCTACAGGTTAAACCCACTAATACCCAGTGGAAGGGAGTTACGTGAGTGTCATAAGGAGGAGGGAGAAAACTTGTTCACCTTAGTCTCTAAGGATAGAACAAGAAGCAATGGGCTTAAACTGCAGCAAGGGAGGTTTAGGTTGGACATTAGGAAAAAGTTCCTAACTGTCAGGGTGGTTAAACACTGGAATAAATTGCCTAGGGAGGTTGTGGAATCTCCATCTCTGGAGATATTTAAGAGTAGGTTAGATAAATGTCTATCAGGGATGGTCTAGACAGTATTTGGTCCTGCCATGAGGGCAGGGGACTGGACTCGATGACCTCTCGAGGTCCCTTCCAGTCCTAGAATCTATGAATCTATGAAAAACCCACTAATACTCAATATGTTATGGCACAGAGTCTTCTAGGTCTATAACACAAATAGCCAGCAGAAGAGTCCTGTGGTTTAACACCACCAATACCTAGTGGCAGGGAGTCCCGCAGGTTAACCCTGGTAATGGCCACTGGAAGAGAGTCCCATGTGCTAACTGCTCTAGCACCCAGTGGCAGGGAGTCCCATGGGTTAACCCCCTAACACACAGAAGCAGCCCTTGAAATGTGGGCGAGGCTGGCAGGTGGCCCTGAGCTCAGTCACTGCCGCACGCTCCAAGGCCCTGCGCCGGCCCTACACTGCAGGCGAAGACGCTGCTCAGCTTTTCAATAACTGTGTCAGTCTGTGGCCGAGCTCCGGGCCGACGGGCTGCGGGCTGGGGCTGTTTATCAGCCAGACCCCGGGCTGAGCTGTCACAGCGCTGGGTGGCCTAGATTCACTCAGAGATAGTGAGCTCAGCACAGCCCCTTCAGTGTGAGCATGAGACGGGGGGCAGGGGATACTTTTAGTGGGAAGCAGGGGGGTCTAGTGGGTTAGAGCGGAGGGAAGTGGGGGCTGGAAGTCAGGACTCCTGGCTTCTCTCCCCGGCTCTGGGAGGGGAGGGGGTGTAGCGCATAGAACAAGGATGACTGGGACTCTTCCATTGTGTTACCAGAATTACCATTGAGAGGTGTTGTCTCAAGCCAATGTCTTAAGCTCTCTGCACTTGCAGTCAGTGGATCTCTGAGAAGGGCCCTCACTTTGCAGTCAGTGCTGGCCCCAGTGCCCCAGCATGGCACTAGGGGGCGCTGTGCTGCAGGGGGCTGGGTGGGGGGTCTCCCCTGGCAGTCAGAGCTGGCCCCAGTGCCCCAGCATGGCACTAGGGGGCGCTGTGCTGCAGGGGGCGGGATGGGGGCGCTCCCCTGGCAGTCAGGGCTGCTCCAATGCCCCAGAGCGGTGCTAGGGGGCGCTGTGCTGCAGGGAGTGGGGTCGGGCACAGCCCCACAACAAATGGGCGACAAGCACCTGGCACGTGAGAATAAAGACACAAACTCCATTTCTAGGCAGACACTTTATTGGGGCTGAGCAGGAGGGTTAGTGTCCGCCCTCCCCGAACCCAGTCACTCGGTGCCAGGCGATTTCGGCCCCAGGCTGGCTTGGATCTGCTCCCAGGCAGGGCTGGGGAGAATCGTGGCATCCGCAGGGTGACCGGCAAAGGGGGTCATGAGGAGCAGCAGAACCCAAAGCCACGGTTCCCAGGACAGCAGTTATAGCAGAAGCGACAAACGAAATCCTGAGCCTTCTGGAAGAGATGGAGAGACTAGAGTGAGGCCTCCCCTTAACCAACCCCCCGACTACCTTCTCCCAAGCCGCTTTCCCCTCCCAGAGCTGGGGACACAACCCAGGAATTCTGACTCCCAGCCCCCTACGTTAACCACCTGACCCCGCTCCCTGCCCAGATTTTCCAAAAACTATTATTCAGATGTAGGTCTAGAGGCACTTTTAGATCTGGAAGATGAGTGGGGTCTAGTGGTTAGATCAGGGGCTGGGGGGAGCAGAGGAAGGACAAGGCTGGGAATCAGGACTCCTGGGTTCTATTCCTGACTCCCAGCAATGGGTGAGCACTAAAGGGTTATGTTCTCTCAGGACGTCAGAGTTCACAGACTGACCACCGCTGCCCTCTGCTGGGCAGGAGAGATGCTTGTTGGTGGGATATTACTGAGGTTAACCCATACAAAGTGTCGGACAGTGGAACTCATTGCTGCAGGATATGTTTGGGTTAACCCATGGGACTCCCTGCCACAGGGTCTCCTGGGGTTAGCCTGTTGGACTCCCTACCACTGGATTAATAATTCAGTCAATGTAGGGGATATTTTAGACATAAATCTGTCAAACCACCTGCCACAGGATTTTGTTGGGGTTGGCCCATGGCACCCAGCATAGCCCTCCCCTCCCCACATCGGTCCCAGCAGTGACACAAGCGAAGCCACCTCCCGCTACTCACCGCTTCTCTCTTCACCATCACCTTGGACTCGCCTCGGCCTTCCTCCAAGTGCTGGGACTCCGAACCCTGTCAGAGCGGGAGAGCAGGGAGTCACTTGTGCCCAACGTGTTTGTTTGACCAGCAGTCACGGCTCCGGAAGGATCACGGGGAATCTAATGCCCGTCTCTAAAGCATGTCCTGAGCGGACTGCTGGGCTCTGTCCCCAGCTCTGGCAGGGGAGCGGGGTCTAGTGCTCAGAGCAGGGGAGCTGGAAGTCAGGACTTCTGGCTTGTATCCCGGCTCTGGGGTGTGTGTGTGTGTGGAATCCACTGCATTAGAGCAGCGGTGGGAGGGGGCGTCTGAGAGGCAGGACTGCTGAATTCCATTCCCAGCTCTGTTGCTGATTTGCTGTGTGACCAGGAGAAACTCACTTCCCCAGGCAGAGCCTCAGTTTCCCCTCCCACCCTTTACTGCATCGAAATCTCTTTGGGGCAGGGTCAGCCTCTCGCTGTGTGTCTGGGCAGCGCCTGACACACCAGGAATGGAACAGGATCCCCCACTCACCCCAGCCAGGGACGCTCCACGGATTCCCTCGGCACAAAGGAGGGTCACGAACAGGAGCAGGACAGCCAGCATCTGGACTCTCATCTTCTCTCGGGGTTGGGTCTTCTCTGCGATCAGCTGAGTGGAGCTGGGAGCTACAGGGGCCTGTATTTATTCACTAGCTCAGAGCCCTCCTGGCCAGTGGAGTCAGTGATTGGCAGGGGAGGGGAGATTCCAGTAAGGATGGGGCTGGATGAACAGCTGTTTACCTACGATCCACATCCTTATGGGAAAAGACTCTTGTGGTTACCAAAATGCTTCTGAGTTTAACCAGGTGACAAGACCCTCTGCCAGTCAGTCCTGATTCTCTGCCCCCTGCTCTGACCTGCTCGACTGCCCCCAAAGTGGGGTAGAACAAGGGTTGCCAGTTTTGGTTGGATGTATTCCTGGAGGTTTCATCAGATACATTCAGACGGGAAATGCGCAGATTTTTAACAGTGAAGATAACGAATCACAGGAATAGCTTACCAAGTCGGGGGGGGGGGGGGGGAGGGGAGGATGGGGATGGGACATCTTTTTAAAAGATCCGCTTTAGGGATTATTTGGGGGCCGTTCTCAGGCCCATGTGACACAGGAGGTCAGATGAGATGATCACAATGGTCCATTCTGCCTTGGAATCTCGGAGTCTAGTGCATATTATGCCCCACAGCTACTGACATCTTCTGAAATAGCCGACAGAGCTGAGAGAAAACAAACAGGGAAAATACACACAAAAGGGAAAACCCAAGTCCAACCGACATTTCAAAAATATATTTTGGAATGACCTGAAATGGAGTGAATTTCTTTGTTTCAAAATGTTTCCTCAGCTGGGGCAGGGACTGTCTGTCACTGTGTCTGGGCAGTGCCCGGCCTAATGGGACCCTGATCTGTCGGGGTCTATCAGGGCACCTCTGTAATATAATTAATGACAAGTCCCCACAGCACTGGAGTCTGGGAGAGCAGCACCTCCGGGAATCTTTTCCAAGCTGATCCAGCTAAACATGGAGTCAATCAAAATCTCTGGCCAATTTTGAAAATATTGGCCTGTGTCCTCCAAACAAGACGGCCGGACTGTGGAGTGGTGTGAAAGGGTGTTAAAGGGAATTGGAGTCAAGTCATCTTGGTTCCAGCACCAGGTCTGGGAGGGAAGGGGGGTGTAATGGGTCAGAGAAGGGGGGGCTGGGAGCCAGAACTCCTGGGTTCTCTAGGGATCCCAACCCTCCAGGATGTCTCCTGGAACTGAAGATTAAGCTTTAATGAAAGATTAGGTCATCTGATGAAACCTCCAGGAATAGTTTCATCTTCCAGTCATTGGATCATGTTCCACCTTCTCTGAGAGATTGAAGAACTTGTTACCAAACATCCAATTCTTCCAAGACTCCCCGCAGGCTACAACAGGTGCTTATAAACGACTCCGGGCATGTCACCATGGGACAGAGCAGAGCACGGGACGGATTCTATTCCGAGGACATGACACTCTTCTCTTCTGCAGACTAAACAAGCCCAGTTCCTTCAGCTTCTCCTCATAAGTCATGTGCCCCAGACCCCTCATCATTTTCGCTGCCCTCCGCAGGACCCTCTCCAATATGTTCACATCCTTTCTGTACTGGGGGCCCCCCAAACTGAACACAATACCCCAGATGTGGCCTCTCCAGAGCCGAATAGAAGGGAATAATCACTTCCCTCCATCTGCTGGTAATGCTCCTACTAATGCCTGGATCTGCCCAGAGTGTCTCCTGTTCTGGGTGGGGGTGAGCCAGTGGGGCGCTTTGACAAAAGTTCCCCGTGACATGGAAATTCCCAGTTTCTAACAAGTCTCCTCACAGGGCTCGGATCCCGTCGGGTCTACAGAACAAATGCTGCTCAGCCACCAGGGAGTGTTGTCTAGGTCCCAGTTCGAGTGACCGGCCGCGAGATCCCAGGGCTGAGCTAGCAGGGGGCTGCGGGTCGGGAGTGAGGGGCTCCAGCGGAGCTGGTGGGGGCGGGGAGCGTAGAGGAGCCCATGTCGAATGTCTCTACCTCGCAGGCTGTCAGAGACCTGAGCTAATAAAGCGGAGCTGTGGGCAGGAGGTGATCAGCCCCCACCGCAGACAGCACAGCAGGGCAGGGGCGTGTGGGCTCGGCCGCGCAAACTGGGGTCCTGCCTTAGAGGGGTCGTGCAGCCCCCAGCTCTGCGGCTCTGCCAGGCGCTGACAATCCCGGCCGCTGTAACCAGCCGGGGTCACACCGCGAGTAGGGCTTGTCCCGCTCGTTCTAGGCCAGCACACAAGGGGTCCTGAACTCAGGGGGAGAGAACCCAGGAGTCCTGACTCCCAGCCCCACCCCCACTAGATCCCACTCCCCTCCCAGATCTGGGGCTAGTCCAGACTCCCAGCCCCTTCCTGGCTCCCCATGTGGGACATTCCCAGATTTGCAGCCCCAGAGCCGGGATCTCGTCTTGTTACTAGAACATGCCTGGTTAACGATTAACCCCTGAACCCGCCTGGGAGCCAGGCATGGGCCAGGGGGCTGGATCTTTGCTCTCTGCCCCTCACCCGCTCCCCGCAGGGTGTCTCAGAAGTGGGGTGACCTGGCCTTTGAATTTAGGGGTGTCTAGGGCTCTGGGCTGTTTTTAATCCAAAGTTCAAGGGGCGAATGCCCCCCCAGGCTGTGCTGACAGGGGAATGGGGAGCCTCCTTTAAGAATCAGAGGGGTAGCCGTGTTAGTCTGAATCTGTAAAAAGCAACAGAGGGTCCTGTGGCACCTTTAAGACTAACATCCTTTAAGACACTCCATGCTCTGGCCTTCTTGTCTGCAGGATACAGGGCAACATTTTCGGACGTTCATGGCCGATTTTCACGGACTCCATGTTCAGCTGGATCAGCTAGGAAAAGATTCCCGGAGGTGCTGCTCCCTCAGACTCCAGTGCTGTGGGACTTGTCGTTAGTTATATTACAGAGGTGCCCGGATAGACCCCAACAGATCAGGGTCCCATTGTGCTAGGTGTTAGGATATAGATATTCAGGCCTGCCTGTAAAGGCCTATACTTTCAGAATTTATCAGTTAGCTAGTTATAGAGGTATAAAACAAAGATTCAAAATCACTGTTTGCCTGTGTAATCACTTCTCTTCCTGTGACAGTCTGAGGCCCTGTTCTTAAGCTAAGGCCTTTGGCTAAACAGTGGGAGTAGCCCGTCCTCACACATTTCAAACCAGTCATATTGAAAAAAAGCCAATCTGGGGCTGTTAGAAAGGGGATCCGATCTATCACCTCCAGAGAAAGGGAAGAGCCTAGAAGATGTAAAAGGAAATTTAGTTTAATAGTTTTCTGTTTGGTAAGAACTCACTTATCAATAGACATAGTTGGGACACCCTTACGTCTTTATAGATGTAGTTGTGAAATCCTCACTTCTGTATTGTTTTGTTATTATAGTCCCCACTTTGCTATTGTTTATTTGCAAGGTCTCTGTCTGGTTCTGGGATTGTTTCTGTCTGCTGTATAATTAATTTTGTTGGGTGTAAACCAATTAAGGTGGTGGGATAGAATTGGTTAAATAATCATGTTACAATATGTTAGGATTGGTTAGGTAAATTTCAGTAGAATGATTGGTTAAGGTATAGCTGAGAATATTACTATATAAATTAGGGGCAAACAGGAAGTAAGTTGGGATTCGAAAAAAAGGAAAAAGGAACTTGGATTTAAGCTTGCTGGAAGTTCACCCCAATAAACATCGAATTGTTTGCACCGTCAGATTTTGGGTATTGTTGCTCTCTGTTCACGCGAGAAGGACCAGGGAAGTGGGAGGGTGAAGGAGTAAGCCCTCTAATATCTTGGTGCGTTACTCGGATACATCACATCGGATAGGCGAGTGGCAGCCTGTAAGTCCCCCTCCCCAACAGGCTGCGCAGATGCTTGGAGGGGGTCTGGCGAACTCTTGGGATGGTAGTTGCAGGTTCTGGCAAGCTGGGGTAACGGATTTTTTGAACAAATGGATAAGGAAGAATCAGGACCCATACCAGGTGCAGGGGTCCACCCGAGATGAGATTGAGAAGGAGACGGGGCAGATTTTGGGAGACCCCAAGGGAAAGGAGTGTAGGAAAAAGGGACTGGTATTACAAGGTTTGTGCGCTGGGACGGCATACTGGTAAAGGGAAGCCGATCTCCTCCAACACATTAAGGATTTGGAGGGGATTGTGGGTCAGCAACGGATTTGAACAGAAAAATCCGTGTTAGTGGTAGAGGTAGCGGATTTGAAGGCACGGGATGCTGCACGGACAGAGGAGACTTGTGAGGCCATCCAGCGAGAGAGAGATGAACTGCTGGGGAGAGCAGGAGACTTAGAGGAGGAATTGTATCAATGTAAACATGGGGGCAATGGACTTGGGGACTGAAAAGTACCACCGATAATTAAATTGTCTCGTTAAACCGACCCCCCACCTGGTAAGGATACTCCCATCTTTTCATGTGCTATGTATATATACCTGCCACTGTCTTTTCCACTCCATGCATCTGATGAAGTGGGTTCTAGCCCACGAAAGCTTATGCCCAAATAAATTGGTTAGTCTCTAAGGTGCCACGAGGGCTCCTCATTGTTTTTGCTGATACAGACTAACACGGCTACCACGCTGAAACCTGTCACCATGCAAGCCCCTGCAAGAGAGGCTACGCGGGAGAACCTGCAGGAGGCAGGAATAGTGGCCCCGGTTGCGGGGTGGGGAGGACCATGCCCCACAAGTAGTAGAACAGGCAAAAATCTGCCCCTTGTCCCTGAAGGACCGGGAGGCAGTACTAGGCCGTTTGGGAAAGGTACCCTGGGATGACTGGGATCGGTTTGTGCTGTGGCTAGTGGAGGTGGGCAGAGAGATGGAGGCTCTAACTCGTGAGGACCAGGTGATCCTATGGCGCAGTCTTTTGGGACGGGGTACCTTGGGAATCGATGTGGCAGGACTGGCACACCCATTTCTAATCCCCGGACAGGGGGCAAAACAGTTGTCTGGGGTGTACTCTCGTACTGCGGGGATGAATACGATGAAGCGAATCCCTGGGGAAACAGGGTACGGTACACTGAATCGCATACAGGCATGGGCACGGGGCTGGGTGCATCCCTTGAACGGTCCATGGGTGATACCCCAGACAGGGGCACCAGGACCTGGTGGGGGTGTGGAGCAGGGTAGGGGTGTGGAATTGCTGGAGAAATGGTTGCAGCTGAGCGATCCACAGTTTGTGGGTCATTTAAGGTTGCAGCACCCTGAACTTGCTCCCAATCAACTACCCCAGTTTCTGGAACAGGCAGATGTGTGGAGGCAGATGCATCGGGGGAAGAGCCAGTCCATGTTATTACTACAGGGGATCAGTGGAAACGGGTGGGTCAGCCTGGATGGGGGGAGGTAGAGGGAGAGGTCATGGCTTTAGCTGGGGGGCGTAGTCAGGGATGAGCGAGCAGCTATAGAGCAACAGATCAGAGACTGCAGGCTAAACCTACTACCTAGGATCTTACCAGATCAGGAGGAAAGTGGTTCCGGAGGCCAGGGGACTAGGACTAGTCTGCAGAAGAGAAGAGTGAGGGGGGATTTGATAGCTGCTTTCAACTACCTAAAAGAGGGTTCCAAAGAGGATGGATCTAGACTGTTCTCAGTGGTACCAGATGACAGAACAAGGTGTAATGGTCTCAAGTTGCAGTGGGGGAGGTTTAGGTTGGATATTAGGAAAAACTTTTTCACTAGGAGGGGGGTGAAGCACTGGAATGGGTTAACTGGGGAGGTGGTGGAATCTCCTTCCTTAGAGGTTTTTAAGGCCAGGCTTGACAAAGCCCTGGCTGGGATGATTTAGTTGGGAATTGGTCCTGCTTTGAGCAGGGGGTTGGACTAGATACCTCCTGAGGTCCCTTCTAACCCTGATATTCTATGATTCTAAGACCTCCTCTCCCCCCTGAGTATCCATGATGCAGAACACAAAAAGCTTTCTGTAGCACCCAGAAGGCATTGCTGCTGGGAGGTACCTCGAACAGTCTCCTAATGAACACACAGTAGCTCAGGGAAGTTATGGGAGATTGCCAGGGGCGATGGGATGTTGACATCTCTACAGTTCCCTTCAGTACTCATGGAACATCTCGCAAAAAGTTCCTCTGAAATCACCTGGGATTTATTGCAGCTGGGAGATGTCCCAGGAATTCTAGAATACATAATCAGCTGGCAGCAGGGGCCTCATGACAATTTCCCACGGCCTTATCGGAGGATGACCTCTTCTCCCACAAGTCCACCAGAGAGACATGAAAGTGTCCCATAATTTCTTTTGGGTACCCATGAAATCTCTTTTAGAGGGTCCTCTAAAATCACCCAGAATGCAGTGGCCACTGTCCCTCGGGGCCGCTCCGCGACCTGCTGCTGTGGGACGCGGCCACCGGCGGAGCCCGATGGGACTATGCAGCGCAGGCGGCCGCCGCCGCCAAGCCCGGGGTTGCCACGGGCTGCATCATGGCTGTCATCGGCGCCGTGGTGGACGTCCAGTTCGATGAGGGGCTGCCCCCGATCCTGAACGCCCTTGAGGTGCAGGGCAGGGACACCAGGCTGGTGCTGGAAGTGGCCCAGCATCTGGGTGAGAACACGGTTTGTACCATCGGCATGGATGGTACCGAAGGCTTGGTGAGAGGACAGAAAGTGCTGGAATCCGGGGCCCCAATCAGAATCCCCGTAGGCCCCGAGACCCTTGGTAGAATCATGAATGTGATTGGGGAGCCCATCGACGAGGAAGGCCCCATAACGACCAAACAGTTTGCTGCTATCCTCGCCGAAGCCCCGGAATTTGTTGAGATGAGCGTAGAGCAAGAAATCCTGGTCACCGGCATCAAGGTGGTGGACCTGCTGGCGCCGTACGCCAAGGGCGGTAAAATCGGTCTGTTCGGCGGCGCCGGCGTGGGCAAGACCGTGCTGATCATGGAGCTGATCAACAACGTGGCGAAAGCCCACAGTGGCTACTTGGTGTTCGCTGGCGTCGGGGAGCGAAACCGCGAAGGGAACGACTTGTACTATGAAATGATCGAGTCGGGGGTCATCAACCTGAAGGACACAACCTCCAAGGTTGCCCTGGTTTACGGGCAGATGAATGAGCCCCCGGGTGCCAGGGTCGCGCTGACGGGGCTGACAGTGGCAGAGTACTTCAGGGACCAGGAGGGCCAGGACATGCTGCTCTTCATAGACAACATCTTCCGGTTCACGCAGGCTGGCTCTGAGGTCTCCGCCTTGCTTGGCAGAATCCCCTCGGCCGTGGGGTACCAGCCCACCCTGGCGACTGACATGGGCACCATGCAGGAGCGGATCACCACCACCCGCAAGGGCTCCATCACCTCCCTGCAGGCGATCTATGTGCCAGCTGATGACTTGACCGACTGCCACCACATTTGCCCATTTGGATGCCACGACTGTGTTGTCACGCGCCATTGCTGAGCTGGGCATCTACCCTGCCGTCGATCCTCTGGACTCCACCTCCCGCATCATGGACCCCAACATCGTGGGGCAGGAGCACTATGACGTGGCCCGGGGGGTGCAGAAGACCCTACAGGACTACAAATCCCTCCAGGACATCATTGCCACCCTGGGGTTGGACAAGCTGTCGGAGGAGGACAAGCTGACAGTGGCCCGCGCCCGCAAGATCCAGCGCTTCCTGTCCCAGCCCTTCCAGGGGGCCGAGGTCTTCACTGGTCACGCGGGCAAACTGGTCCCTTTGAAGGAAACCATCAAGGGCTTCCAGGAGATCCTGGCAGGTGTCTACGACCACCTGCCGGAACAGGCCTTCTACATGGTGGGCCCCATCGAGGAGGCTGTGGCGAAGGCTGACAAGCTGGCCGAGGAGCACTCATGAGCCACTGGCTCCGTCATGCCTCTCCCCCACCGCATCCCCACCCGGCTCCCCAGGGCCCCAGCTGGGTGTCGTGTCATGTCTGCAGAGTATATTTAAAGTTTCCAATAAAACATCTGTCTTAAAACATAAAAAAAAAAAACCCCACCTGTCCTAGGAAGTCACGGTAAATTGTCTCCTATGAAGCATGCTTTGGCTGCGTCCTTTGCTATTACATTAAATGTGCATCAAGTCATCTGAGTGAGAATAACACATGGTTTTTTCCTTCCACAATAACAAAGGAGATATCTATGAATCAGAAACTACCTTTGCTCTGAGGTTCTCTCACCAGAGCCTACCAACTGCAGTGTTATAGTAGCAGGGAGCTGAAGTTGATGAGGCCAACAATGGAATACGGGGCCAAACTTTCCATTAACTTTAAATGAAGTTACATCAGCAGAGACTTGGCCCCACTATGTCTAATTCGGGTGTTCATTCTTTAGAAAGGATGTTGAGATCATTGGAGAGGGTTTGGAGAAGAGCCCTGGGATGGATTCAAAGACTGGAAAAAAACATCTCAAGGTGCTTAATCTATTTAGCTTTCCAAGAGAAGGTTAAAAATTACTTGATCCTGGCATATAATCACCTATATTGGGGAAGAGACTTCTGATAGTAGATAGCTCTTTAATCTAGCAGAGGCATAAGAAGTCCTAAAGGCTGGAAGCTGAAGCAAGATGAATTCAGACGAGAAATAAGGTGCATTTTTTAACAGTGAGGGGAATTAGTTATTTGAACAAGTTCTTTAGGTAAGTGGGGGTTGGACTAGGTGACCTCCTGAGGTCCCTTCCAACCCTGATATTCTATGATTCTATGATTCTATGACTGCCTGAAATGCCAGGCACACAATCTTGCTTGGAGACAGGAATGTGTTCGGTGCCAGGACCCGGACCCCCCTGTGAACCAGTGGGAGGGACAGAGGCGGGTGCTGCGACTTAGGGGCGCCCTGGGAGGCATCCTGTCCATGTTCCCAGTTTAGGACGGGACACATCTGGTCACCCCATGCTCCAGGGGGTGATCGAAGGGAGTCCCATGAGGGATTGTTTGATAGACCCTGGAGCAGCCATCAGCTTAACCACAGGGGGGCAGGGGAGGCCCTCAGAAGAACTGTGACAATTGTAGGGGCAACGGGAGGGGAGACACCGTTAACCCTGAGGCGGGGACAGATCAAAGGAATCTTGGGGGAAGGGGAGATTATGTGGGGTTGTAATGATGTGCGAAATGTGTTGGGGGCAGGAGATTTACACAAACTGGGACTTGTCCTGGACTTAGCCAATTGGGTGTGTTTCCTGGGGCAGACGCAGGATGGACAGGGCTATACCATTCCTATGGGGATGGCCACTCTGACCACTCTTCTCGTCTTCAGACTAAATAACCCCAGTTCCCTCAGCCTCTCCTCGTAAGTCGTGCTCCAGCCCCCTGATCATTTTTGTTGCCCTCCGCTGGACTCTCTCCAGAGCTGGAGCAGTGAACCGGGGAAGGACAGCTCTGCCGGACAGTTCTCCCAAGAAGTCAGCAAAACAGCGAAGAAAGGGCAGCTGGTGCCGGACGGCGACTGCGCTTTGGTAAAGCTTCTCACAAGAGGTGTCTAACAAACCATAAGCACTTGCCCGTTGAGTGGCAGGGCCCAGCTTCGCAGCTGCTGCTGTAAATCAGGGTAGCCCCACTGGACTCAATGCCCATCGGCCTCAGGTGAGGATCTGTCCCCTACGTTTCTGGGGTAGGTTGGAACCAGGGCATCAGACCCATTCTGTGAAGAAAGCTGAATTCAGGCAAGATGCCCCACAGATGCACCTTGGCATGGGTCCATTCAATTCAGAGGGCCAGCTTCCCGGCTGGTGTCAATACTCGCCTTTCACAACGAGTACGAGCTCACAGGCTCAAAAGACAGGGCAGGCAAAGGGCTGGAGAGGAAACAGTGGGGCAGAGGGGGAAATAACGTATTGCTTATCCACATGGCGGCTCAGTGCGTAGCAAGCTGGGGTGTAATCTGCAGAGCACTGTCTTGCCTGTGTGGACGCTGGGCACTCTGACATTGGAAACACCAGGACGTCAAAGTGCCCTGCAGAAGTTTTAGACACAGTAGCAGGGTCCGCACGGCCACTTTGTGCCCAGCAAGCTAGTGTTCTCTAGATGTTTACGTTGGCTGGCCATGCACTCAGGCTGTGTGTGGACGAGCCCTTCTCAAAGTCACGTCGCAGATCTGCGCTAGAGCCAGCGGGAGCACGTAGCTCTCCAGCCGGTGAAGCCAATGGCCTGTCTGGGCTCTCACAACGCCTGCGATAAAGCCCCACGCTACGGGCGACTGAGGAACCTGGTCTTTGGGTGAGAGGTACCCATGGATCCGTAGGAACAGGAATCAGCGTACGGGGAGATGGTCAGTTTTTAACACGGAAGGAATTCAGCAGTGGGGGGTCCAGCTCACACCCCGCTAAGGCAGTATGAACTAGTGGTGAGGGCAGGAGTAGGGACACCAAGGTTCTCCTATGGGAAGGGAGTGAAGTCTGACAGTTAGACCAGGCAAATGGGAATCAAATGCCCAAACAAATCATATCTCCTCCCCCTCACGTGTCAACTCCCTTGAAAAATTCTAACAGGGCGGCGTGGCTCAGAACTTGGCATCTGTCAGCAGCCAAGCCTATAGGGGCACAATAACATAGTGGAGCTCCTTATCTTTTATGCTTCCCTTAATAAATATGGGCAGCCAATACTAGTCTATACCTTTCAGTACTAATTCCTTAACAGCCCCAAGCCCCACCCTATTGTTATTATGAGCATTGTTTTTATGTCAGCAGTGCTTCGAGTCTCCACCTGAAATCAGGTCCCAGTTGTGCCAGGCGTTGGCCAGACACCCAGCGAGAGAAAGTCCCTCCCCCCGACTACGATCAGGTCCCAGTTGTGCCAGGCGCTGCCCAGACACACACAGAGGGAGACAGTCCTTGCCCCCGAAGCGTTCACACTCTAAACAGGCCAGGTAAGGATTATTCTCACCCTTTTATAGGTGAGGGGGCTGAGAGGATAAGTGACTTGCATGAGGTCACACAGAGATTCTGTAGCAGAGCCAGCAACTGAGAGCAGGAGTCCTGAGTCCCGGTGCCTTAGCCCAGACCAGCCTTCGTACCACCCTTGAATAGGAATTGGCACGATCTTAAATGGCGCAATATTCCATTGTGATGCACCGAAAAATATTAAATTTGTCACCAATGAACAGGGAGAGGAGAGAAATGGTTTGCTGGTGAGATTTATTTTCAGTCCTGGTGGAGCTTCTGCTGTTCTTGGTGTAAACATTAGTGAACGTCCCCATTGTCTGCTTGCTGATTAAAGGCAGCAAAATCAACTCTCAGAGGGCAGGGAAAGCTCGGTGGTTTGAGCATTGGCCTGCTAAACTCAGGCTTGTGAGTTTAATCCTTGAGGGAGCCACTTAGGGAGCTGGGGCCAAATCAGTACTTGGTCCTGTTAGTGAAGGTGGGGGCTGGACTCAATGACCTTTCAGGGTCCCTTCCAGCTCTATGAGATAGGTATATCCATATATTATTAACATCAGTCCTGCCCCAGCCCCCCACAGCAGTTGTTACGGCACAATTTGCAGTTTGTATTTGATTTACAAGATCAGAGTGTGGAAGATGGATCTTCCTTCTTATCATCATAGCCTGGTTCCCAGCTGACATTTCAGTGATCATCCTGCTGTTTGAACCTCTAAGGCTGGAAGGGAAAAGAAAACAAGTGTGAAGTCCGGGGCACTTTTCACAGAGTCCTAGATGTTAAGGCTACAAGGGACCATTATGATCATCTAGTCTGACCTCCAGGATAACGCAGGCCAGAGAAATTCACCCAGTGTCCCCGCTACTGAGCCCACTATTTGAGTTTGACTAAGGCATCAAGTCTGGATTTGAAGACATCAGGAGTGAGAGAATCTACCACGTCCGTGAGGAGATTCTTCCAATGGTTAATCACCATCACTGTTAAAAATGTGGGCCTTATTTCTTATTTGAATTTGCCTGGCTTTAACTTCGAGCGGTTGGTTCTTACTCTGCTAGATTTAAAAGCCCTTTAGTACCTGGTATTCCTCAGGAAGATCCTTATACCCAGTAACCAAGATGCCAGCTAATAAGCCATATAATAAGCTGCAAAAAATGGCTAGTGAGGGAATTTCACATCTAGCTCCTCCCAGCTCGCAGGGTGTCAGTGTCTCTGTAACTACCCCTCTCCCTGGTGGAATACAGGACATTCTTGGAAGCCCTCTTATTGACGGGACGGGGCATCAGCATAATAGGAGGGAGAGGAGAGATTTTGGGGAGCAGCCCTCCTGATTTACACCAGGATCTGTGCAGCCCACGAGGTTTCATAACACATACAGCATCCATGGCCTGTTAGTTTACAGCTAATGACAGACTCATAAACCTCTCTACATGCGCCAGACAGGGATAAAGGAACAAACTGCTAGACAGGCCATAAAATCCTTGTAAACAATGTTATGGCTTTCTCCAAGATGAATCCTGCTGGTTTTATTAGCAGTGGTATGAGAATAGCCTGGACAGGGGCCCACTCCTGGTTCAGGGCCCATCCACATAAGTGACGACCCCTGCCCCCAAAACCTTACAGTTTAAGGCCTTGTCTACACTGGGAAGTTTTCCCACTATAAGCTAAAGTGTGAATTTAAACCAATATAGTTCTACTGGTATAATCCACCATGTGGACGCTCTCTTTCCAGAGTGAATACAGGCAGCCTTGTAATGCCATGTCCCTGGGTGGGTTATCAGCAAGAATCCAACAGGGGACTGTTGAGTCTCGGAGCAGGAGTGTCGGCTGCCTGAGCTAGAAGACTCACGTCTGTTGACCGAGCCTCTTACAGGCTCATCTAGCTCTGTATGTGGCCCGGCAGCATTTCTTTTCTAATATAATAGCAACAGATCATAATGTTTAAGTTCACCCATTTCCCCCCCCCCCCCCCAGTTTTTATTGGTTTGTATGTTCACAGTTCTGGGAAGTTCTGGGAGGGTCAGAAAATATTTTTTTATTGACAGTAGACGTTGAATCAGCCAGCGACAGCTTCCGGGCTGTTAAAACACAAGGCGTCAACGTCACATGTCAAAATCTATAAAGTTAGTAGCCTTAAATCAAACTCTGAGTTCTCTCTAGGGTGACCAGATGTCCCGTTTTTATAGAGACAGTCCCGTTTTTTGGGACTTTTTCTTATATAGGCACCTATTACCCCCACCCCCGTCCCGTTTTTTCACAGTTGCTCTCTGGTTACCCTAGTTCTCTCACTTTGCCTAGCTGTGAATTTCAGTTATCGGTGGAGATATTTGTTCATCACTTTGTGTGTGTTTATAGCGAGGTTTACTGATAAAGCTCTGTATGTGGCCTGGCCACCACTAGAGGGGGCTAGAGCACCATCCTGCATAGGCCTGGGTTACGCTTGTGGGTGTATGGGCTTTAGATATGTATCCTGAAATGAGGAGCCTTATTAAGGGATGGCCTGATGCACACCCCTGTGCACCCATTGCTAGAATTCAGCTGTAGGACCCAAGCCGTGACCTCTTGCCCCTGAGCCTGGCCATAGCTCAAGAAATGATTCAGGGTTATTTGTCTTGACTCCTCAGTTTTGTCCAGGAGGAAACCCAACGCAGCTCTAGGGGCTGACAGGTGTCGCTGGGAAATTCTCTCTCCAGGCCGGCCTCTTACCCCCGCATGTCTGAACCCATCCCCAGCATTTCCCCCTCAGCACTGTCGGTTTTCCCTCCACAGCACTGAGCTTGCCCCAGTCCCTTATTGCTGGACAGAGCAACACACCGGGACCAGGGACGTCCAAACAGACGCAAGGCGGGGGGCAGAGACTCTGGGGGCCGCCCACTTCCTATAGCCTGGGGCATGGGAGGAGCCACCGGCTGAGTGCCGGGCGCTGAGATGTGGATCGTTGTCTCTACCGGGGGCACAGTAGTTGTGATGCCCCTTTGTACACTGATCACTGGCTGACCGTCCCGCCCTCTGGGGACCCCTTTGCCATCACGGTTTAATCCAGCTGCCAGAACTGGACGTTGGCTGGGCTGTGTCCTGTTCGCTGGGTCGCTCGGCCCAGTCCCCGTGAGAAGCAATGGGACTCTCAATGCCGCTCGGGGGCTCTGGGATCTAACCTCATCTCCCTGCCTGGCAGTATAACCCATCGATGACGCACAAAATAAGATCCTGCCCATAACTCATCTGGCCTGATGGGTTTTGTTCTTTGCCCTGCAAGAAATAATTGGAGGTTATTTCTCCTCACTAGGACTTTTTGTCCAGCAGGAGGGAACCCAGCACAGTGCTAGGGGCTGGGGGGGATATCTCCCCCAGGTTCCTATACTGGCCTCCTTCCCCCATGTGGCTGAGCCCCCCCCCCCCATCTTGTCCCGTCCCCACCCCCCCGCTGCGTTGGTTTTCCAGTCTAGCCATAACTACAGCAACAACCTTCCCTGGTTCCTTATTGCTGGGCAAAGCAATAGAACAGAGGAGTCAGAACAGACAAGAAGCAACAGATATTTGGGACATGAGGATTCGGCCCTAGACACTCCAGCAATCTCATGGTCTTAAGATTGCTGGAGTCTCTACCATGTTGATGACCAGCTTAAAAGGATCCTGTAAAAAAGAGCCAGAGGTTAACGTACCAGTCCCCATTCTTTCCCCTCTGTCGTGGGGATATCTGAACCAGCAGGGGACCCTCTTAGATGGATCCCTCTGCCCACCCTCCATGAGAAGCAATGGGACTTCTATCGCCACACTGGGGTGCTTGGTTCTGATCTCACCTCCCTGCCTAGGAGACACTCAGATGATGTTAAGTAACATCCAGCCCATATCTCACCTGGGCTCCTTGGTTTTATTGTGGGCCCTTCAAGAAATAATTGCTGGTTATTTCTCTTCAGTCCTTCTCTCTTGTGTCCAGGACAAGATCGAACACAGCGCAAAGGACTGACTGGGGGGCCTGCTGGAAATGTATCTCCCTAGGTTCTTACATTGAGTGTCAATCCCACCATGTCTGAGCCCCACACCAAGCACTTCCTCCCAGCCCTGATTTCCCCTCTTCTGGCTGTAACTACACTTCATAGCAGCGACCTTGCTGGCCAAAGACGAGGCGATGGAAGTCAGAACTGACAAAAGGCAGCGGATATTTGGGGCATGGGGATTCGGCCCTAGAGACTCCAGCTGAGACGTCCCTTGTGCGCTGATTACCTGGCTGTCTGTGTTACCCCACTGGGGATCCCCTGGCAGTCACAGCTGGAATCCAGCTGCAAGAGGTTGTCATTCTGTGGGCTCTTTCCTGTCAGATGGACCACTCCACCTACCCACCATGCGAGACACGGGACTCCCATCGCCACACTGGGGCGCTTGGTTCGGATCTCATCTCGCTGCCTGGGGGGCGCTCGGCTAATATGAAACATTGACACCAAACTCACCTGGGCTCCTTGGTTATGTTATCGACCCTGCAAGAAATGATTGGTGGTTATTTCTCTCCATTCTGCTCTCAGTGTCCAGAAAGAAACCCAGCCCTGGGGGCTGACAGCAGATCCTGCTGGGAACGTACCTCCCTGGGTCGTACAGTGGCCTCCAACCCCATTGGGTTTGAGCCCCTCACCACCCATTTCCTTCAGCACTGCCCGGCTTCCCCTTCCAGCCAGACCTGCATTTCCCAGCAGTGACCTTCCCCAACCCCGTATTGCCAGGCCAGGCAATGGAACAGGGGAGTCAGACAAGAGGCGGCGGATATTTGGGGCATGGGGATTCGGCCCTAGAGACTCAATCAGCCTCATGGTCTTCTGAGAACACTCATCGCCCGGGGACATTCTAACACTTACCACATTGATGCCCAGGTTAAAAGGATCCTGTAAAAAAGATCCAGAGATTAGTGAACTGGTCCCGTTCTCTCCCCTCTGTCATGGGGACACTTCAGCCAAGGGAGGGCCCCGCAATGGGAACATTCATCCCACAGGGGTTCCCTTTCCCTCTTTCAATCTCTCCGTCAGACCCACCCATCATGCCCTGAGGCCCACAAAGCACCGGATGAGGGTCCAGCGACTTGTGCCCCTGCTCAGAACTGTCCCAAACTGTATGTTTGCTGCATCCACTTCTTTTTCTCTGATCTGAAACGTACGTAGTGAGCTCTCTGGGGCAGGAACTATCTTTGCTATCTTTGCACAGCGCCTAGCGCAATGGGGCCCTATCCTGTAGGCCCTACTACAATAGAAACAAAAAATAGATATTCACCACCCCCGGGTTAAAACCAAAACCAGGCTGTAAGAAAGAGCCAGAGGTTAACGTGCTGGCCCCCATTCTCTCCGTTCAATCAGGGGGATATCTGAACCAGCAGGTGCCCTGACCTGGAAACATCCCTTCCCCAGGGGTTTCCCTTCCCGCGTTGAGTCCTCGCATAGAGAGGCGCTGGCCTGGGCAGAGCCAGACACGAGGTGGGGCAGAGTCTCCGGTGGCCCATTCATATAGAGTGGGGGGTAGGAGGAGCCCGCTGGGAAAGGGCCTGGAGTGCAAGCGGTGAAGCCCTGATTCTGTGGGGAACACAGCAGCTGAGATGCCCCCTGTGCACTGATCACCGGGACTGCCCGTGTTACCCCACTGGGGAGCCCTTTTTCGTCACCGCTGGAATCCCGCTGGCAGAGCGGGACACTGGGTGGGCTCTTCCCTGTTCGATGGGCCCCTCTGCCCACCCAGCATGAGAGACATGGGACTCCCATCGCCACACTGGGGCGCTTGGTTCGGATCTCATCTCCCTGCCTGGGGGACCCTCACATGATATTAAATAACATCCAGCCCATAATTCACCTTGCCTCCTGGGTTTTGTTGTCCGCCCTGCAAGAAATCATTGGTGGTTATTTCTCTCCATTTAGGGTGACCAGACATCCTGATATTATCGGGACTGTCCCGATATTAGGGGCTTTGTTTTATATAGGCCACTGTACTTCTCCCCCCCCCCCCACAAAAAAACGTGTTCCGATTTTTCACACTTGCTCTCTGGCACCTTACCGCTATTCTCCTCTCTGTGTCCAGGAAGAACCTGCCCCCCTTCCCAGGGGCTGATAGCGGAGCCTGCTGGGAACGTATCTCCCAGGTTCTTAGAGTGGCCTCCAACCCCGTTGTGTCTGAGCCCCTCACCACCCATTTCCCTCAGCCCTGCCCGGCTTCCCCTGCCAGCCAGAATTGCATTTCCCAGCACTGACCTTCCCCAACCCCGTATGGCCAGGCCAGGCAAAGGAACAGGGCTATCAGAGCAGACAAGAGGCAGCGGATATTTGGGGCATGGGGATTCGGCCCTAGAGACTCCAGCTGAGACGTCCCTTGTACGCTGATTACCTGGCTGTCTGTGTTACTGCACTGGGGATCCCCTGGCAGTCACAGCTGGAATCCAGCTGTTAGAGGTTGTCATTCTGTGGGCTCTTTCCTGTCAGATGGATCCCTCCACCCACCCAACATGCGAGACACGGGACTCCCATCGCCACACTGGGGCGCTTGGTTCGGATCTCATCTCCATGTCTGCGGAGTGCTCGGCTAATATGAAACATTGACCCCAAACTCACCTGGGCTCCTTGGTTTTGTTGTCCGCCCTGCAAGAAATGATTGGTGGTTATTTCTCTCCATTCTGCTCTCTGTGTCAAGGAAGAAACCCAGCCCTACGGGCTGACAGCTGATCCTGCTGGGAACGGTTCTCCCAGGTTTTTAGAGTGGCCTCTAACCCCGTTGTGTCTGAGCCCCAAACTACCCATTTCCCTCAGCACTGCCCGGCTTTCCCTTCGAGCCAGACCTGCATTTCCCAGCTGTGACCTTCCCCAGCCCCGTATTGCCAGGCCAGGCAATGGAACAGGGAAGTCAGACAAGAGGCAGCAGATATTTGGGGCATGGGGATTCGGCCCTAGAGACTCCATCAGCCTCATGGTCTTCTGAGAACACTCATCGCCCGGGACGTGCCCAAATGTCATGGAAATCTGCTGGCTTTATCGGATGAACATAACCAAAGATAACAGCATCTCTCGTCTCTGGCCGATGACCAGGAAAACAGAGCCGCAGGCGGGGGAGGTAGAGCTGGCCCATTTTCTACAGACAGGAGCTGCTCTAGGATGGATGAGTGAGATCTGTCCAGCTTTTCAACCCCCCCCAAAGTCTGTCTGGCATTGACGGGAGAGGATGAGCTGTTCCCTTGGTTACAACTTGAGGAGAAAACTGTGGCGGGGGGGCACCTGCAGGTCCAGGCTCGGCCAGCAGGGGGCGGCCCAGGGAAGACAAGTCTTTTGACAGACTTTTGGGGGCAGGAACCAACCTTATACCGGCGTTTAGCGCAAGGGTCCCTGTGCTCTAGGCCCTACCATAATAAAAACAAATAAACACACACTCACCAGCCCCAGGTTAAATCCAAAACCAGGCTGTAAGAAAGAGCCAGAGGTTAACGTGCTGGTCCCCATTCTCTCCCCTCTGTCAGAGGGATTTCTGAACCAGCCGGGGACCCTGATCTGGAAACATCCCTTCTCCAGGGGTTTCCCTTCCCACGTTGGGTCCTCGCACAGAGAGGCGCTGGCCTGGGCCAAGCCAGACATGAGGTGGGGCAGAGTCTCCGGTGGCCCATTCATATAGAGTGGGGGGTAGGAGGAGCCCACTGGGAAAGGGCCTGGAGTCCCAGCGGTGAAGCTCTGACTCTACGGGGAACCTGGCAGCTGAGATGCCCCCTGTGCACTGATCACTGGGACTGCTTGTGTTACCCCACTGGGGAGCCCTTTGCCGTCACTGTTGGAATCCTACTGACAGAGCGGGACACTGGGTGGGCTCTTCCCTGTTCGATGGGCCCCTCTGCCCACCCAGCATGGGAGACACGGACTCCCATCGCCACACTGGGGTGCTTGGTTCAGATCTCATCTGCCTGCCTGGGGGACCCTCAGATGATATTAAATAACATCCAGCCCATAACTCACCTGGCCTCCTGGCTTTTGTGGTCCGCCCTGCAAGAAATGATTGGTGGTTATTTCTCTCCATTCTGCTCTCCATGTTCGGGAAGAAACCCAGCCCTAGGGGCTGACAGCCGATCCTGCTGGGAACGGTTCTCCCATGTTTTTAGAGTGGCCTCCAACCCCGTTGTGTCTGAGCCCCAAACTACCCATTTCCCTCAGCACTGCCCGGCTTCCCCTTCCAGCCAGACTTGCATTTCCCAGCACTGACTTTCCCCAACCCCGTATTGCCAGGCCCGGCAATGGAACGGCGGAGTCAGAGCGGAGAAGAGGCAGTGGATATTTGGGGCATGGGGATTCAGCCCTAGAGACTCCATCAGCCTCAAGGCCTTCTGAGAACACTCATTGCATGGGACTCGGCCCAGAGTCAGTGAAAACTGCTGGCTTTGTTCAAGAAGAACATCTCTCGTCGATAGCTGATGCCCAGGGAAACAGAGCCACGGGCATGAAAAGTAAACCCCCCATCTGGCCAATTTCCTAAAGAATGAACCATCCAACATGGATGAGAAGCATCTGTCCAGCTGTTCTGTCTCCCCAAAGTCTGTCTGGAATGGAGGGGTAGAGTCTGCGCTTTTCCCTTTGTTACTTTCCTTTGCCCAGATCAGTGTGGAGGGGGGTTCCCCACCCCCCTCTTGGAAATCACGACTCTGGCACTGATTCTGACCTCCAATGACATTGCCTCGCAAAACGGGACGTGTGTCCTCTTTCTTTAGGGCAAGTCTGTCTAACTGTGAGAGAGGAGACGCTGCAATGGGAGACATTGGACAGCTCAGGGAAATTCTAACACTTACCACATTGATGCCCAGGTTAAAAGGATCCTGTAAAAAAGATCCAGAGATTAGTGAACTGGTCCCGTTCTCTCCCCTCTGTCATGGGGACACTTAGGCCAAGGGAGGACCCCGCAATGGGAACATTCATCCCACAGGGGTTCCCTTTCCCTCTTTCAATCTCTCCGTCAGACCCACCCATCATGCCCTGAGGCCCACAAAGCTCCGGATGAGGGTCCAGCGACTTGTGCCCCTGCTCAGAACTGTCCCACACTGTATGTTTGCTGCATCCACTTCTTTTTCTCTGATCTGAAACGTACGTAGTGAGCTCTCTGGGGCAGGAACTATCTTTGCTATCTTTGCACAGCGCCTAGCGCAATGGGGCCCTATCCTGTAGGCCCTACTACAATGAAACAAAAAATAAGCTTTCACCACCCCCAGGTTAAAACCAAAACCAGGCTGTAAGGAAGAGCCAGAGGTTAACCTGCTGGTCCCCATTCTCTCCCCTCTATCAGGGGGATTTCTGAAGCAGCAGGTGCCCTGACCTGGAAACATCCCTTCCCCAGGGGTTTCCCTTCCCGCATTGAGTACTTGCACAGAGAGGCGCTGGCCTGGGCCAAGCCAGACATGAGGTGGGGCAGAGTCTCCGGTGGCCCATTCATACAGATTGGGGGGGTAGGAGGAGCCCACTGGGAAAGGGCCTGGAGTCCCAGCGGTGAAGCCCTGACTCTGTGGGGAACCCGGCAGCTGAGATGCCCCCTGTGCACTGATCACTGGGACTGCCCGTGTTACCCCACTGGGGAGCCCTTTGCCGTCACTGCTGGAATCCCGTTGGCAGAGCGGGACACTGGGTGGGCTCTTCCCTGTTCGATGGGCCCCTCTGCCCATCCAGCATGAGAGACACGGACTCCCATCGCCACACTGGGGCGCTTGGTTCTGATCTCATCTCCCTGCCTGGGGGACCCTCACATGATATTAAATAACATCCAGCCCATAACTCACCTTGCCTCCTGGGTTTTGTTGTCCGCCCTGCAAGAAATCATTGGTGGTTATTTCTCTCCATTTAGGGTGACCAGATGTCCTGATATTATTGGGACTGTCCCGATATTAGGGGCTTTGATTTATATAGGCCACTGTACTTCTCCCCACTCCACCACCCGCCCCCGAAAAAAAAGTGTTCTGAGTTTTCACACTTGCTCTCTGGCACCTTACCGCTATTCTCCTCTCTGTGTCCAGGAAGAACCTGCCCCCCTTCCCAGGGGCTGATAGCGGAGCCTGCTGGGAACGTATCTCCCAGGTTCTTAGAGTGGCCTCCAACCCCGTTGTGTCTGAGCCCCTCACCACCCATTTGCCTCAGCCCTGCGCGACTTCCCCTTCCAGCCAGACTTGCATTTCCCAGCACTGACCTTCCCCAACCCCGTATTGCCAGGCCAGGCAAAGGAACAGGGCTGTCAGAGCAGACAAGAGGCAGCGGATATTTGGGGCATGGGGATTCGGCCCTAGAGACTCCAGCTGAGACGTCCCTTGTGCGCTGATTACCTGGCTGTCTGTGTTACTGCACTGGGGATCCCCTGGCAGTCACAGCTGGAATCCAGCTGTTAGAGGTTGTCATTCTGTGGGCTCTTTACTGTCAGATGGACCCCTCCACCCATCCACCATGCGAGACACGGGACTCCCATCGCCAAACTGGGGTGCTTGGTTCGGATCTCATCTCCCTGCCCGGGTAATATGAAACATTGACCTCAAACTCACCTGGGCTCCTTGGTTTTGTTGTCCGCCCTGCAAGAAATGATTGGTGGTTATTTCTCTCCATTCTGCTCCCTGTGTGCAGGAAGAAACCCAGCCCTAGGGGCTGACAGCCGATCCTGCTGGGAACGGTTCTCCCAGGTTTTTAGAGTGGCCTTCAACCCCGTTGTGTCTGAGCCCCAGACTACCCATTTCCCTCAGCACTGGCCGGCTTCCCCTTCCAGCCAGACCTGCATTTCCCAGCTGTGACCTTCCCCAGCCCCGTATTGCCAGGCCAGCAATGGAACAGGGAAGTCAGACAAGAGGCAGCAGATATTTGGGGCATGGGGATTCGGCCCTAGAGACTCCATCAGCCTGATGGTCTTCTGAGAACACTCATCGCCCGGGACGTGCCCAAATGTCACTGAAATCTGCTGGCTTTATCGGATGAACATAACCAAAGATAACAGCATCTCTCGTCTCTGGCCGATGACCAGGAAAACAGAGCCGCAGGCGGGGGAGGTAGAGCTGGCCCATTTTCTACAGACAGGAGCTGCTCTAGGATGGATGAGTGAGATCTGTCCAGCTTTTCAACCCCCCCCAAAGTCTGTCTGGCATTGACGGGAGAGGATGAGCTGTTCCCTTGGTTACAACTTGAGGAGAAAACTGTGGCGGGGGGGCACCTGCAGGTCCAGGCTCGGCCAGCAGGGGGCGGCCCAGGGAAGACAAGTCTTTTGACAGACTTTTGGGGGCAGGAACCAACCTTATACCGGCGTTTAGCGCAAGGGTCCCTGTGCTCTAGGCCCTACCATAATAAAAACAAATAAACACACACTCACCAGCCCCAGGTTAAATCCAAAACCAGGCTGTAAGAAAGAGCCAGAGGTTAACGTGCTGGTCCCCATTCTCTCCCCTCCGTCAGAGGGATTTCTGAACCAGCCGGGGACCCTGATCTGGAAACATCCCTTCTCCAGGGGTTTCCCTTCCCACGTTGGGTCCTCGCACAGAGAGGCGCTGGCCTGGGCCAAGCCAGACATGAGGTGGGGCAGAGTCTCCGGTGGCCCATTCATATAGAGTGGGGGGTAGGAGGAGCCCACTGGGAAAGGGCCTGGAGTCCCAGCGGTGAAGCTCTGACTCTACGGGGAACCTGGCAGCTGAGATGCCCCCTGTGCACTGATCACTGGGACTGCTCGTGTTACCCCACTGGGGAGCCCTTGGCCGTCACCGCTGGAATCCCGCTGGCAGAGCGGGACACTGGGTGGGCTCTTCCCTGTTCGATGGGCCCCTCTGCCCACCCAGCATGAGAGACACGGACTCCCATCGCCACACTGGGGTGCTTGCTTCAGATCTCATCTGCCTGCCTGGGGGACCCTCAGATGATATTAAATAACATCCAGCCCATAACTCACCTGGCCTCCTGGCTTTTGTGGTCCACCCTGCAAGAAATGATTGGTGGTTATTTCTCTCCATTCTGCTCTCCATGTCCGGGAAGAAACCCAGCCCTAGGGGCTGACAGCCGATCCTGCTGGGAACGGTTCTCCCAGGTTTTTAGAGTGGCCTCCAACCCCGTTGTGTCTGAGCCCCAAACTACCCATTTCCCTCAGCACTGCCCGGCTTCCCCTTCCAGCCAGACTTGCATTTCCCAGCACTGACTTTCCCCAACCCCGTATTGCCAGGCCCGGCAATGGAACGGCGGAGTCAGAGCGGAGAAGAGGCAGTGGATATTTGGGGCATGGGGATTCAGCCCTAGAGACTCCATCAGCCTCAAGGCCTTCTGAGAACACTCATTGCATGGGACTCGGCCCAGAGTCAGTGAAAACTGCTGGCTTTGTTCAAGAAGAACATCTCTCGTCGATAGCTGATGCCCAGGGAAACAGAGCCACGGGCATGAAAAGTAAACCCCCCATCTGGCCAATTTCCTAAAGAATGAACCATCCAACATGGATGAGAAGCATCTGTCCAGCTGTTCTGTCTCCCCAAAGTCTGTCTGGAATGGAGGGGTAGAGTCTGCGCTTTTCCCTTTGTTACTTTCCTTTGCCCAGATCAGTGTGGAGGGGGGTTCCCCACCCCCCTCTTGGAAATCACGACTCTGGCACTGATTCTGACCTCCAATGACATTGCCTCGCAAAACGGGACGTGTGTCCTCTTTCTTTAGGGCAAGTCTGTCTAACTGTGAGAGAGGAGACTCTGCAATGGGAGACATTGGACAGCTCAGGGAAATTCTAACACTTACCACATTGATGCCCAGGTTAAAAGGATCCTGTAAAAAAGATCCAGAGATTAGTGAACTGGTCCCGTTCTCTCCCCTCTGTCATGGGGACACTTCAGCCAAGGGAGGACCCCGCAGTGGGAACATTCATCCCACAGGGGTTCCCTTTACCTCTTTCAATCTCTCCGTCAGACCCACCCATCATGCCCTGAGGCCCACAAAGCTCCGGATGAGGGTCCAGCGACTTGTGCCCCTGCTCAGAACTGTCCCACACTGTATGTTTGCTGCATCCACTTCTTTTTCTCTGATCTGAAACGTACGTAGTGAGCTTTCTGGGGCAGGAACTATCTTTGCTATCTTTGCACAGCGCCTAGCGCAATGGGGCCCTATCCTGTAGGCCCTACTACAATGAAACAAAAAATAAACATTCACCACCCCCAGGTTAAAACCAAAACCAGGCTGTAAGAAAGAGCCAGAAGTTAACCTGCTGGTCCCCATTCTCTCCCCTCGATCAGGGGGATTTCTGAAGCAGCAGGTGCCCTGACCTGGAAACATCCCTTCCCCAGGGGTTTCCCTTCCCGCATTGAGTACTTGCACAGAGAGGCGCTGGCCTGGGCCAAGCCAGACATGAGGTGGGGCAGAGTCTCCGGTGGCCCATTCATATAGAGTGGGGGGTAGGAGGAGCCCACTGGGAAAGGGCCTGGAGTCCCAGTGGTGAAGCCCTGACTCTGTGGGGAACCCGGCAGCTAAGATGCCCCCTGTGCACTGATCACCGGGACTGCCCGTGTTACCCACTGGGGAGCCTTTTGCCGTCACTGCTGGAATCGTGCTGACAGAGCGGGACACTGGGTGGGCTCTTCCCTGTTCGATGGGCCCCTCTGTCCACCCAGCATGAGAGATACGGACTCCCATCGCCACACTGGGGTGCTTGGTTCTGATCTCATCTCCCTGCCTGGGGGACCCTCAGATGATATTAAATAACATCCAGCCCATAACTCACCTTGCCTCCTGGGTTTTGTTGTCCGCCCTGCAAGAAATCATTGGTGGTTATTTCTCTCCATTTAGGGTGACCAGACGTCCTGATATTATTGGGACTGTCCCGATATTAGGGGCTTTGATTTATATAGGCCACTGTACTTCTCCCCACTCCACCACCCGCCCCCGAAAAAAAAGTGTTCTGAGTTTTCACACTTACTCTCTGGCACCTTACCGCTATTCTCCTCTCTGTGTCCAGGAAGAACCTGCCCCCCTTCCCAGGGGCTGATAGCGGAGCCTGCTGGGAACGTATCTCCCAGGTTCTTAGAGTGGCCTCCAACCCCGTTGTGTCTGAGCCCCTCACCACCCATTTGCCTCAGCCCTGCGCGACTTCCCCTTCCAGCCAGAATTGCATTTCCCAGCACTGACCTTCCCCAACCCCGTATTGCCAGGCCAGGCAAAGGAACAGGGCTGTCAGAGCAGACAATAGGCAGCGGATATTTGGGGCATGGGGATTCGGCCCTAGAGACTCCAGCTGAGACGTCCCTTGTGCGCTGATTACCTGGCTGTCTGTGTTACTGCACTGGGGATCCCCTGGCAGTCACAGCTGGAATCCAGCTGTTAGAGGTTGTCATTCTGTGGGCTCTTTCCTGTCAGATGGACCCCTCCACCCATCCACCATGCGAGACACGGGACTCCCATCGCCAAACTGGGGCGCTTGGTTCGGATCTCATCTCCCTGCCCGGGTAATATGAAACATTGACCTCAAACTCACCTGGGCTCCTTGGTTTTGTTGTCCGCCCTGCAAGAAATGATTGGTGGTTATTTCTCTCCATTCTGCTCCCTGTGTCCAGGAAGAAACCCAGCCCTAGGGGCTGACAGCCGATCCTGCTGGGAACGGTTCTCCCAGGTTTTTAGAGTGGCCTTCAACCCCGTTGTGTCTGAGCCCCAAACTACCCATTTCCCTCAGCACTGCCCGGCTTCCCCTTCGAGCCAGACCTGCATTTCCCAGCTGTGACCTTCCCCAGCCCCGTATTTCCAGGCCAGGCAATGGAACAGGGGAGTCAGACAAGAGGCAGCGGATATTTGGGGCATGGGGATTCGGCCCTAGAGACTCCATCAGCCTCATGGTCTTCTGAGAACATTCATCGCCCGGGACGTGCCCAAATGTCACGGAAATCTGCTGGCTTTATCGGATGAACATAACCAAAGATAACAGCATCTCTCGTCTCTGGCCGATGACCAGGAAAACAGAGCCGCAGGCAGGGGAAGTCGAGCTGGCCCATTTTCTACAGACAGGAGCTGCTCTAGGATGGATGAGTGAGATCTGTCCAGCTTTTCAACCCCCCCAAAGTCTGTCTGGCATTGACGGGATAGGATGAGCTGTTCCTTTGGTTACAAATTGAGGAGGAAACTGTGGCGGGGGGGCACCTGCAGGGCCAGGCTCGGCCAGCAGGTGGCGGCCCAGGGAAGACAAGTCTTTTGACAGACTTTTGGGGGCAGGAACCAACCTTATACCGGCGTTTAGCGCAAGGGTCCCTGTGCTCTAGGCCCTACCATAATAAAAACAAATAAACACACACTCACCAGCCCCAGGTTAAATCCAAAACCAGGCTGTAAGAAAGAGCCAGAGGTTAACGTGCTGGTCCCCATTCTCTCCCCTCCGTCAGAGGGATTTCTGAACCAGCCGGGGACCCTGATCTGGAAACATCCCTTCTCCAGGGGTTTCCCTTCCCGCGTTGGGTCCTCGCACAGAGAGGCGCTGGCCTGGGCCAAGCCAGACATGAGGTGGGGCAGAGTCTCCGGTGGCCCATTCATATAGAGTGGGGGGTAGGAGGAGCCCATTAGGAAAGCGCCTGGAGTCCCAGCGGTGAAGCCCTGACTCTGTGGGGAACCCAGCAGCTGAGATGCCCCCTGTGCACTGATCACCGGGAGTGCCCGTGTTACCCACTGGGGAGCCGTTTGTCGTCACCGCTGGAATCCCGCTGACAGAGCGGGACACTGGGTGGGCTCTTCCCTGTTCGATGGGCCCCTCTGCCCACCCAGCATGAGAGATACGGACTCCCATCGCCACACTGGGGCGCTTGGTTCGGATCTCATCTCCCTGCCTGGGGGACCCTCAGATGACATTAAATAACATCCAGCCCATAACTCACCAGGTCTCCTGGCTTTTGTGGTCCGCCCTGCAAGAAATCATTGGTGGTTATTTCTCTCCATTCTGCTCTCTGTGTCCAGGAAGAAAGCCAGCCCTAGGGACTGATTGTGGAGCCTGTTGGGAACGTATCTCCCTGGGTCGTATAGTGGCCTCCAACCCCGTTGTGTCAGCCCCGCACCACCCATTTGCCTCAGCCCTGCCTGGCTTCCCCTGCCAGCCAGACCTGCATTTCCCAGCACTGACCTTCTCCAGCCATGTATTGCCAGGCCAGGCAATGGAACGGCGGAGTCAGAGCGGAGAAGAGGCAGTGGATATTTGGGGCATGGGGATTCAGCCCTAGAGACTCCATCAGCCTCAAGGCCTTCTGAGAACACTCATTGCATGGGACTCGGCCCAGAGTCAGTGAAAACTGCTGGCTTTGTTCAAGAAGAACATCTCTCGTCGATAGCTGATGCCCAGGAAAACAGAGCCGCAGGCATGAAAAGTAAACCCCCCATCTGGCCAATTTCCTAAAGAATGAACCATCCAACATGGATGAGAAGCATCTGTCCAGCTGTTCTGTCTCCCCAAAGTCTGTCTGGAATGGAGGGGTAGAGTCTGCGCTTTTCCCTTGGTTACTTTCCTTTGCCCAGATCAGTGTGGAGGGGGGTTCCCCACCCCCCTCTTGGAAATCACGACTCTGGCACTGATTCTGACCTCCACTGGCATTGCCTCGCAAAACGGGACGTGTGTCCTCTTGCTTTAGGGCAAGTCTGTCTAACTGTGAGAGAGGAGACGCTGCAATGGGAGACATTGGACAGCTCAGGGAAATTCTAACACTTACCACATTGATGCCCAGGTTAAAAGGATCCTGTAAAAAAGATCCAGAGATTAGTGAACTGGTCCCGTTCTCTCCCCTCTGTCATGGGGACACTTCAGCCAAGGGAGGACCCCGCAATGGGAACATTCATCCCACAGGGGTTCCCTTTCCCTCTTTCAATCTCTCCGTCAGACCCACCCATCATGCCCTGAGGCCCACAAAGCACCGGATGAGGGTCCAGCGACTTGTGTCTCTGCTCAGAACTGTCCCAAACTGTATGTTTGCTGCATCCACTTCTTTTTCTCTGATATGAAACGTACGTAGTGAGCTCTCTGGGGCAGGAACTATCTCTGTTATCTTTGCACAGCGCCTAGCGCAATGGGGCCCTATCCTGTAGGCCCTACTACAATGAAACAAAAAATAAATATTCACCACCCCCAGGTTAAAACCAAAACCAGGCTGTAAGAAAGAGCCAGAGGTTAACGTGCTGGTCCCCATTCTCTCCCCTTCATCAGGGGGATTTCTGAAGCAGCAGGTGCCCTGACCGGGAAACATCCCTTCCCCAGGGGTTTCCTGTCCCTCATTGAGTCCTCACACAGAGAGGCGCTGGCCTGGGCCAAGCCAGACATGAGGTGGGGCAGAGTCTCCGGTGCCCCATTCATATAGAGTGGGGGGTAGGAGGAGCCCGCTGGGAAAGGGCCTGGAGTCCCAGTGGTGAAGCCCTGACTCTGTGGGGAACCCGGCAGCTGAGATGCCCCCTGTGCACTGATCACCGGGACTGCCCGTGTTACCCACTGGGGAGCCCTTTGCCGTCACTGCTGGAATCCCGCTGACAGAGCGGGACACTGGGTGGGCTCTTCCCTGTTCGATGGGCCCCTCTGCCCACCCAGCATGAGAGATATGGACTCCCATCGCCACACTGGGGTGCTTGGTTCGGATCTCATCTCCCTGCCTGGGGGACCCTCAGATGATATTAAATAACATCCAGCCCATAACTCACCTTGCCTCCTGGGTTTTGTTGTCCGCCCTGCAAGAAATCATTGGTGGTTATTTCTCTCCATTTAGGGTGACCAGACGTCCTGATATTATTGGGACTGTCCCGATATTAGGGGCTTTGATTTATATAGGCCACTGTACTTCTCCCCACTCCACCACCCGCCCCCGAAAAAAAAGTGTTCTGAGTTTTCACACTTGCTCTCTGGCACCTTACCGCTATTCTCCTCTCTGTGTCCAGGAAGAACCTGCCCCCAGCGGCTGACAGTGGAGCCTGCTGGGAACGTATCTCCCAGGTTTTTAGAGTGGCCTCCAACCCCGTTGTGTCTGAGCCCCTCACCACCCATTTCCCTCAGCACTGCCCGGCTTCCCCTGTCAGCCAGACCTGCATTTCCCAGCACTGACCTTCCCCAACCCCGTATTGCCAGGCCAGGCAAGGGAACAGGGCAGTCAGAGCAGACAAGAGGCAGCGGATATTTGGGGCATGGAGATTCGGCCCTAGAGACTCCAGCTGAGACGTCCCTTGTGCGCTGATTACCTGGCTGTCTGTGTTACTGCACTGGGGATCCTCTGGCAGTCACAGCTGGAATCCAGCTGTTAGAGGTTGTCATTCTGTGGGCTCTTTCCTGTCAGATGGACCCCTCCACCCACCCACCATGCGAGACACGGGACTCCCATCGCCAAACTGGGGCGCTTGGTTCGGATCTCATCTCCCGGCCCGGCTAATATGAAACATTGACCTCAAACTCACCTGGGCTCCTTGGTTTTGTTGTCCGCCCTGCAAGAAATGATTGGTGGTTATTTCTCTCCATTCTGCTCCCTGTGTCCAGGAAGAAACCCAGCCCTAGGGGCTGACAGCCGATCGTGCTGGGAACGGTTCTGCCAGGTTTTTAGAGTGGCCTCCAACCCCGTTGTGTCTGAGCCCCAGACTACCCATTTCCCTCAGCACTGCCCGGCTTCCCCTTCCAGCCAGACCTGCATTTCCCAGCAGTGACCTTCCCCAACCCCATATTGCCAGGCCAGGCAATGGAACAGGGCAGTCAGAGCAGACAAGACGGGGGCATCTGCAGGGGCAGGCTAGGCCAGCAGGGGGCGCCCCAGGGAAGACAAGTCTTTTGACATAGTTTTGGGGGCAGGAACCATCTTTGTACCGGTGGCTAGCGCAAGGGTCTCCCATCGCCACACTGGGGCGCTTGGTTCGGATCTCATCTCCCTGCCTGGGGAGCGCTCGGCTAATATGAAACATTGACCCCAAACTCACCTGGGCTCCTTGGTTTTGTGGTCCGCCCTGCAAGAAATGATTGGTGGTTATTTCTCTCCATTCTGCTCTCCGTGTCCAGGAAGAAACCCAGCCCTAGGGACTGCGGAGCCTGTTGGGAACATATCTCCTTGGGTCGTACAGTGGCCTCCAACCTCATTCTGTCTGAGCCCCGCACCACCCATTTCTCTCAGCAGGGCCGGCCATAGGCATACGCAGCATACACGATTGCATAGGGCACTCAAAAATTTGGGGCACCCCCGGGACAGTACGTAAGGGCGGGTTGGCTCCTGAACACCCAGCGCACGCTGCAGTCTCCTTAGGCAGGGGCCGTATTCACAGAGCTGAATGCGCCAGGAGGCGCATTGTGCATGAGGGAGAGGATACGGGGCAGGGAATTGTGACTCTCCGCCGTCGTGAGGCAGGCCGGGCGGCTCGGTGTCCTTTGCGGCCTCGTCTCTGCCCCCCAGGCTGCGAGCTCTGGCTGCTGCAGCATCTGCTGCGTACGAAGCTCGGTGTTTGTCAGCAATGAGGGGGGGTGTCTTCTGGGGGTCCGCGGGCGGGGTGGTGGCTGTGCCCCAAGTCAGGCACAGGGGCACCGGTTTAATAACACTGTGTAGGGCCCCATAAATCCTAAGGACGCCCTGTGCCTCAGCACTGCTGGTTTTCCCTTCCAGCCAGACCTGCATTTCCCAGCAGTGACCTTCCGCAGCCCCGTATTGCCAGGCCAGGCAATGGAACAGGGGAGTCAGACAAGAGGCAGTGGATATTTGGGGCATGGGGATTCGGCCCTAGAGACTCCATCAGCCTCATGGTCTTCTGAGAACACTCATTGCATGGGACTCGGCCCAGAGTCAGTGAAAGCTGCTGGCTTTATCGGATGAACATAACCAAAAATAACAGCATCTCTCGTCTCCGGCAGACGGCCAGGAAAACAGAGCCGCAGGCAGGGGAAGTCGAGCTGGCCCATTTTCTACAGACAGGAGCTGCTCCAGCATGGATGAGTGAGATCTTTCCAGCTTTTCAGCCCCCCCAAAGTCTGTCTGGCATTGACAGGAGAGGATGAGCTGTTCCCTTGGTTACAGCAATAGATGCTCCCCTCTGTTCCTTTGCCCAGGTCAGTGCTCATAGGTGCTCCCCAACTTCGCTTGGAGATCAGGATTCATCATTGCAATCGACCTCCAGTCACGTTCTCCAGCCCAATAGAGCCCCTATCACTGTCTTTTAGGGCCGGGTCTCCCCGTGAGGAAATGCTGTCACCGCGGAGACTTGGCAGCAGAGGGAAATTCAACCACTTACCACATAGATGCCCAAATCAAAAGGTTTTTGCAAAAAGGAGCTGGAGGTTGGTTAATTGATTCCCACTCCCTCCCCTCTGTCATGGGGACATTTCAGCCTCCAGGGGACCCCAGGAACGTTCATTCTTAAAGGGAGGCTGAAGAGGAAGCCAAACAGGGCGACCGAACTTTGTTTGCAGTTGTGTTACCCTGGGAAGGGTGATGCCTTAGTTACTGACATGGCCACAGAGCTGAGTCTGGCACCAACCTCAGTCTGCAGGGGGAAGACGCAGGGGACACGCCTTGAGGAGGAAACTGTGGCGGGAGCACTTGCAGGGCCAGGCTCGGCCAGCAGGGGGCGCCACAGGGAAGACAAGTCCTTTGACAGAGTTTTGGGGGCAGGAACCATCCTTGTACCGGCGCCTAGCGCAAGGGTCCCTGTGCTCTAGGCCCTACCATAATACAAACAAATAAACAGACACTCACCAGCCCCAGGTTAAATCCAAAACCAGGCTGTAAGAAAGAGCCAGAGGTTAACGTGCTGGTCCCCATTCCCTCCCCTCCGTCAGGGGGATTTCTGAACCAGCCGGGGACCCTGACCTGGAAACATCCCTTCCCCAGGGGTTTCCCATCCCGCGTTGGGTCCTTGCACAGAGAGGCGCTGGCCTGGGCACAGCCAGACACGAGGTGGGGCAGGGTCTCCGGTGGCCCATTCATATAGAGTGGGGGGTAGGAGGAGCCCACTGGGAAAGGACCTGGAGTCCCAGCGGTGAAGCCCTGACTCTGTGGGGAACCCGGCAGCTGAGATGCCCCCTGTGCACTGATCACCGGGACTGCCCGTGTTACCCACTGGGGAGCCCTTTGCAGTCACCGCCGGAATCCTGCTGACAGAGCGGGACACTGGGTGGGCTCTTCCCTGTTAGATGGGCCCCTCTGCCCACCCAGCATGAGAGATACGGACTCCCATCGCCACACTGGGGCGCTTGGTTCAGATCTCATCTCCCTGCCTGGGGGTTTCCCCGTGAGGAAATGCTGTCACCGGGGAGAGTCGGCAGCAGAGGGAAATTCAACCACTTACCACTTTGATGCCCAAATCAAAAGGATTCTGAAAAAAGGAGCCAGAGGTTGGTTAATTGATTCCCATTCGCTCCCCTCTGCCATGGGACGTTTCCACCCGCAGGGGACCCCGCACCGGGAACGTTCATTCTCCTGGCGTTTCCCTTCCCTCTGTCAATCTCTCCCTCAAACTGCCGATGCCCCCGAAGCACTTGATGATGGTGGGACAGCTGGTGCCTGCTGGGATCACGTAACAGAGCGGCCTGGCCCTGAAAGGACCAGGAGGTCTAGTCTAGCCAGCCCTGTTCCATCGGTCCTTCCTGTACCATAATTTGCTTCCTTCCATAAGGGGCAGGAATAATTGGAGTCAGGTGACAGCCTGAAACTCCCCTGGGCACTATAAAAGGGCAGCGAGAGCACAGTGTGGGGGAGAAACCATGGCCCAAAGGGACCATGCTGGGAGTCTGGGGACGGCCCTGAGGTAGGGCCTGGGAGGACTGTGGGAAGGAACCATGAAGTTAGCTCTCGATCCCAGAGCAGGGAGACGTAAGTGGAGCCTAAGAGGGAGGCTGAAGAGGAATCCAAACAGGGCAACAGAACTTTGTTTGCAGTTGTGTTACCTTGGGAAGGGCGATGCCTTAGTTACTGACATGGCCAGAGAGCTGAGTCTGGCACCAACCTCAGTCTGCAGAGGGAAGACCGGGGGGACGTGCCTCGAGGAGGAAACTGTGGCAGGGGGCACTTGCAGGGCCAGGCTCGGCCAGCAGCGGGCGCCACAGGGAAGACAAGTCCTTTGACAGAGTTTTGGGGGCAGGAACCATCCTTGTACCGGCGCCTAGCGCAAGGGTCCCTGTGCTCTAGGCCCTACCATAATACAAACAAATAAACAGACACTCACCAGCCCCAGGTTAAATCCAAAACCAGGCTGTAAGAAAGAGTCAGAGGTTAACGTGCTGGTCCCCATTCTCTCCCCTTCATCAGGGGGATTTCTGAACCAGACGGGGACCCTGATCTGAAAACATCCCTTCCCCAGGGGTTTCCCTTCCCGCATTGGGTCCTCGCACAGAGAGGTGCTGGCCTGGGCCGAGACAGACACGAGGTGGGGCAGAGTCTCCAGTGGCCCAGTCATACAGAGTGGGGGGTAGGAGGAGCCCACTGGGAAAGGGCCTGGAGTCCCAGCGGTGAAGCCCTGACTCTGTGGGGAACCCAGCAGCTGTGATCCCCCTTGTGCACTGATCACTGGGACTGCCCGTGTTACCCACTGGGGAGCCCTTTGCCGTCACTGCTGGAATCGTGCTGACAGAGCGGGACACTGGGTGGGCTCTTCCCTGTTCGATGGGCCCCTCTGCCCACCCAGCATGAGAGACACGGACTCCCATCGCCACACTGGGGCGCTTGGTTCGGATCTCATCTCCCTGCCTGGGGGACCCTCACATGATATTAAATAACATCCAGCCCATAACTCACCTGGCCTCCTGGGTTTTGTTGTCCGCCCTGCAAGAAATCATTGGTGGTTATTTCTCTCCATTTAGGGTGACCAGAAGTCCTGATATTATTGGGACTGTCCCAATATTAGGGGCTTTGTTTTATATAGGCCACTGTACTCCCCCATCCCCCCCCAAAAAAGTGTTCTGATTTTTCACACTTGCTCTCTGGCACCGTACCGCTATTCTCCTCTCTGTGTCCAGGAAGAACCCGCCCCCCTTCCCAGGGGCTGACAGTGGAGCCTGCTGGGAACGTATCTCCCAGGTTCTTACAGTGGCCTCCAACCCCGTTGTGTCTGAACCCAGCACCACCCATTTCCCTCAGCCCTGCCCAACTTCCCCTTCCAGCCAGACTTGCATTTCTCAGCACTGACCTTCCCCAACCCCGTATTGCCAGGCCAGGCAAGGGAACAGGGGAGTCAGACAAGAGACAGCGGATATTTAGGCCATGGGGATTCAGCCCTAGAGACTCCAGCTGAGACGTCCCTTGCGCTCTGATTACCTGGCTGTCTGTGTTACCCCACTGGGGATCCCCTTGCAGTCACAGCTGGAATCCAGCTGTTAGAGGTTGTCGTTCTGTGGGCTCTTTCCTGTCAGATGGACCCCCTCCACCCACCCACCATGCGAGATACGGGACTCCTGTAGCCCCACTGATGGCATCGGTTCCAAATTTTGTGGGATAGCCCTAAAATTGGAGAGCTCCTCATGCAGTGAAGATGAAGTCCTAGTTCTCTAATGGCAACTGTTCTGTGGTGTTTTGGTGACGCGGAAAGGCAGGATGTGTGGTAGGAAGAACTGGGGCCCATGACACAGGAAATGGAGGAGATAGAACAGGGAGTAACAGACAGGCAGAAACAAACAGAATTCTGGGTGAGGTGGGTCAGTGAGGGGAGAAGGTCAGTGTGTGCCTGGCCCGCACGATGGGCGGCTGAACGCCGATGGGGCAGAGGCTGACTTTCACCATGTGCCTATGCAGTGCCTGGCCCAATGGGCCCCCAGGCTCCCTTGTGTCAGTGTCTGTGCAGCACCAGGGACATCTGGGCACTGCTGCATGGCAAATGAGAGTCAGGATTGTGGGCCAAGATTTTGCTCACAAAAGCGACTAATGTTTGAGTGCCTCCGTTGCTGGGAGTGCAGCAGTAGACACCTTGAAGAGCCCTGATTTTCAGCAGGCAAGTGCTCGGCGCTGTCTGAAAAGCAGGGCCCTCAAAGGTTTTCAAAGCCGTACACCCAAACGCTGAGGGCTTCAAAATCACTAAGCACCTTTCAATTGTTCACCCTTGAGAGTTTTCTGTCTCCCCAGGGGCTGCTGCCTTTTTGATGGGCTGAGATGGAAACATCTGTACTATTCTTCAGTGAGCATCTGGCCCATTGACTCCAACTGACCTATGGACGATTGACCCCAGCTTGGATCTGGCCCCATTGACTCCAATGGAGCTACGGCCGATTGACCCCAGCTGGGATCTGGTCCCATTGACTCCAGCTGGGCTCTAGCCCGTAAATTGAAGCTAATCTCCAAAGAAAGCAGTGTTTAGTACTTACTGGCTGCCAAAGGCCTGCTTGCCCCAGTGCCATGTTCTGTTAGGAAAACCAGGAGTTAGAGCATTTGGGAGACGATGGGATGTGAGCAAAGGGCTGAAGATTTGCAGAAGTGAGTAGAGACACTTTAATTTTCAGGAAGCGCTGAGCCCCCTGCCTCTGAAAATCAGACCCCGCTGGGACCCCAAATTGGGGCCCCAAAATCACTAGTCATCCACCTGTTGACTAATATCTGCTGACTAGCATATATATATATATATACACACACACACTGCACCGTCAATATATATTAGTATGTGTTAAGTAGCGGCAACATTCAGCACAAATATTGTAACAGTGATACAGGCTAAACTGGCCTACACTATAATACTGTTCCCTTTGGCTAAGTATCCCATAACTCCTTGCGTTTTTGCTGCAGTAAGCGTTTGGCATAAGCAGACAGGAAACTTGCCAAAATCTAGATATATTCATACAAGCCAGGGAAGTATCTTCACGGACTAGTGCCTGGAATGCTAGTATCCAACACAAAGATAGGGAAGGAACAGAACAACAAGTTAGGGAACCGGGACAAACCCATGGGCTGGATTTTAGGGACAAATATATCAGAGGGATAAATACCAGGGAGGGAGAGGAATTATTTCAGCTCAGTACTAATGTGGACATGAGAACGAATGGATATAAACTGGCCGTCGGGAAGTTTAGGCTTGAAATTAGACGAAGGTTTCTAACCATCAGAGGGGTGAAGTTTTGGAACAGCCTTCTGAGGGAAACAGTGGGGGTGAAAGACCTCTCTGGCTTTAAGATTAAGCTTGATACGTTTATGGAGGGGATGGTTTGATGGGATAACATGATTTTAGTCAATAGATCAATAACGTGCCATCGCTGGTAATTAGTAACAATGGTCAATGATGGGATATTAAAAGTTACTACAGAGAACTTTTTTTCCGGAGGGTCTGGCTGGAGAATTTGCCCGCATGCTCGGGGTTCAGCTGATCGCCATATTTGGGGTTGGGAAGGAATTTTCCTCCAGGGTAGATTGGCAGAGGCCCCGGAGATTTTTCGCCTTCCTCCGCAGCACGGGGCAGGGGTTGCTTGCTGGAGGATTCTCTGCGACTTGAAGTCTTTAAATCATGATTTAGGGACTTCAACAGCTGAGTCAAGGGAGAGAATTATTCCAGGAGTGGGTGGGTCAGCTTTTGTGGCCCGCATCATGCGGGAGGTCAGACTAGATAATCATAACGGTCCCTTCTGACCTTAAAGTCTATGAGTCTGTGAGACATATAAAGCGATGTGCAACTTGTAAAATCATAAGAACGGCCAGACTGGGTCAGACCAAAGGTCCATCTAGCCCAGTGTCCTGTCTGTATCTGCCGACAGTGGCCAATGCCTGGTGCCCCAGAGGGAATGAACAGAACTGGTAACCATCAAGTGAGCCATCCCCCGTTGCCCATTCCCAGCTGCTGGCAAACAGAGGCTAGGGACACCATCCCTGCCTATCCTGGCTAATAGCCATTGATGGACCTATCCTCCTTGAATCTGCATACGTACTTATCTAGCTAGCCCCATATGTACTTATCCATCCATCCATCCATCCATCCATCCATCCATCCATCCATCCACACACCTGCATATCTGGCTATCTCCTCACACATGTATTTGAAAACCTGTGAGACAGACACATGCTTTTAGTGCTACCCAGCACCTGCCCCCTGTACAGTGGGATGAACACATCAGCTGAGCCTAACCCTTGTGTAACCGCCCCGGACAGCTCCTAGCTGGCCGTTATTGTGAAGCACTCGGAAGCCGGTTGGTGGTAGGGCTCGGCTCCAAAGACTGCAGGAACCACTTAGGTTGCCCCTGCCAAAATGGACGCATAATGGGGGTCCCTGAACTATCAGGGAGGTAGCCTAGAGACCTTCATGAGCCTGGCCATTCATCTATCTAGGTTCTTCTGTGGGTGTGATGCACCAGGGGTCTTTCATTTAACCTGTCCCCTCCATTTTCCACATGAAAGGCCCAAGACCTGTGTCCGGTCTCTCATTATGAGGCATATAAGAGGCTCTCCTGTCCGACAGAATGTCTGAGACTTACCTGGGGGTTATAATAGTAATTAGATCCATACGGCCAAGCCTGTTAGAAAAAGCCAAGGGTTAGTTCTTTGTACCCTCTTCCTCCCATGTCATAGAGTCATAGAGCCTAAGGCCACTGATCATTCACTCTGCCATTCTGCATCAGACCGGCCAGAGACCCACCCCGAGTGATCCCTGCGTCCAGCCCATATCTGGTGGTTGAACTACAGCGTCTGTTTTAGAAAAGGTGCGGAAGAGGAGCTAGTACTTCAGCTCTCAGTACCCCGCCACGGGAACCAGGTGTAATTCCACAAATTACAATGGACTTTCTCCTATTTCCTCTGCTGGGAGAGCAACATATGCCCTAACGCAGGCCAGTGAATGCTGCTGTGAGAGCGACAATGGGGCAGATCCGCAGCTGTTGTAAACTGGCATCGCTCCATTGACTTTCACTATCTATCCATTCATCCCATTGTTTATCCATCCATCCCTCCGTCCCTCCATCCATTCAGGTTTTATCTATTTATCTGCCCCCTGGCTTTTGTGGGTTTACTGTGTAATTTGTAGGATTTTTTTGCATGGAGATTATTATTTAATTGTAGGGATTATGGTTGTGCCTAGAAACCCCAGTTGAGGATCAAGGCCTCATTGTGCCAGGTGCTGTACAGTCCCTGACCAAGATAGAGGCCTCATTGTGTGGGACACTGCCCAGACCCATGGACAGGGACAGTCCCTGCCCCAGCTGAGATCAGGGCCCCGTCGTGCCCGGCGCTGTCCAGACACAGCGAGAGACAGGCCCTGCCCCAGCTGAGATCAGGGCTCCGTCGTGCCCGGCACTGCCCAGACCCATGGACAGGGACAGTCCCTGCCCCAGCTGAGATCATGGCCCCGTCGTGCCAGCGCTGTCCAGACACAGCGAGAGACAGGCCTGCCCCAGCTGAGATCAGGGCCCCGTCGTGCCCGGCGCTGCCCAGACACAGCGAGAGACAGGCCCTGCCCCAGCTGAGATCAGGGCCCCGTTGTGCCCGGCGCTGTCCAGACACAGCGAGAGACAGGCCCTGCCCCAGCTGAGATCAGGGCCCCGTCGTGCCCGGCGCTGCCCAGACACAGCGAGAGACAGGCCCTGCCCCAGCTGAGATCAGGGCCCCGTTGTGCCCGGCGCTGTCCAGACACAGCGAGAGACAGGCCCTGCCCCAGCTGAGATCAGGGCCCCGTCATGCCCGGCGCTGTCCAGACACAGCGAGAGACAGGCCCTGCCCCAGCTGAGATCAGGGCCCCGTCGTGCCCGACGCTGCCCAGACCCATGGACAGGGACAGGCCCTGCCCCAAAGAGCTGGCTGTGCTGTGGCATAGCCGTCTGTCTAACGCTGATTCCATGGGGACAGGTGAAGGGAGTGTGTTCTCAGAAGAAATGCCAGCCTTACCCACAACGGTGCGGCTCTAGCCCTCTCCAGGAGCAGGAGGGAGAGGAGGAGAACCCTGGCCAGGCTGTTCATCTGCATGGCTCCTTCTGCCCAGCGACCGTCCCTCGACAGCTGGAAACCAGAGAAGTGAGTCTGGTGGGTTGAGCTGCTGTATTTATACCCTGATACGGAGCCTAAGTGCCCTTCACCGCATGAGTCAGCCGGATTGCAGGCCGGTAGCTCTCCGCCCCTCCCCTCCTAACCCCCTGCCCTCCCTCCACCCCGCCCCACATGTACACACTCTGCCTCTGCCAACTCCCTTCTCCCCCTTCCCACCTGCCGAGCTCCGGCAGTTGCCTGTCTGTGTCCGGTCTGACTTTAGTCCCACAACAGTGGGCCACTCTCTGTCAGGGCTTACGGATGGGCTCCCAGTGACCAGCCGGCTCTCCCAGGGCACAGGGCATTGATTCAGGAGAAAAGCGTTATAGAGAGACTAGATCAGCGCGCATGCCGGCTCGCCAGGCGCCCCCAGCTCTAGGGCTGCCAACACCATATGTCAATCATACGAGACAGCTTTCCGAGAACCACCCCTCTCCTCACCTCTCTTTGCTGGCTCGGGAGACGAGTCCTGCACTCAGAGCAGGGCCCGGGGTACCACGCTGGCCGTGCTCCCAGCCAGATGTGCGCGGCATCCCTGACAGGCTGTGCACACACACAGCTTATGTCCCAGGGGGTTTTCCACGGGGACCAGCGTTCCCTGAGTTGGTCCCAGAGAAAAACTCAATGGCACGTTTCCACCAGCAATCGGCCAGGCTGTAAAACCGGCCAGGAGGCAACCCTGTCTGAACTCCAGGATAACAGGCGTCCTGCGCGGATTTAGTATGGGACAGGCAATTTGTTATGTCAATAAGGGACGTCCCGTATAACATAGGAAGTCCAAGCAGACCTTACGGGTGCGTCCCATGCTGCGACATGGAGCATGTCAGCCCTGAACGGTGCTGGGTACGACACAGCTCTTGTCAGAGAGCTTGCCCGCCCCAGAGCCGGCCAGGCACAGGTCCTTCTGCCACAAAGGAATCAAGTCCCTGAGGAAGGTGCAACCGTCCTGCAGCCCAGTGGTGCAGGCCGAACTCAAGGTCTGGCACCTGTTCGATGTGGTGATTTCCCAGAGATCTGGCCTTCCTTCAGCTGCTCACTATATTCAAAGCTGGTGTGGCGCACTCTTCGGCCAGGTCATCGGGATGGACGAAAACAGCCCAGCGCAACGTGCTCTCAGCGTCTCCGTCGACCTGGGAATGGCAGGACCCCTGACTCTACCTGCCGCTGCCTGTGGGGCTGTCCCAGAGTCCCGGATTCACAGGGTTGAGCCGGAACAGAACTTCCCTACCTGCTGCTCCCTGTAGAACGACGCCGACTGTGGTCACTCGGCTGGCGCCGGAGTCCTCAGTAGATTGTGCAGGTGTGATGATGGTGCTAATAATACAGGATTGTTGGCAACTCCACAGGAGGCCCTGACCGGTTTCCAACCCTTCCAGTAGGACATTGCCCTCTTGATGAAAATCTTACATCAGCTGGAGGATGAAACGAGGGCCCTGAGTCAGTTCCGGCTGCCCCGTTATAGAATCATAGAATATCAGGGTTGGAAGGGACCTCAGGAGGTCATCTAGTCCAACCCCCTGCTCAAAGCAGGACCAATCCAGTTTGGGCCAGGGGGATCAGCATAACCAGCATTGGCAGAGTGCAGATACTGATTCCATTTTCCACAGGAAACCCACCCATTGAGCCAGGAACACCCAGTCACATAGAACATATCCTGGTACAAAAGGCTATCAATAACCCAGGGACCCAGAGCGTCTGGCACATCTTTACATGCTTCCAAGGTCTCCCATCTGTCACAAGGACCCACCCCACTCTGATGGGCACTGCGCAAACATATTACGTCAGGAGCCACCAGATGGCGCTGTCACACGTAGTCTTCCGAGCCCTTTTCCTTAGTCATTCTGCACTGTCGTTCGTTTTGTGATGGGGTTTACTTCAGGAGGGAGCTGTAGCAAGAGGTAAGGAGTTTGCTCCCTGCCTTAATCTCTCTAACCGGAGTCAGTTCTTGGGGCAGGGTTGCTCCTTGCAAACCAAGCATTGGTGTATGGGCTGGGATTACTGAGGGGGGCTGCCTGCATGCTGTTTGTGTCTCTTCTGTTCCAGGGCTAGTGTATATATCGTAACGAAGGCCCTTCGTTTTCAGTTATTATTTTATTGAAAATGTCATAGACTCATAGACTCATAGACTTTAAGGTCAGAAGGGACCATTATGATCATCTGGTCTGACCCCCTGCATGACGCAAGCCACAAAGCCGTCCCTATCCTTTCCCTTGACTCTGCTGTTGAAGTCCCCAAATCCTGTGGCTTAGAGACTTCAATTGGCAGAGAATCCTCCAGCTAGCGATCCCTGACCCATGCTGCGGAGGAAGGCGAAAAACCTCCAGGGCCTCTGCCAATCTACCCTGGAGGAAAATTCCTTCCCGACCCCAAATATGGCGATCAGTAGAACCCCGAGCATGTAGGCAAGTCTCTCCAGCCTGACCCTCGTTAGCCATTATACTATTTACCTGCCATGGCACACTGTTCCTTTGGCTAAAATCATGTTTTTCCATTAAACCATTCCCTCCATAAACTTATCTAGCTTAATCTTAAAACCAGACAGGTCCTTCGCCCCCACCGTTTCCCTCGGAAGGCTGTTCCAATATTTCACCCCCCTGACGGTCAGAAACCTTCGTCTAATTTCAAGCCTAAACTTCCCCACGGCCAGTTTATATCCATTCGTTCTCGTGTCCACATTAGTACTAAGCTGGAATAATTCCTCTCCCTCCCTGGTATTTATCCCTCTGATATAGTTAAAGAGAGCAATCATATCCCCCCTCAGCCTTCGTTTGGTCAGACTAAACAACCCGAGCTCCTCTAGTCTCCTTTCATACGACAGGTTTTCCATTCCTCTGATCATCCTAGTGGCCCTTCTCTGTACCCGTTCCAGTTTGAGTTCATCTTTTTTAAACATGGGAGACCAGAACTGCACACAGTACTCCAAATGAGGTCTGAGAATATATCTGCAGTTATTATAAAAATGAAAAAACAGGTGAAAAATCAGTGCAAAAAAATCATCTTTGCAGTTTTGTGGGTAAATACCAGGGTTAGGATTGGGAGACGGGAGAACAGAGGACAGCAACAAATAGAGAAAAGGTTTCCAAGAAAGTAAAGCAGTTTAATGCCATGGTTTACTTAATGAACTGGACATTAACAGTCTGTACACATAGGCACACGCGTACCCACGTGCATTGCCCACTACGTAGCCTTCTTTAGTAGACACTCCCGCAGGTACGGTATTCCTTTGGCTAAAATCATGTTTTTCCACTCCTGCAGGTACATGTAGCCTAACTTATTATTAACATTGACTGGACATAGTGTACTGGATTTGCTGAACATCATCAGTATTTTCATGTACTGGAGCAGTCCAAAATTCAGGTGGAAATCGGCAAACACCAGGTCACAGCTTTTGTAAAAGCCAGGAATTTTTCTCTAAGCATCAGTACAAACTGAAAACAAAGAGCCTTAAGCGCAAAGAAACAACTGCAGCCAACCAATAGCCGGACTGATTTCTCATCTCCCAGGGAACTGACATGCATGACAGAGGAGAGATGATATAATAAACCGCAGCACTTGCCCCGAAGCGCTGACAGATATAAAACATCCGTCTGTGACGGGTGGGCGGGACGAAGATACAGGCCCGGGGAGGAGTGGAAGAGACAAGGTGACAAATAACCTGGATAGGTTGTGCATAGCTCTGTTGTCTGCCCAGCTGTCATCAGGTTGCAGCTTCCTATATGTGTTCCGGGAAAGGTGGGCCTTGAGGAGGAAATTGAAATCAGTGTGGATTTTTCGCCCAGGCCTACTATGTCACGGCGGAGCACGAGACTGGAGTGCAGACTTGGGGGGCTAGTGCCAGGGCCGGCTCTAACTGTTTTGCTGCCCCAAGCAGCAAAAAAAGCGCCGCCCCCCGAGCCCCCCGCCGAGTGCCGCGCCCCCCCCAGCGCCGTCCCCCCACCAAGCGCCGCGCCACCGGAGCCCGCCCCCCCCGCCGAGCGCTGCCGGAACCCCCCCCCTGAGCGCCGAGCCCCCCGCCGCCCCCCCGCCGAGCGCCGTGCTGCCGGAGCGCCTCCCCCCCTGCGGAATGCTGCGCCGCGCTGCGCTCCCCCCGCCGCCCTTTACCAGGTGCTGCCCCAAGCATGTGCTTGGGTGCCTGGTGCCTGGAGCCGGCCCTGGCTAGTGCTATGGGGCTAATAGCCATGTAGACATTCTAGCGTGGGCTGGAGCTTGGGCTCTGAAACCTGGGCAGGGCCTTGAACGATGCGTTAACTCCTTGTGCCAAACAATCTGTTCTGCCTTGTATTTAGCTGTGACACTCTGAGTACTTTTCCCGGCCCTGAAGAAGAGCTCTGTGTCACTTGAAAGCTTGTCTCTCTCACCAAGAGAAGTTGGTCAAAGAAAAGATATTCCTTCCTCCTCCTTGTCCCTCTGGGACCAACCCGGCTACAACAACACTGCAGATTGAAATCAGTGGACGTTAGGAGCCTAAAATACCTTTGAAGACCTGAGCCCATGTGTTTGTGGACGTTGGATGGCGGCCAGGTTATGCACCAAATCCCTCTGGGACCCATTGGTGTCACTGCCCTCATTTTTCCACAAGGCCTTCGGAGCGGAGGAGGTGTTAGGAAACGGCCTGTCGCAAACGTAAACATCCTGCATCGTGGCCAGGCCATCTGCCAGCCAGACACTCCTGATAAAGCCATTCCATGGAACTTGTACCAGTCGAGGAATGGGATGTTTGCGATAACCTCGGTTCACCATTCACAGACGGAATAACCTGCCCTCAGTTATGGGGAACAGCCAAAAAGAGAAACCTGCCAACATTTCCAACTCCGTACAGATGGATGGAGCCACTCCTCTCCCTTCGACCTAAAGGCAATTTCCTTCTATCACAAAGCAAATAACTTAATGGCACCAACCCGGATTTATCCAGCCACATCCTGGCTGTTGCTCCATTGGAGTCAATGGGGCCAGACCCCCAGCTGATGTCAATCGGCCGTAGCGCCACTGGTGTTTATTATTATAATTTGTGTTACCATAGGCCCTCGGAGCCCTAGTCATATGTAAATCATCGTGTAAATCAGTATTGACCTCTGTGTAATTATTGCAATTTCCACCAGCCCTAAATCTTATGTGTTGAAATTGTGTTGACTAAAGGTGTAGGAAGTTTGGGAGAGATAAAATTCTCCTTACGGAGGTATAGCACCTGTTAGGTTGTTCAGAGCGTTCCAGGGAACTGACAATAGATTAAGGCCAAATGTTGGATTAACCCAGTGTGAATACTGCATATGGTTTTTTCATGTTGCACGAGAGGGAAACTGAGGCACAAAGCAGGGACGTCTCCTTGCCCCAGATCACAAAACAGGTCAGTGACAGAGCTGGGGCAAAAACCCAGGAGTCCTGGCTCCCAGCCTCGCCACTCCTCTCGACCCCACTCCCCTCCCAGAACTGGGGATAGAACCCAGGAGTCCTGCCTGGACTCCATTGCTCTAACCACTAGACCACAATTGACCACAATTGCTCTGTGAATTTAGGCGCGTACCTGCCCCCTTCTGTGAGTCAGTGGTGGGTTCACTCTTCACTAGGAGTGGGGCTTGCTGGCAGACTCTTTAATGGTACCAGGGTCTGTACGAGCGAGCTGAGAATTCCCCCTCCCACTCGTGCAGGGTAGCAAAACCCAGTGGTCACAGAAATGCAAGAGAGTGAAACTTAAACGGGCTAGGGAATGGAACAAGTCTTAGAAGAAGATTTGAATCTTCTCCACCAAGCTGTCCTGCTACCGAGAGTTCCTGTTCTTACACGGTGACATTCACCCTTGTTCCCAGAGCCAGTGCACATCCTCTGACCTTTAAATCGAAGAGTTAGAAAGTGGTGCCCAAAAGTGTAGATAAATCTCTGATAATTTTCATATGACTTTACATTGTGCCTCTTCATATAACCTTGTGGTGGGTCTACCCATGTGTGACCTCTGTTTTCATGGTACTTTGTATCAAAGCCTCATTTAGAAACTTTGCATTGCTCTTGGTATAATATTATAGCCCCTAAGAATAAAAGAAAAGAAAAAATTCTTTTTGCTAGCAGTAGAACAAGAGCTCTCCCCCCCCCACTCTTAATCAATTGCCCTGTTGAATGAATGAGGTGTGGATGAGCAAGGCATGGAAGGCAGCACCTCCAGACAGCCTCAACTGTTGGAGAGGGGCTGGGAGCCAGACCTAAGGACAATAAAACGTGTCAAGTGGGCTCATAGACTCATAGACTCATAGACTTTAAGGTCAGAAGGGACCATTATGATCATCTGGTCTGACCCCCTGCATGCTGCAGGCCATAAAACCGTCCCTACCCCTTCCCTGGACTCTGCTGCTGAAGTCCCCAATCCTGTTATTAGTGACTTCAATCGGCAGAGACCCTCCTGCTAGAGATCCCTGCCCCATGCTGCGGAGGAAGGCGAAAAACCTCCAGAGGCTCAGCCAATCTGCCCTGGAGGAAAATTCCTTCCCGACCCCAAATATGGCGATCAGTAAGACCCCGAGCATATAGGCAAGAGTCTCCATCCTGACCCCTGTTAGCCATTATACTATTTACATACCATTGCTTGGTTTTCCTTGACTACTATGTTTTACCATTAAACCATTCCCTCCATAAACTTATCTAACTTAATCTTAAAACCAGACAGGTCCCTCGCCCCCACCGTTTCCCTCGGAAGGCCGTTCCAATATTTCACCCCTCTGACGGTCAGAAACCTTCGTCTAATTTCAAGCCTGAACTTCCCCACGGCCAGTTTATATCCATTTGTTCTTGTATCCACGTTAGTACTAAGCTGGAATAATTCTTCTCCCTCCCTTGTATTAATCCCTCTAATATATTTAAAGATAGCAATCATATCCCCTCTCAGCCTTCGCTTTGTCAGACTAAACAACCCAAGCTCCTCTAGTCTCCTTTCATACGACAGGTTTTCCATTCCTCTGATCATCCTAGTGGCCCTTCTCTGCACCCGTTCCAGTTTCAGTTCATCTTTTTTAAACATGGGAGACCAGAACTGCACACAGTACTCCAAATGAGGTCTCACCAGCGCCTTGTACAACGGAAGCAGGACCTCCTTATCCCTACTAGATATACCTCGCCTAATGCATCCCAAGACAGCATTGGCTTTTTTCACCGCCACGTCACATTGTCGACTCATAGTCATCCTGCGGTCTACAAGGACCCCTAGGTCCTTCTCCTCTTCCGTTACTTCTAACCAATGCGTCCCCATCTTGTAACTAAAATTGTTATTAGTCATCCCCAAATGCATCACCTTACACTTTTCACTATTAAATTTCATCCTATTTCTGATACTCCAATTCACAAGCTCATTCAAGTCTCCCTGCAGGATATCCCTATCCTCTTCCGAATTTACAACGCCTCCCACCTTCGTATCATCCACAAACTTTATCAGCCCACTCCTGCAATCGGTTCCGAGGTCAGTTATAAATAGATTAAATAAAATGGGTCCCAAAACCGAACCTTGAGGACTCCACTAGTAACCTCCCTCCAACCTGACAGTTCACCCTTTAATACGACCCGCTGCATTCTCCCCATTAACCAATTCCTTATCCACCTCTGGATTTTCATATCGATCCCCATGTTTTTCAGTTTAACCAATAATTCCTCATGGGGTACAGTATCAAACGCTTTACTGAAATCCAGGTATATTAGGTCCACCGCATTTCCCTTATCTAATAAATCCGTTACTTTCTCAAAGAAGGAGATCAGATTCGTTTGGCACGATCTGCCCTTTGTAAAACCATGTTGTAATTTATCGCAATTGCCACTAACCTCCAGGTCCTCAACTAGTTTCTCTTTCAGAATTTTCTCTAACACCTTGCACACTACAGATGTTAAACTAACAGGCCTGTAGTTACCCGGATCACTTTTTTTCCCTTTCTTGAAAATAGGAACCACATTAGCTATTCTCCAGTCTAATGGGACCACCCCCGAGTTTACAGATTCATTAAATATTATCGCTAACGGGCCTGCTATTTCCCGCGCCAATTCCTTCAATATTCTCGGATGAAGATCGTCCGGTCCTCCCGACTTAGCCCCATTAAGGTGTTCAAGTTTTGTTTCTACCTTGGATACGGTAATCCCCCATCCTGAATGCCCCTCTGTAGTGGTGCTAGTATCCCTAATACCTTCATTGGCCTCATTAAACACCGACGCAAAATATTCATTGAGATATTGCGCCATGCCTAGATTGTCTTTAATCTCCTCTCCGGCAATAGACTTCAGAGGTCCCACTTCTTCTTTCTTTGCTTTCTTCCTATTTATGTGGCTGTAAAACCTCTTACTATTGCTTTTAATTCCCCTCGCTAGGTCCAACTCTACACGGCCTTTGGCCTTTCTCACTCTATCTCTACATTCTCTGACTTCACTTAGGTACATTTCCTTACTGATCCCTCCCCTCTTCCACTCTTTGTACGCTTTCTGTTTTTTCCTAATCGCCCCACCCCCGAGCCAGCCAGTCCCACACCCTGGGGCCGGATGGCAGCTGCCATTGCCTAGAAGGCAAAGGCCCCATGTCCCATTCCCTGTTCCCCTGAGCCAGCCAGTCCCTCACCCTGGCTGGGACTTTATGGGAGCTGGTGCCCCGCTAGAGGGGAAAGGCCTCGTGTCCCATTCCCCACCCCCTGAGCCAGCCAGTCCCTTGCACATAAGAGTAATTCTTTTAACACTATAAATTTATTGGAGTTGGTTACAGACAGACGCCCCCCCCCCCAGCATCACAGCAGGCAGCAGCCATCCGTCAGAGCATCTCCAGACCCCTGCTCCCGTTCAGCCGGAGTTGCAAAGACATCCACCCGCCTAGGAGGGCGGGGACACAGAGATGATCCCAGAGGGTCCCTGTTCAAGGCTTGCAGCAGCCCCCACAGCCCCACTGGTGGATCTTGCAGCAGAAGCGATAGAACTTACTCGACTCCCCAACCTGCTGGGCCGAAGAAACCCGAGTTGAGCATTAGGGCTCAGGTAGCCCGTGTGTGTAATGAATGCACTTGTCCACTAGGTGGCAGTACGGCATGAGACGGACTTCAGGAATTCATTCAGGATGCCATGGGGTCCCCTCCTAGAGCTGGGGATAGAACCCAGGAGTCCCTCTCCTATAACCCACCAGACCCCACTCCCCTCCCAGTGCTGGGGATAGAACCCAGGAGTCCTGGCTCCCAGAACTCCTCTCCTCTAACCCATATATCCCATTCCCCTCCCAGTGCTGGGGATAGAACCCAGGAGTCCTGGCTCCCAGCTCCCCCCTGCTCAAACACACATGCAAGAGCAGATCTGATTCTATCCAGATGGGGGCACTATTGCGCCTCGCACAGGATTGCAGCAGCAGCAGCAGCTCTGGGCTCCTGGACCAGAAGGGCCCCAGCCCAATTCGGCGGGAAGCAGCGCTGCCCCGTTCAGGAGATATGCTCCCTGTCGGCACCAAACAAACCAGGCAACACGACTCCAGTCCTGGCAGCCGCGCCCACCCTGCAAAGGAGAAAGGAGATGAATCTGGCACTCCCCGAGCGATTCTGCAGCCTGCAGCTGGCATCCAGACGCCGTTCCTCAGAGGCCTGGAAGACAAAGGCCTCAGGCTAGAGCCAACTCCAGCCCCTGCCTGATCATCCTAGTCGCCCTTCTCTGCACCTGCTCCAGTTTGGATTCATCTTCCTTAACCCGGCGAGCCCAGCACTGCACGCAATGCTCCAGAGGGGTCTCGCCAGTGCCTTGTCTCCTCCTAACACTTCCCTGTCGCTACTGGAAATACCTCGCCGGACGCATCCTAGGACTGTGTGAGCCTTTTTCACGGCCACACCCCATGAGCGGCTCAGAGACATCCTGGGATCAGCCAATACACCCGGCAAGTTTAGGCTTGACATTAGGCAAAGGTTTCTGACCATCAGAGGAGAGACGTTCTGGAGCAGTCTCCCAAGGGCAGCAGTGGGGGCAAAATATTGACTAATCCCAAGACGGAGCTTGATACGTTTATGGAGGGGAAGGTCTGATGGGGCTGCCTACAGAGAATTCTTCCCCAGGTGTCTGGCTGGTGGATCTCGCCCACCTGCTCAGGGTCTCACTGGGAGCACACTTGGAGCCGGGAAGGAATTTTCCTCTGGTTCAGAATGGCAGAGACCCTGGGGGATGGGGCGGGGGCGGGGGGGGGGGTTTCACCTTCACCTGCGTCATGGGGCCCAGGTCGCTCGCAGGTTTAAATTAGTGGATTCTCTGTAACTTGAAGTCTTTAAATCAGGATTTGAGGACGTCAGTAACTCAGCCAGAGGTTACGGGCCTATTAATGGAGTGGGTGGGTGGGGGTCTGTGGCCTGCGATGTACAGGAAGTCAGACTAGATGATCATGATGGTCCCTTCTTGCCTTAGAGTCGATGAGCCTGTGCCTCAGTTTCCCCCCGGGATATTAATTGTTCATCCATTTAGTCTGTTAGCACAGACTGGAGCAGGGACTGTCTCTCACTGTGACTGAGCAGCCATAGGTGCCGACTTCGTGGGTGCTCTGGGGCTGGAGCACCCATGGGGAAAAAATGATGGGTACTGAGCACTCACCAGCAGCCCCCCTATCAGCACACCCCTTCCCCCCCAGCGCCTCCCGCCCACCGGCGGGCCCTGCTGATCAGCGCCTCCCCCTCCCTCCCCGCACTTCCCACCTGTCACAATCAGCTGTTTTGCAGCATGCAAGGAGGGAGGGGGGAGGAGCGAGGACACAGCATGCTCAGGGGAGGGGAGGAACTGGGCAGGAAGAGATGGGGTGGGGCCTTGGGAGAAGGGTTGGAGTGGGGGCAGGGCCTGGGGCAGAGCTGGGGGTGGGGCACCCCCAGGTAGTTTGAAAAGTACCTGTCTGGGCAGCGCCCAGTAGAATGGGGCCCTGAACTCAGCTGGGGCCTCTGGGCACTACCAGATAATGGTTGGTTTGGTTTTCCTTCCCCTGCTTCCCGCCCGGGAAGCTTTTCTCTTCACCCTTACGCCCAGGTCGCCTGGGTCTCAGAGGTGCCGCTCTTGCCGGAACGCCTGCCTGGCAATGGACAGCCCCCCCGCAGTATATTCCTGGCTGGGGAGGGCCCCAGCCCACAGAAGTGTCCCCACGGCCAGTGTCTCTCCGGAGCTCCTGGGCCCTTGGGCACGGGCAATGCCCCTACCTCTGGCTGAGCAGAGGGACCCAGCGACCCCCCGCCCTGCACCTGACTCGGGGCCACTGCACTCTCTGGGCCCCACCAGAGTTACCAACCGGGGGGGGGAGCTCTGACCTTCTCCTGCTGCGCCTCTCCCTCGGCACGTCCAGCTCACTTGACCCCTCTCCCCGGCAGCCGGGCCCGGGCGGGTGGAGCCACTTCTCACGCCAGCTGACTCTGCTCAGGGTCGTTGCCTGTGTGCGGCGTGGGTGTGAGGCACTTGTCTGCAAGACCCTCTCACCGGCTGACCCAGCTGTGGGACTCCCCCTGCTGTGGGGGCTGATGCTGGAGCAACTCTGCTAAGAGGTGCTGGAACAGGGGGTCAGGGGGGCCATGGCCCCCTCCCTTTCCTCCTGACTTAAGGGCGAGCGATGGGGGGAAGAGTCAGGTGGAGAGGAGCAAGCAGCAGGAGGGTCTGACCTCGGGGGATGAGGCAGGGTGGCCGTGAGAAGAGGCGAAGCAGGGGCGGGGCCTCAGGGAAAGAGGCGGGGTGGAGGAGAGAAGAGGCGGAGCAGGGGCGGGGCCTCGAGGGAAGAGGCGGAGCAGGGCTGTGGCCTCAGGGGAAGAGGCGGGTTGGCGGTGAGAGGAGGCAGAGCAGAGGTGTGGCCTCAGAGGAAGAGGCGGGGTGGTGGTGAGATGAGGCAGAGCAGGGGTGGCACCTCAGGGGAAGAGGCGGGGTGGTGGTGACATGAGGCAGAGCAGGGGTGGCACCTCAGGGGAAGAGGCGGGGTGGCCGTGAGAAGAGGCGGAGCAGGGGCGTGGCCTCGGGGGAAGAGGCGGGGTGGCAGTGAGAAGAGGCGGGGCAGGGGCAGGGCCTTGGGGAAAGAGGCGGGGGGGGAAGAGGCAGAATAGGGGTGGGGACTCAGGAGAAGAGACTGAGAGGGCCAGAGCGGGAGGGAGGGGCCACGGTCTGGGCACGGGTGGGACAGATAGATAAACAATCGACAACCTCAGAGCACCGGCTCACCTCCCACCTCCAGACTGGGAGGTGACAGTGATGCCGGTTATTGGTCATTGTAGGGAGAGCAGGGAGGAAGCAGCGTCTTTTCCACAATCCTTGTAGTGGGAAGCACGGGAGTTTAGTGGGTTAGAGCGGAGGGAAGGGGGGGCTGGGAGTCAGGACTCCTGGGTTCTCTCCCCGGCTCTGTGAGGGGAGTGGGGTGTAGGGCACAGAACAAGGGTGACTGGGACTCTTCCATTGTGTTACCAGAATTACCATTGAGAGGCGTTATATCAAGCAAATGTTTTAAGCTCTCTGCACTTGCAGTCAGTGGCCCTGTGAAACGGGCCCTCACTTTGCAGTCAGTGCTGGCCCCAGTGCCCCAGCATGGCACTAGGGGGTGCTGTGCTGCAGGGGGCGGGATGGGGGCTCTCCCCTGGCAGTCAGGGCTGGCTCCAATGCCCCAGAGCGGTGCTAGGGGGCGCTGTGCTGTAGGGAGCAGGGTCGAGCACAGCCCCACAGGGAATGGGTGACAAGCACGTGGCACATGAAATAAAGACACAAACCCCACATCCAGGCAGACACTTTATTGGGGCTGAGCAGGAGGGTTAGCGTCCGCCCTCCCCAAATCCAGTCACTTGGTGCCAGGCGATTTCGGCCCCAGGCTGGCTTGGATCTGCTCCCAGGTAGGGCTGGGGAGTGTCGTGGCGCCCACAGAGTGACCGGCAAAGGGGGTCATGAGGAGCAGCAGAACCCAAAGCCACCGTTCCCAGGACAGCAGTTATAGCAGAAGCGACAAACGAAATCCTGAGCCTTCTGGAAGAGATGGAGAGACTAGAGTGAGGCCTGCCCTTAACCGACCCCCCGACTACCTTCTCCCAAGCCGCTTTCCCCTCCCAGAGCTGGGGATGCAACCCAGGAGTCCTAGCTCCCAGCCCCCCTGCACTAATCACCAGGCCCCACTCCCCTCCCAGAACTGGGGACACCCCAGGAGACCTAGCTCCCAGCCTCCCTGCGCTAACCACTAGACCCCACTCCCCTCCCAGAACTGGGGACACAACCCAGGAGTCCTGGCTCCCAGTCCCCTCCCAGCTTTTCCCCAACCTGTTACTCCCATGTGGTGTTAGAGACACTTTTTGATCCCTATAGAAGAATTTAAATTTTTAAAGGCTTCTGGGAGGGAAGTGGGGTCTAGTGGTTAGATCTGGGGTTAGGGGGAGCAGAGGAAGGACAAGGCTGGGAATCAGGACTCCTGGGTTCTATTCCTGACTCCCAGCAATGAGTGAGTACTATAAAGGGTTATGTTCTCTGCAGGATATCAGAGTTCATGGATCAACCACTGCTGCCCTCTGTTGGGCAGGAGAGATACTTGTTGGTGGGATATTATTGAGATTAATCCATACGATAGTGTCGGTGTTAAACCGTGGAACTCTTTGCCACAGGGTATGTTAAGGTTAACCTTTGGGACTCCCTGCCACAGGGTTTCCTGGGATTAGCCTTTCGGACTCCCTACCACGGGATATTAATTCAGTCAATATAGGGGACATTGTAGACATAAATCTGTTGAACTTCCTGCCACAGGATATTATTGGGGTTGGCCCATGGCACCCAGCATACCCCTCATCTCCCACCCTCAGTCCCAACAGTGACACAAGCGAAGCCACCTCCTGCTACTCACCGCTTCTCTCTTCACCATCACCTTGGACTCGCCTCGGCCTTCCTCCGAGTGCTGGGACTCCGAGCCCTGTCAGAGCGGGAGAGCAGAGAGTCACTTGTGCCCAACGTGTTTGTTTCACCAGCAGTCATGACTTCGGTGGGATCATGGGGAATCTAACGCCCGTCTCTAAAGCACGTCCTGAGCGGACTGCTGGGCTCTGTCCCCAGCTCTGGCAGGGGAGCGGGGTCTAGTGCTCAGAGCAGGGGTGCTGGAAGTCAGGACTCCTGGGTTGTATCCCCGGCTCTGGGAGGAGAGGGAAATCCACTGCATTAGAGCAGCGGGGCCAGAGTGTCTGAGAGGCAGGACTGCTGAATTCCGTTCCCAGCTCTGCTGTTGCCTTACTGTGTGACCAGGAGCAACTCACTTCCCCGAGTAGTGACTCAGTTTCCCCTCCCACCCATTACTGCATCGGAATCTCTTTGGGGCAGGGTCAGCCTTTTGCTGTGTGTCTGGGCAGCGCCTGGCATAACAGGAATGGAACAGGATCCCCCACTCACCCCAGCCAGGGACGCTCCGCGGATTCCCTCGGCACAAAGTAGGGACACGAACAGGAGCAGGACAGCCAGCATCTGGACTCTCATCTTCTCTCGGGGTTGGGTCTTTTCTGCGATCAGCTGAGTGGAGCTGGGAGCTACAGGGGCCTGTATTTATTCACTAGCTCAGAGCCCTCCTGGCCAGTGGAGTCAGTGATTGGCAGGGGAGGAGAGATTCCAGTAAGGATGGGGCTGGATGAACAGCTGTTTACCTACAATCCACGTCCTTATGGGAAAAGACTCTTGTGTTACAAAATATGGGACTTTTTTACCAAAATGCTTCCGTCTCTAACCAGGTGACAACACCCTCTGCCAGTCAGTCCTGATTCTCAGCCCCTCTACCCAAAGCGGGGTAGAACAAGGGTTGCCAATTTTGGTTGAATGTATTCCTGGAGGTGTCATCACATGACATAATCTTTCATTAAAGCTTAATCTTCAATTCCAGGAGACATCCTGGAGGGTTGGGATCCCTAGAGAACCCAGGAGTACTGGCTCCCAGCCCCACCTTCTCTGACCCATTACACCCCCCTTCCCTCCCAGCCCTGGTGCTGGAACCAAGATGACTAGACTCCAATTCCTTTTAACATCCTTTCACACCACTCCACAGTCTGGCTGTCTTGTTTGGAGGACACAGGCCAATATTTTCAAAATTGGCCAGAGATTTTCACTGACTCCATGTTTAGCTGTATCAGCTTGGAAAAGATTCCCAGAGGTGCTGCTCTCCCAGACTCCAGTGCTGTGGGGACTTGTCGTTAGTTATATTACAGAGGTGCCCGGATAGACCCCAACAGATCAGGGTCCCGTTGGGCTGGGCGCTGCCCAGACACAGAGAGAGACAGTCCCTGCCCCAGCTGAGGAAACATTTTGAAACAAACAAATTCACTCCATTTCAGTGAAATTTTTGAAATGTCCGTTGGACTTGGATTTTCTTTTGTGTGTGTATTTTCCCCGTTTGTTTTATCTCAGCTCTGTCGACTATTTCAGATCATGTCAATAGCCGTGGGGCATAATATTCACTAGACTCCGAGATTCGAAGGCAGAAGGGACCATTGTGATCTTCTCATCTGACCTCCTGTGTCACACGGGCCTGAGAACGGCCCTCAAATAATCCCTACAGTGGATCTTTTAGAAAGACATCCCATCTCCACCCACCTTGGTAAGCTATTCCAGTGAATCGTTATCCTCACTGCTAAAAATCTGCGTCTTTCCTGTCTGAATGTATCTAGCTTCATCTTCCAGGCATTGCATCATGTTACACCTTCTCTGAGAGATTGAAGAGCTCGTTATCAAACATCTAATTCTTCCAAGACTCCTCACAGGCTACAGCAGGTGCTTATAAATGACTCCGGGCATGTCACCATGTGACAGAGCAGAGCACAGGACGGATTCTATTCTGAGAACACGACACGGTAGCTGAAATCATCCATTATTTTATTTAATTTTGCTCCTAAACTCCATCAGGGCAGCTGCTGCTCGGCGCAGATCGGACACCCGGCCTCTCCTGTCGCTCGGAGCGGCTGCACTCTGGTCTCAGGCGCTAGTTTGCTCCGTGCTTGGGTGGGGATGGCTCTCGAGCGGGGAACCACCCCCCCTGCCTGGAGTTGTCAAGGCTGCTTCCCCACTTTGAACTTTAGGGTACAAATGTGGGGGCCTGCATGAAGACTTCTAAGCTTAACTACCAGCTTAGATCTGGTCCGCTGCCACCATTCTCAAAAACTAATTCCCTTCCCTGGGTAGCCTTGAGAAACCTTTCACCAATTCCCTGGTGAATACAGATCCAAACCCCTTTGGATCTAAAAACACAGAAAAATCAATCAGGTTCTTAAAAAGAAGGCTTTTAATTAAAGAAAAAGGTAAAAATCATCTCTGTAAAATCAGTATGGAAAATAACTTTACAGGGTAATCAAACTTAAAGAGCTAAGAGGACCCCCCTCTAGCCTTAGGTTCAAAGTACAGCAAACAAAGATAAACACTCTGGTAAAAGGTACATTTACAAGTTGAGAAAACAAAGTAAAACTAAGATGCCTTGCCTGGCTATTTACTTACAAGTTTGAAATAGGTGAGACTGGTTTAGAAAGATGTGGAGAACCTGGATTGATGTCTGGTCCCTCTCAGTCCCAAGAGCGAACGACTTCCCAAACAAAGAGCACAAACAAAAGCCTTCCCCCACCCCCAAGATTTGAAAGTATCTTGTCCCCTTATTGGTCCTTTGGGTCAGATGCCAGCCAAGTTACCTGAGCTTCTTAACCCTTTACAGGGAAAAGGATTTTGGAGTCTCTGGCCAGGAGGGATTTTATAGTACTGTACACAGGACAGCTGTTACACCCTTCCCTTTATAGTTATGACACGCCCCCCAAATCACAGATAGTGTTGGACATCCGGTTCCACACTGGCTGTGATTTCTTCCTGGAGCTCTAGGAGAAAACAGAGTTAATAAGACACATGTACCTTTAGACATACTACTGATTATATAAAAACTAACAATATGTTCCACATTCCAAGAACAATTTTTAACCAGTTGATTCTGGGAAACTTTCCCGGGAGAGTGCATCAGCCACTTTGTTAGAAGCTCCTGAAATGTGTTGTATTTCAAAATCAAAATCTTGGAGAGCTAAACTCCACCGAAGAAGTTTTTTGTTATTCCCCTTGGCAGTATGAAGCCACTGTAGCGCAGCATGGTCTGTTTGTAGTTGGAAACGCCATCCCCAAACATATGGGCATAGCTTTTCCAGCGCGTACACAATGGCGTAGCATTCCTTTTCGCTGATTGACCAGTGGCTTTCCCTCTCAGACAGTTTCTTGCTGAGAAACATGACAGGATGGAATTCTTGATCCGGTCCTTCCTGCATTAAAACTGCTCCCATGCCTCGCTCAGACGCATCTGTGGTTACTAGGAACGGTTTGTCGAAGTCTGGGGCCCTTAGCACAGGGTCAGACATGAGTGTTGCCTTAAGCTGGTTAAAGGCCTTTTGACACTCATCAGTCCACTGAACTGCATTTGGCTGTTTCTTTCTGGTTAGGTCTGTCATCGGGGCGGTGATTTGGCTGTAGTGTGGTACAAATCGCCTATAATATCCGGCCAAGCCTAAGAAGGATTGGACCTGTTTCTTTGACTTTGGAACCGGCCACTTTTGGATAGCATCCACTTTGGCCTGTAGGGGATTTATAGTTCCTTGACCCACTTGATGCCCCAGGTAAGTCACTCTGTTTTGGCCTATTTGACACTTTTTAGCCTTAACAGTTAGTCCTGCCTGCCGGATGCGCTCGAAGACTTTTTCCAGGTGCTCCAGATGTTCTGTCCATGAATCAGAAAAAATGGCCACATCATCGAGGTAGGCAACTGCAGATTCTCCCAGTCCCACTAGGAGACCATCTACAAGTCTTTGGAAGGTGGCGGGTGCATTTCACAACCCGAAAGGGAGTACATTGAATTCATACACCCCTGCCTGGGTGACGAAGGCTGACCTTTCCTTAGCGGATTCATCTAGTGGTACTTGCCAGTACCCCTTGGTTAAGTCTAAAGTAGAGATGAATTGGGCATGTCTCAATTTCTCCAATAGCTCATCTGTGCGTGGCATTGGATAGTTGTCAGGACGAGTTACAGCATTTAGCTTACGGTAGTCCACGCAAAAGCGTATTTCCCCCACCTGGTTTGGGAACTAGAACCACTGGAGATGCCCATGCACTATTAGAGGGGTGGATTATACCCATCTGTAGCATGTCCTGGATCTCCCTTTGTATAGCAGGTTGGGGATGAGGTGACTCCCGGTAGGGTGGGGTTCTAATTGGGTGAGCATTACCTGTGTCAATGGAGTGGTATGCCCGTTCGGTCCATCCTGGAGTGGCTGAGAAAATTGGTGCAAAGCTTGTGCACAGCTCCTTGATCTGCTGTCGCTGCAGATGTCCAAGGGTCGCGGAGAGGTTCACCTCTTCCACGCCACGATCCCTTTTTCCTTTGTAGTAGACACCTTCAGGCCACTCTGCGTCATCTGTTTCCTGGGCTGTAAACTGGCAAACGTTTAATTCTCTGGAATAAAAGGGCTTAAGAGAATTAACATGGTATACCTTAGGCTTTATGTTGGAGGTGGGGGAGGCTATGAGATAGTTAACAGCTCCTAGGCGCTCCTGGACCGTGAATGGTCCTTCCCACGACGCTTCCATTTTATGGGCCTGGAGCGCCTTTAAGACCATGACTTGGTCTCCTACTTTGAAGGACCGTTCTCTGGAATGTTTATCATACCAGGCCTTTTGCTCTTCCTGAGCATCCTTTAGGTTTTCTTTAGCCAGGGCTAAAGAGTGTCAGAGGGTGCTTTGTAGGTTGCTTACAAAGTCTAGAATGTTAGTTCCTGGAGAAGGCGTAAACCCCTCCCATTGCAGCTTCACCAACTGTAATGGCCCCTTAACCTCGCGGCCATACACAAGTTCAAATGGTGAAAACCCTAAACTGGGATGTGGTACAGCCCTGTAGGCGAAAAGCAACTTCTGCAACACTAGGTCCCAATCATTGGAGTGTTCATTTACGAATTTACGTATCATGGCCCCCAAAGTTCCATTAAACCTCTCCACCAGGCCATTGGTTTGATGGTGGTAAGGGGTGGCAACCAAGTGATTCACCCCATGAGCTTCCCACAGGTTTTTTATGGTCCCTGCCAGGAAATTAGTTCCCGAATCTGTAAGGATGTCGGAGGGCCACCCTACCCTGGCAAAAATGTCTACTAATGCCTGGCACACACTTTTAGCCCTGGTGTTGCTTAAGGGTACTGCTTCCGGCCATCGGGTAGCAAAACCCATGAAAGTCAGTACGTACTGCTTTCCTCTGGGTGTCTTCTTTGGGAAAGGACCCAGAATATCCACAGCTACTCGCTGAAATGGGACCTCAATTATGGGTAGTGGCTGGAGAGGGGCTTTAACCTGGCCTTGGGGCTTTCCCACTCGTTGGCACACTTCACAAGACCGGACATAATTAGCAACGTCCTTGCCCATTCCCTCCCAGTGGAAGGACTTCCCCAACCGGTCTTTGGTTCTGTTCACCCCAGAATGGTCACTGGGATGATCATGGGCTAAGCTCAAGAGCTTTACCGGATACTTAGTGGGAACTACCAACTGTCTTTGAGGATGCCAGTCTTCCTGGTGTCCACCCGAAAGAGTCTCCTTGTATAAAAGTCCTTGTTCTACAACAAACCGGGATCGGTTAGAAGAGCTGAGAGGCGGTGGGGTGCTCCGTGCCGCCGCCCAAGCTTTCTGAAGGCTGTCATCTGCTTCCTGCTCAGCCTAGAACTGTTCCATTGATGCTGGAGACATCAGTTCCTCCTTGGACTGTGGACTGGGGCTTGGCCCCTCTGGAAGCGATGCAGGTGCTGGGGCTGTTTCCATTGACTGTGAACCGCTGTCCGCTGGTGCACTATGTGGTATTTCAGGCTCTGGCTGAGCCTCTTGGGTAGGGTTATCTGCTGCTTCCGCCAGTTCAGGCTCGCTGGTGCCCTCTGGCATTGGAGTTGTAGACGGGTTTGCAAGCGCTGGACTCAGTGCTGGCAATGGTTCTGGTGCTGGTTGCGTTGCCAGTTCCAGTTCTGGGACTGGCTTTGGCTGGGTCTCTGGGATTGGATCCACTACGGCTGTTGCAGTCGTTGGCAGGGGATCCGGTTCCACCACCTTGGTTTGGGTCTCTGGTAACACAGACGGGGCCCTGGTGGACGGCTCAGGAACAGGGATGGGGGTGCAAGCTTGCTTAGCCTGGCTGCGGGTGACTATTCCTACCCTCTTGGCTAGCTTCACATGGTTGGCCAAGTCTTCCCCCAGCAGCATGGGGATGGGATAATTGTCATAGACTGCAAAAGTCCACATTCCTGACCAGCCCTTGTACTGGACATGCAACTTGGCTGTAGGCAAGGTTACAGACTGACACGAAGGGTTGAATTGTCACTGAAGCCTCCGGGTTGATGAGTTTGGGGTCCACAAGGGATTGGTGGATAGTTGACACTTGTGCCCCAGTGTCCCTCCAAGCGATAACCTTCTTTCCGCCCACTCTCAAGGTTTCCCTTCGCTCCGAGGGTATGAGAGAGGCATCTGGGTCTGGGGATCTTTGGTGTGATTGTGGTGTAATGAACTGTAATCGGTTGGGGTTCTTGGGGCAGTGAGCCTTTATATGTCCCAGTTCATTACATTTAAAACATCGCCCTGCTAAGGTATCACCGGGGCGATGTTGGTTGGTGAAGACTGGTGTGGTGGGGTGAGAAGGCGTCTGGGGTTTTCCTTGGGATGTGGGTGGGGCCTTGGGTTGTCTCCGGTGGTAAGGTTTTGTTTCGGCTTGTCCCTTCTGGTATTCGCTCCAACTGCTACTAGTTTTTTTTTTTCTGCCACCTCCACCCATTTGGCTCCAATCTCCCCCACCTCAGTTACAGTTTTGGGCTTCCTATCTAGGATGTACCTTTCTATTTCCTCAGGAACACCCTCTAAAAACTGCTCCATTTTTACTAGGAAAACCAGATCTTCCAGAGATTTAACATTTGCTCCTGATACCCAGGCATCACAATTTTTGTCAATGTGGTAGGCATGCCGGGTAAATGACACGTCTGGTTTCCACCTTAGGGCTCTGAACCGCCGACGGGCATATTCGGGTGTTAGCCCCATTCTGAGTCTGGCCTTGTTTTTAATAAGTTCATAACTGTTCATGTGTTCCTTAGGCATTTCAGCCGCCACCTCTGCTAAGGGTCCACTGAGCTGCGGCCTCAGCTCTACCATGTGCTGGTCTGGAGTGATGCTGTATCCAAGGCAGGCCCTTTCAAAATTTTCTAGGAAGGCCTCAGTATCATCGCCTGCCTTGTAGGTGGGGAATTTTCTGGGATGGGAAGTGGTACCTGGAGGGGGGTTGTTAGCATTGGCTGTTGCATCTGGCCTAGCCCTTGCTACTTCCAGGTCATGCTTCCTTTCTTTTTCTCTCGCCTCCTCTTTGGCTTTTTCCAGCTCCATCTCTCTCTTGTGGGCCTCCTCTTTGGCTTTCTCTTCTCTTTCTCTCTGCTCTGTCTCAAGTTTTTTTAATTGAAGCAGTCTCTGATGTTTTCTTTCATTTTCTTCTGCTTCTAGTTTGACCAGTTCTATTTTGTTAGCTACTTCTTTGGTAGTCATTTTCCTGTTTTCTTGTGCTGGGTCACACCCCTCTGCAGTTGACTGAAACTGGGATGTACTCGGCTCTGGCTGCTGCTGAGTTAACAGAGACTTTCTAACTAGCTACTCCCGAGGATGTAAAAAGAAAAAAAAAACCAATTCAGCTTGTAAATTCCTTTTACCAGTCGTTTGCTCATTAATTGATCCCTTCTCTTAACAAAGGCTCTTGTTAAAAAAACTTAACACCTCTGCCTTCAGGCCAGGAGAGATAAGATATGCATCTATCTTCAGCTCTGCTTTTCAAGCAGCTAGAAGGAAAAAAAAATCTTACTGGCTTTTGGGTTTAAAATGAATCCCACCGCTCTGCCACCATGTCAAGGCTGCTTCCCCACTTTGAACTGTAGGGTACAAATGTAGGGGCCTGCATGAAGACTTCTAAGCTTAACTACCAGCTTAGTTCTGGTCTGCTGCTACCATTCCCAAAAACTAATTCTCTTCCCTGGATAGCCTTGAGAAACCTTTCACCAATTCCCTGGTGAATACAGATCCAAACCCCTTGGATCTTAAAACAAGGAGAAATTAACCATTCCCCTCCTTCCTCCCACCAACTCCTGGTGAATACAGATCCAACCTCCTTTGGATCTAAAAACAAGGAAAAATCAATCAGGTTCTTAAAAAGAAGGCTTTTAATTAAAGAAAAAGGTAAAAATCATCTCTGTAAAATCAGTATGGAAAATAACTTTACAGGGTAATCAAACTAAAGAGCTCAGAGGAACCCCCTCTAGTCTTAGGTTCAAAATACAGCAAACAGAGATAAATACTCTGGTAAAAGGTACATTTACAAGTTGAGAAAACAAAGGAAAACTAAGACGCCTTGCCTGGCTATTTACTTACAAGTTTGAAATAGGTGAGACTGGTTTAGAAAGATGTGGAGAACCTGGATTGATGTCTGGTCCCTCTCAGTCCCAAGAGCAAACGAACACCCAAACAAAGAGCACAAACAAAAGCCTTCCCCCCCACCCCAAGATTTGAAAGTATCTTGTCCCCTTATTGGTCCTTTGGGTCAGATGCCATCCAAGTTACCTAAGCTTCTTAACTCTTTACAGGGAAAAGGATTTTGGAGTCTCTGGCCAGGAGGGATTTTACAGTACTGTACACAGGACAGCTGTTACACCCTTCCCTTGATAGTTATGACAGGAGTGTCTCCTGTTCTGTGTGGCGGTGAACCAGTGGGGCGCTTTGACACAGATTTCCCATGACATAGTCTCCTCGCAGGGATCGGATCCAGGTGGATCAGCAGAGCAAATGGGCTGTGTTGTCTAGGTCCCGGTTGGAGCGACCGGCCGCGAGATCCCAGGGCTGAGCTAGCAGGGGGCTGCGGGTCGGGAGTGAGGGGCTCCAGCAGAGCTGGTGGGGGTGGGGAGCGTAGCGGAGCGCATGTCGAATGTCTCTACCTCGCAGGCTGTCAGAGACCTGAGCTAATAAAGTGAAGCTGCAGGCGCTGGATTTACACCCTGACAGGATGTGATCAGCCCCCGCCGCAGACAGCACGGCAGGGCAGGGGGTGTGTGGGCTCGGCCGCGCAAACTGGGGTCCTGCCTTAGAGGGGACATGCAGCCCCCACCTCCGCGGCTCTGCCAGGCGCTGACAATCCCGGCTGCTGTAACCAGCCGGGGTCACACCGCGAGTAGGGCTTGTCCCGCTTATTCTAGGCCAGCACACAAGGGGTCCTGAACTCAGGGGTAGAGAACCCAGAAGTCCTGACTCCCAGCCCCACCCCCACTAGATCCCACTCCCCTCCCAGAGCTGGGGCTAGTCCAGACTCCCAGCCCCTCCCTGGCTCCCCATGTGGGACATTCCCACATTTGCGGCCCCAGAGCCGGGATCTCGGCCTGTTACTGGAACATGCCTGGTTAACGACTAACCCCTAAACCCGCCTGGGAGCCAGGCATGGGCCAGGGGGCTGGATCTTTGCTCTCTGCCCCTCATTTCCACCCTGCAGAGTGTCTGAGAAGTGGGGCGATCTGGCCTTTGAATTTATCTCACAATTAGCCACACTGCTAAAACCACTTCATGAACTCCTTGGGCAGAACAAGGCCTGGAAGTGGACTGAAGCCTGTGATGTTGCATTTAACAAAGACATCCCTAAATTCAAAGGCTTGTCCCTCTCTTTCTAAGCCAGCACACAAGGGGTCCTGAACCCAGGAGTCCTGACTCCCAGCCCCACTAGATCCCACTCCCCTCCCAGAGCTGATGCTAGTCCAGACTCCCAGCCCCTCCCCGGCACCCCATGTGGGGCATTCCCAGATTTGCGGCCCCAGAGCCGGGATCTCGGCCTGTTACTGGAACATGCCTGGTTAACGATTAACCCCTGAACCCGCCTGGGAGCCAGGCATGGGCCAGGGGGCTGGATCTTTACTCTGCACCTCTTACCCGCTCCCCGCAGGGTGTCTGAGAAGTGGGGTGATAGGTAAGGTCCCATGGGAATCAAGACTGAGGGGAAAAACAACTGAGGAGAGTTGGCAGTTTTCCAAAGGGACACTATTAAGGGCCCAAAAGCAAGCTATTCCGCTGGTTAGGAAAGATAGAAAATGTGGCAAAAGACCACCTTGGCTTAACCACGAGATCTTGCATGATCCAAAAAATAAAAAGGAGTCATATGAAAAATGGAAACTAGGACAGATTACAAAGGATGAATATAGGCAAACAACACAGGCAAACAACACAGATTAGAAAGGCAAAGGCACAAAATGAGCTCAAACTAGCTACAGGAATAAAGGGAAACAAGAAGACTTTTTATCAATACATTAGAAGCAAGAGGAAGACCAAAGACAGGGTAGGCCCACTTGTTGCCGGCACAGGGGCCCGAGGACAGCAACAGTGGGGTTCGTTGCCCGGTGTGCTTCGCGCCAACAAACATACCAGGGTGGAGAAACAATCAGAGTTGATTTGAGATCTCAAAGTGGTGCAAGGAGACAGGCAAGTCTCAAATCAAGCACACCAGCAAAAACAGTTTCTCTCTTCTTTATACATTTTACAACTAAGCCCCCCCTCTCCCCCTCTCTACCACCCCCCCCTTTACTCCCCCTCCCCTCTCTACCGAAGGCATGTTTATACATTTAAGCTGTTAAATCATTCTAGGGCTATAAATCTAGCTTGTTAGTAACTTCTCCCTAAACAGTTATTTGGTCCTGTTTACCCTTAGTTTATTACCCCTTCTCCAGCTAGAAACATGCAAACCTCATCAGTATCATTTGGTACCTGGTTTGAGCAAGGTCGTAATTGCTAACTGGCTGTTTACACAGTCCAATTCCTGTCCTTGGTTGTTGAGGCCGATCAGAGTTAAACATGGAAGGACAGAGTTTAAACATGGAAGAACTCTGGCTCAGGCAGGCCTAGTGACCCCAACACACTGCTTAGTGAAGAGGGAGAAACAGTAACAGGAAAGTTGGAAATGGCAGAGATGCTTAATGACTTCTTTGTTTCGGTCTTCACCGAGAAGTCTGAAGGAATGCCTAACATAGTGAATGCTAATGGGAAGGGGGTAGGTTTAGCAGATAAAATACAAAAAGAACAAGTTAAAAATCACTTAGAAAAGTTAGATGCCTGCAAGTCACCAGGGCCTGATGAAATGCATCCTAGAATACTCAAGGAGCTAATAGAGGAGGTATCTGAGCCTCTAGCTATTATCTTTGGAAAATCATGGGAGATGGGAGAGATTCCAGAAGACTGGAAAAGGGCAAATATAGTGCTCATCTATAAAAAGGGACATAAAAATAACCCAGGAAATACAGACCAGTTAGTTTAACTTCTGTGCCAGGGAAGATAATGGAGCAAGTAATTAAGGAAATTATCTGCAAACACTTGGGCCTGGTCTACACTACGACTTTAATTCGGATTTATCAGCTTTAATTCGAATTTACCCTGTAACCGTCCTCACAACGACGCTATTTATTTCGATGTAAAGGGCCCTTTAAATCGATTTCTGTACTCCACCCCGACGAGTGGAGTAGCGCCAAAATCGATTTTAACATTTCGAATTAGGGATAGTGTGGCCGCAATTCGATGGTATTGGCCTCCGGGAGCTATCCCACAGTGCATCATTGTGACCGCTCTGGACAGCAATCTAAACTCGGATGCACTGGCCAGGTAGACAGGAAAAGCCCCGCGAACATTTGAATTTCATTTCCTGTTTGCCCAGCGTGGAGAGCACAGGTAACCACAGATAGCTCATCAGCACAGGTAACTATGCAGGCTGATAATCGAAAAAGAGCACCAGCATGGACCGTGAGGGAGGTACTGGATCTGATCGCTGTATGGGGAGAGGATTCAGTGCTTGCAGAACTTCGTTCTATAAGACGAAATGCAAAAACTTTTGAAAAAATCTCCAAGGGCATGATGGAGAGAGGCCACAATAGGGACTCTGAGCAGTGCCGCGTGAAAGTCAAGGAGCTCGGACAAGCATATCAAAAAACAAAGGAGGCAAACGGTCGCTCCGGGTCAGAGCCGCGGACATGCCGCTTCTACGCCAAGCTGCATGCAATTCTAGGGGGGGCTGCCACCACTACCCCACCTGTGATCATGGATTCCGGGTCGGGGATAGTCTCATCAGCGACGCCTGAGGATTCTGCCGATGGGGGAGAGGAGGAGGAGGAGGATGAGGATGAGCTTGCAGAGAGCACACAGCACTCCGTTCTCCCCAACAGCCAGGATCTTTTTCTCACCCTGACTGAAGTACCCTCCCAAGCCTCCCAAGCCAGTACCCAAGACTCTGACCCCATGGAAGGGACCTCAGGTGAGTTTACCTTTTAAAATATAAAACTTGTTTTAAAAGCAAACGGTTTTTAATGATTACTTTGCCCTGAGGACTTGGGATGCATTCGCGGTCAGTTCAGCTACTGGAAAAGTCTGTTAATGTGTCTGGGGATGGAGCGGAAATCCTCCAGGGACATCTCCATGAAGCTCTCCTGGAGGTACTCCGAAAGCCTTGCCAGAAGGTTTCTGGGCAGTGCATCCTTATTCCCTCCTCCATGGTAGGACACTTGACCACGCCATGCTTGCAGCAAGTAATCTGGTATCATTGCCTGACAAAGCCTGGCAGCGTATGGTCCCGGTGTTTGCTGGCATTCAAGCAACATCCGTTCTTTATCTTGTTGTGTAATCCTCAGGAGAGTGATATCACTCCTGGTAACCTGGTTGAAATACGGGAACTTAATTAAGGGGACAGAGGTGGCCGTTCCTACTGGGCTGTTTGCCTGTGGCGGAAAAGAAATCCTTCCCTGCAGTTAGCCAAGCGCAGATGGGAAATTGGCCCTGAGTTTTTCGCATTTGGCTAGCAGAGAACTTCCCTGTTACCAGCCACGCGGTGGGGGGAGGGGTACCGTGATCATCCCAGAGAATTCATGGCGGGAGGGGGGTGGCGGGTGGGGGTGGTTAGTTTGGTGCCTGCAGGGATCTTCCCTGATACCAGCCACGTGGTGGGGGGGAGGGGTACAGCGATCATCCCAGAGAATTCATGGCGAGAGGGGGGGTGGTTAGTTTGTTTTCTGCTGCTGCTGCTGAATGTTAACAGAAAAACCGCAGCACTCTACAGGCTATGCTTGGTATGTGGGAAAGGAGGGCGCAGAAGCTGTAAGAGAATGGCTTACCATGGCCGCATGCAAGCCGAATTCTGTTGCCCAGACCTGTGATCTCTAGCAGCAAAGCCACAGGCACTCAGCATTAAGAGGCAAAATGCGACCTTGCACAGAAATCACATGTGCTATGTAATGTGAATAGTGTTGGTCACCGTGAAAGAGTATAAGCATTGTTCTGCAAAATGTAGCTTTTTAAACAATTCTCTCTTTTTTCCCCTCCCTACAGCAGCTGCAAATTCCTCAAGCATCCCTCCTCCATCCCGAAGGTTATCACAGATAAGGCGTCGTAAGAAGAGAACGCGAGACGAGATGTTTTCTGAAATTATGGAATCCAGCCGCAGTGACAGAGCTCATCTGAATGAGTGGAAGGAAACAGTTTCAAAGTATAGGAAAGAAGCCAGTGAACGTGAGGACAGGAGGGACCAACGTGAGGACATGAGGGACCAACGTGAGGAGAGGAGGGACCAACGTGAGGAGAGGAGAGATGCTCGAGATGAGAGGTGGCGGCAGGAAGACCAGAGGAGCAAGGATGCAACGCTGGGGCTGCTGCGTGAGCAAACAGACATGCTCCGGCGTCTGGTGGAGCTTCAGGAACGGCTGCTGGAAAACAGACTGCCGCTTCAGCCCCTGTTCCCCCCTCCCCCCTCCCCATGTTCCGTATCCTCCTCACCCAGACGTGTAAGAACACGGGGGGGGGGGGGAGGCTCCGTACACCTTCCCATTCCACCCCAGTAGACAGCCCAAGCAAAAGGCTGTCATTTTTTTAACCTTTTCTTTGTGGCTTTTTCCTTCCCAGCAATCCTCCTCCCAAATACCACCCGGGTTCCCTCCCTCTTTTTCTAATCTATTAATAAAGAATAAATGATTTTTAAATGATAGTGACTTTATTTGGTTTGAAAGAAAGCTGGGGGAAGGGGGAGGGTGGGTTCCTTACAGAAAATGAGTCAATAAAGGGGGCGGGTTTTCATGAAGGAGAAACAAACAGATATTTCACACTGTAGCCTGGCCAGTCATGAAACTGGTTTTTAAAGCTTCTCTGATGCACAGCGCTTCCTGGTGTGCTCTTCTAATCGCCCTGGTGTCTGGCTGCGCGTAATCAGCAGCCAGGCGATTTGCCTCAGCCTCCCACCCCGCCATAAAGGTCTCCCCCTTACTTTCACAGAGATTGTGGAGCACACAGCAAGCAGAAATAACAATGGGGAGATTTCTTTGGCTGAGGTCAGAGTGAGTCAATAATGATCGCCAGCGACCTTTTAAACGGCCAAATGCACATTCTACCACCATTCTGCACTTGCTTAGCCTGTAGTTAAACAGCTCCTGACTCCTGTCCAGGCTGCTTGTGTACGGCTTCATGAGCCATGGCATTAAGCGGTAGGCGGGGTCCCCAAGAATAACTATTGGCATTTCAACATCCCCAACAGTTATTTTCTGGTCCGGAAAGTAAGTCCCTTGCTGCAGCCCTTTAAACAGAGTAGTGTTCCTGAAAACGCGAGCGTCATGAACCCTTCCCGCCCAGCCCGCGTTGATGTTAGTGAAACGTCCCTTGTGATCCACAAGTGCTTGCAGCACCATTGAAAAGTACCCCTTGCGGTTTATGTACTCGGTGGCTTGGTGCTCCGGTGCCAAGATAGGGATATGGGTTCCGTCTATCGCCCCACCACAGTTAGGGAATCCCATTGCAGCAAAACCATCCACTATAGCCTGCACATTTCCCAGAGTCACTAACTTTCGTAGCAGCACCTGAGTGATTGCTTTGGCTACTTGCATCACAGCAGCCCCCACAGTAGATTTGCCCACTCCAAATTGATTCCCGACTGACCGGTAGCTGTCTGGCATTGCAAGCTTCCACAGGGCTATCGCCACGCGCTTCTCAACTGTGAGGGCTTCTCTCATCTTGGTATTCTGGCGTTTCAGGGCAGGGGACAGCAAGTCACAAAGTTCCATGAAAGTGCCCTTACGCATGCGAAAGTTCCGCAGCCACTGGGAATCGTCCCAGACCTGCAACACTATGCGGTCCCACCAGTCTGTGCTTGTTTCCCTTGCCCAGAATCGGCGTTCCATGGATAGAATCTGCCCCATTAACAACATGATCTCCAAAGCACCGGGGCCCGTGGTTTCACAGAATTCTGTATCCGTGTCCGTGTCCATGTCCATGTCAATGTCCTCATCATGCTTGTCGCTGCGCTGCCGCCGCCGCTGCCTCCTCGCCTCGTTTTTCTGGTCCTGGCTGAGCATAAACTCCACGAGAACGCGCGAGGTGTTTACAATGTTCATGACTGCTGTCTTGAGCTCAGCGGGCTCCATGCTTGCCGTGGTATGGAGTCTGCAGTGTGTTCACCCACCCAGGAAAAAAGGCGCGAAATGGTTGTCTGCCGTCCGTTGCTTTCATGCAGGGAGGGAGGGAGGGAGGAGGGAGGGAGGAGGTGAGGCTGTACCCAGAACCACCTGCGACGATGTTTTTTGTCCCATCAGGCACTGGGATCTTAACCCACAATCCCAATGGGCGCGGGAGACTGCGGGAACTATGGGATAGCTATGGGATAGCTACCCACAGTGCAACGGTGCAGAAATTGACGCTAGCCCCGGTACTTGGACGCACACCACCGAATTAATGTGCTTAGTGTGGCCGCATACATTTCGACTTTATACAACCTGTTTTTCAAATCCGAATTATATAAATTCGGATTAATCCCGTAGTGTAGACATACCCTTGGAAGGTGGTAAGGTGATAGGGAACAGCCAGCATGGATTTGTAAAGAACAAATCATGTCAAACCAATCTGATAGCTTTCTTTGATAGGATAACGAGCCTTGTGGATAAGGGTGAAGCTGTGGATGTGTTATACCTAGACTTTAGTAAGGCATTTGATATGGTCTCACATGATATTCTTATTGATAAACTAGGCAAATACAATTTAGATGGGGCCACTATAAGGTGGGTGCATAACTGGCTGGATAACCATACTCAGAGAGTTGATATTAATGGTTCCCAATCCTGCTGGAAAGGCATAACAAGTGGGGTTCCGCAAGGGTCTGTTTTGGGACTGGCTCTGTTCAACATTTTCATTAACGACTTAGATATTGGCATAGAAAGTACGCTTATTAAGTTTGCGGATGATACCAAACTGGGAGGGATTGCAACTGCTTTGGAGGACAGGGTCATAATTCAAAATGATCTGGACAAATTGGAGAAATGGTCTGAGTTAAACAGGATGAAGTTTAACAAAGACAAATGCAAAGTGCTCCACTTAGGAAGAAAAAATCAGTTTCACACATACAGAATGGGAAGAGACTGTCTAGGAAGGAGTATGGCCGAAAGGGATCTAGGGGTTATAGTGGACCACAAGCTAAATATGAGTCAACAGTGTGATGCTGTTGCAAAAATAGCAAACATGATTCTGGGATGTATTAAGAGGTGTGTTGTGAGCAAGACACGAGAAGTCATTCTTCCGCTCTACTCTGCTCTGGTTAGGCCTCAGCTGGAGTATTGTGTCCAGTTCTGGGCACCACATTTCAAGAAAGATGTGGAGAAATTGGAAAGGGTCCAGAGAAGAGCAACAAGAATGATTAAAGGTCTTGAGAACATGACCTATGAAGGAAGGCTGAAAGAATTGGGTTTGTTTAGTTTGGAAAAGAGAAGACTGAGAGGGGACATGATAGCAGTTTTCAGGTATCTAAAAGGGTGTCATAAGGAGGAGGGAGAAAACTTGTTCACCTTAGCCTCTAAGGATAGAACAAGAAACAATGGGCTTAAACTGCAGCAAGGGAGGTCTAGGTTGGACATTAGAAAAAAGTTGCTAACTGTCAGGGTGGTTAAACATTGGAATAAATTGCCTAGGGAGGTTGTGGAATCTCCATCTCTGGAGATATTTAAGAGTAGGTTAGATAAATGTCTATCAGGGATGGTCTAGACAGTATTTGGTCCTGCCATGCGGGCAGGGGACTGGACTCGATGACCTCTGGAGGTCCCTTCCAGTCCTAGAATCTATGAATCTATGATACCCAGCAGCAGGGAGTTCTACAGGTTAGCCCCACTAATATCCAGTGGCAGGGAGTCACATGAGTTAACCCACTAATACCCAGTGGAAGAGGATCCCACCGGTTAACAGCACCAGTGCATACTGGCATGGAGTCTCGCAAGTTAACACCACTAATACCCAAGGAAAGATAGTCCTGCGATTTAACAGCACCAAAATGTAGTGAGAAGGAGTCCCACAGCTGAACCCTGGTAATACTCACTGGAACAGAGTCCTACGTGCTAACCCCTCTAGCACCCAGTGGCAGGGAGCTCTGTGGGTTAACCCCCTAACACACAGAAGCAGCCCTTGAAATCTGGGCGTGGCTGACAGGTGGCCCTGAGCTCAGTCACTGCCGCGTGCTCCAAGGCCCCGCGCCGGCCCTACACTGCAGGCGAAGACGCTGCTCAGCATTTCAATAACTGTGTCAGTCTGTGGCCGAGCTCCGGGCCGACGGGGCCGGGGAATCGCACCGCGGGGCTGCGGGCTGGGGCTGTTTATCAGCCAGACCCCGGGCCGAGCTGTTACAGCGCCGGGCGGCCTAGATTCGCTCAGAGATAGTGAGCTCAGCACAGCCCCTTCAGTGTGAGCATGAGACAGGGGGCAGGGGAGAGGACGGGGGCAGACCAGCGTCAGCTGCACCTAGACCCTTCCCTGACTGCAGCCGTCTCTGAGCCGCCACCTCCCCGAGGGGGAACTCACGGCCACAACAATCAGGACCTAGACGACACTCCTGGGGAATGAGCAGCATTTGCTCTGCTGACCCGACGGGATCCAATCCCTGTGAGGAGACGTGTCTGAAAGAGCGACTGTCTCTGGCTGTGTCTGTGCAGAGACCAGCACAATGGGACCCTGATCTGTTGGGGTCTATCCCGGCACCTCTGTAATATAACTAACGACAAGTCCCCACAGCACTGGAGTCTGGGAGAGCAGCACCTCCGGGAATCTTTTCCAAGCTGATCCAGCTGAACATGGAGTCCGTGAAAATCTGCGACGAACGTCTGAAAATGTTGCCCTGTGTCCGGCAAACAAGAAGGCCAGAGCATGGAGTGTCTTAAAGGGTGTTCTCCATTCCCCTGTCAGCCCAGCCTGGGGGGGCATTCGCCCCTTGAGCTTTGGATTAAAAACAGCCCAGATCCCCAGACACCCCTAAATTCAAAGGCCAGGTCACCCCACTTCTCCGACACCCTGCAGGGAGCGGGTGATGGGCAGAGAGCAAAGATCCAGCCCCCTGGCCCATGCCTGGCTCCCAGGCGGGTTCAGGGGTTAATCGTTAACCAGGCATTTTCCAGTAACAGGCCGAGATCCCGGCTCCGGGGCCGCAAATCTGGGAATGCCCCACATGGGGTGTCGGGGAGGGGCTGGGAGTCTGGACTAGCCCCAGCTCTGGGAGGTGAGTGGGATCTAGTGGGGGTGGGGCTGGGAGTCAGGACTTTTGGGTTCAGGACCCCTTGTGTGCTGGCTTAGAAAGAGCGGGACAAGCCCTACTCGCAGTGTGACCCCGTCTGGTTACAGCGGCCGGGATTGTCAGTGCCTGGCAGAGCTGCAGAGCTGGGGGCTGCACGTCCCTTCTAAGGCAGGACCCCGGTTTGCGTGGCCGAGCCCACACACCCCCTGCCCTGCTGTGCTGTCTGCGGCGGGGGCTGATCACATCCTGTGAGGTCTTTGACAGGCTGCAAAGTAGAGACATACGGCAGAGGGCTCCCCTGGGTTCCTCACCCCCCACCAGCTCTGGTGGAGCCTCTCACTCCCGACCTGCAGCCCCCTGCTAGCTCAGAACTGAGATCCCCCATCCCAGCTCTGCTGCTGCCCCTTCATCTGGACCCAGAGCTCCCTGCTTGCCCAGCCCTGGGCTCCTCACACCCAGCTCTGCCAGAGCCCCTCACTCCCCCCCGTAGCCCCCTGCTTGCCCAGCCCTGGGATCTCACGCTCACCCACTCTGACCGGGGGCCTAGACGCACTCCTGGTGGATGAGCAGCATTTGCTCCGTAGACCCGACGGGATCTGATTCCATGTTTGAAACTGAGAATTTCCAGGTCACAGGGTATTTGTGTCAGAACCACTGGTTCACCCCAACAGGAGCAGGAGACACTCCGGGCAGATCCCCACTTTGCGCTGGAGGGGCCGTACCCCGCTCGAGAGCCGTCCCCACCCGAGCGCGGAGCTAGCGCCTGAGACCAGAGTGCAGCCGCTCCGAGCGGCAGGAGAGGCCGGGTGTCCGATCAGGGCCAAGCGGCAGCTGCCCTGATGGAGTTTACGAACACAAAGAATGGAAGATTTCAACTGTGTCGTGTTCTCAGAATAGAATCCGTCCTGTGCTCTGTTCTGTCACAGCATAACGTGCCCCTGGTCGGTTATAAACCCCTGTTGTAGCCTCCAAGTACCCTTGGAGGGGTTCGATTTTATCGGTTCTGACACAGAGTCCTTGGCATGGGGGAGCGGAGGAGGGAGGCACATGGAGCCCCTGGCTTGAGGGAGGAGGTGGGGGGTTGCAGGGAGCCTGAAAACCGAGGTGGGCACCCAGGGAGTGGGGGTGCACACACTGCAAAAACAACACAGTGTGCGACCCTCTACTATTCCTCTAAACAGAATAACCCCCAACCTCCCGTCCCTGTCCCCTAGCGCTGGGATTGCCAAGAGTCAGGCTTCTTTGTATTACAATAACAACTAGAAATCGCCTGTTGTATCAGGAGCTGCCCAGACACACGGCGAGAGACAGTCTGTGCCCTTTCCCAACTAACCAGGCAGCTTGGGAGGGATAGCTCAGTGGTTTGAGCATTGGCCTGCTAAACCCAGGGTTGTGAGTTCAATCCTTGAGGGGGCCATTTAGGGATCTGGGCAGAAATTTGTCTGGGGATTGATCCTGCTTTGAGCAGGGGGTTGGACTAGGTGACCTCCTGAGGTCCCTTCCAACCCTGGTATTGTATGGTTCCCAGAGGAAGGGATAATTCTAGCCGTGTTTCTGCAGCTAACTGGCTGTTCACAACAGAAGGACCTAGGGCTGGGCCGAGATTCCTGTAGGGGCTGGTACCGTGAGGGGAGAGATGGAATCCTGCCCATGGCGCAGGGGGGTTGCGTGTTCCCATATGCAGGATTGCCCCAAGGAGCAGAGCGACTCCCTCATCGCTCCCCCCCCGGCAGTGAGGGAGCGTCCACCTGCCCCTGGCTTTCCCCTTCCAGCCCCGCAGAGCCAGGAGCCCCCCTCCCTGATCACTGGCCTCGACCTTGTGACGATAGCCCTGCTGGGGGCGCTCAGCCCGGGCGTGCAGCTGATAAGAGACTCCTGTCCCCGATCCTTTCGAAAGCTGCCTGGGAAATGCCAAAGGGCATCACACCCCAAAGGCTAGAGGAGGGAGTAGGGGCTTGGCTCAGGCGCAGGGACTGTCTCCTCTCCAGGGGGCGCAGGCTCTGCTCCAGCTGCTGCAGGGATTGGGACAGGGGAATTCTGCAATTTCAGGATCTTTGCGAGTTAAGGTGTCAGTAGCCAGGAAAGCTGGTGAAAGTGACGAGGCTGCATTAACACTCTTGACCACCAGGGGGTGCTGTGGCACTGCAGGCGGCTGAGGAGTCCAGGGCTGTTCCTGGGGGTGGTGTGCACTGGTCAGACTGGGAGGTGATAGTGATGCCGGTTATTGATCATTGCAGGGAGTCAGAACAGGGAGGAAGCAGAGCCTCTTCCACAATCCTTGGGGTGTGTGTGTCTAGAGGGTTAGAAAAACAACAAGGAGTCTGGTGGCACCTTAAAGACTAACAGATTTATTGGGCATAAGCTTTCGTGGGTAAAAACCTCACTTCTTCGGATGCATAAAGTGAAAGTTACAGATGCAGGCATTATATACTGACACATGGAGACAAGGGAGTTACTGAGACAAGGGAGTTACTTCGCAAGTGGAGAACCAGTGTTGACAGGGCCAATTCAATCAGGGTGGATGTAGTCCACTCCCAATAATAGATGAGGAGGTGTCAATTCCAGGAGAGGAAAAGCTGCTTCTGTAGTGAGCCAGCCACTCCCAGTCCCTATTCAAGCCCAGATTAATGGTGTTAAATTGGCAAATGAATTTTAGTTCTGCTGTTTCTCTTTGAAGTCTGTTTCTGAAGTTTTTTTGTTGAAGCATAGTTACTTTTAAATCTGTAATAGAATGACCAGGGAGATTGGTTCACTTACTGGCTTGTGTATGTTACCATTCCTGATGTCCGATTTGTGTCCATTTATTCTTTTGCGGAGGGACTGTCCGGTTTGGCCAATGTACATGGCAGAGGGGCATTGCTGGCACATGATGGCATATATCACATTAGTGGATGTGCAGGTGAATGAGCCCTTGATGGTGTGGCTGATGTGGTTGGGTCCTCTGATGGTGTCACCAGAGTAGATATGGGGACAGAGTAGGCAACGAGGTTTGCTACAGGGATTGGTTCCTGGGTTGGTGTTTCTGTGGTGTGGTGTGTAGTTGCTGGTGAGTACTTGCTTCAGGTTGGGGGGTTGTCTGTAAGCGAGGACCGGCCTGCCTCCCAAGGTCTGTGAGAGTGAAAGATCATTTTCCAGGATAGGTTGTAGATTGTGGATAATGCGCTGGAGAGGTTTTAGCTGGGGGCTGTATGTGATGGCCAGTGGTGTTCTGTTATTGTCCTTGTTCGGCCTGTCCTGTAGTAGGTGATTTCTGGGTATTCCTGGAGGTTTCATCACATGACATAATCTTTCATTAAAGCTTAATCTTCAATTCCAAGAGATCCCAACAGATCAGGGTCCCATAGGGGAATGAAGTGAATTTGTTTGTTTCAAAATGTTTCCTCAGCTGGGGCAGGGACTGTCTCTCTCTGTGTCTGGACAGCACCCGGCCCAACGGGACCCTGATCTGTTCGGGTCTATCCGTGCACCTCTGTAATATAACTAATGACAAGTCCTCACAGCACTGGAGTCTGGGAGAGCAGCACCTCCGGGAATCTTTTCCAAACTGATACAGCTAAACATGGAGTCAGTCAAAATCTCTGGCCAATTTTGAAAATATTGGCCTGTGTCCTCTAAACAAGACGGCCAGACTGTGGAGTGGTGTGAAAGGGTGTTAAAGGGAATTGGAATCAAGTCATCTTGGTTCCAGCAGCAGGTCTGCGAGGGAAGTGGGGTGTAATGGGTCAGAGAAGGGGGGGCTGGGAGCCAGTACTCCTGGGTTCTCTAGGGATCCCAACCCTCCAGGATGTCTCCTGGAATTGAAGATTAAGCTTTAATGAAAGATTATGTCATGTGATGAGACCTCCAGGAATACGTTCAACCAAAATTGGCAACCCTCGTTTTACCCCACTTTGGGGGGTCGAGCAGGTCAGAGCAGGGGGCTGAGAATCAGGACTGACTGGCAGAGGGTGTTGTCACCTGGTTAGAGACGGAAGCATTTTGGTAAAAACGTCCCATATTTTGTAACACAAGAGTCTTTTCCCATAAGGACCTGGATCGTAGGTAAACAGCTGTTCATCCAGCCCCGGGCTTACTGGAATCTCTCCTCCCCTGCCAATCACTGACTCCACTGGGCAGGAGGGCTCTGAGCTAGTGAATAAATACAGGCCCCTGTAGCTCCCAGCTCCACTCAGCTGATTGCAGAAAAGACCGAACCCTGAGAGAAGATGAGAGTCCAGAAGCTGGCTGTCCTGCTCCTGTTCGTGTCCCTCCTTTGCGCTGAGGGAATCCGTGGAGCGTCCCTGGCTGGGGTGAGTGGGGGATCCTGTTCCATTCCTGTCGTGCCAGGCGCTGCCCAGACACACAGCAAAAGGCTGACCCTGCCCCAAAGAGATTCCAATGCAGTAAAGGGTGGGAGGGGAAACTGAGTCACTACTCGGGGAAGTGAGTTGCTCCTGGTCACACAGTAAGGCAACAGCAGAGCTGCGAATGGAATTCAGCAGACCTGTCTCTCAGACACTCTGGCCCCGCTGCTCTAATGCAGTGGATTTCCCTCTCCTCCCAGAGCCGGGGATACAACCCAGGAGACCTGACTTCCAGCGCCCCTGCTCTGAGCACTAGACCCCGCTCCCCTGCCAGAGCTGGGGACAGAGCCCAGCAGTCCTCTTAGGACGTGCTTTAGAGACGGGCGTTAGATTCCCCGTGATCCCTCCGGAGCCGCAACTGCTGGTGAAACAAACACGTTGGGCACAAGTGACTCCCTGCTCTCCCGCTCTGACAGGGCTCGGAGTCCCAGCACTCGGAGGAAGGCCGAGGCGAGTTGAAGGTGATGGTGAAGAGAGAAGCGGTGAGTAGCAGGAAGTGGCTTCGCTTGTGTCACTGCTGGGACTGATGGGGGGAGGGGAGGGGTATGCTGTGTGCCATGTGCTGTGTAACACAATGGAAGAGTCCCAGTCACCCCAATAATATCCTGTGGCAGGAAGTTCAACAGATTTATGTCTAAAATGTCCCCAATGTTGACTGAATTAATATCCAGTGGTAGGGAGTCCGATAGGCTAACCCCAGGAAACTCTGTGGCAGGGAGTCCCATGGGTTAACCCTAACATATCCTGCGGCAATGAGTTATACGGTTTAACACCGACACTATCCTATGGGTTAATCTCAATAATATCCCACCAACAAGTATCTCTCCTGCCCAGCAAAGTGCAGTAGTGGTTCGTCCATGAACTCTGATATCCTGCAGAGAACATAACCCTTTAGTGCTCACGCATTGCTGGGAGTCAGGAATAGAACCCAGGAGTCCTGATTCCCAGCCTTGTCCTTCCTCTGCTCCCGCCCACTCCGGTCTAACCACTAGACTCCACTCCCCTCCCAGATCAAAAAGTGCCTCCAACACCACATGGGAATAATAGTGGGGTCCAGTGGTTAGCACAGAGGGGGGCTGGGAATCAGGACTCCGGCATCGTTTCCCCAGCTCTAGGAGGGGAAAGCGGCTTGGGAGAAGGTAGTCGGGGGGTCGGTTAAGGGCAGGCCTCACTCTAGTTTCTCCATCTCTTCCAGAAGGCTCAGGATTTCGTTTGTCGCTTCTGCTATAACTGCTGTCCTGGGAACCGTGGCTTTGGGTTCTGCTGCTCCTCATAAGCCCCTTTGCCGGTCACCCTTCGGGCGCTGCGAGACTCCCGAGCCCTGCCTGGGAGCAGATCCAAGCCAGCCTGGGGCCGAAATCACCTGGCACCGAGTGACTGGGTTCGGGGAGGGCAGACGCTAACCCTCCTGCTCAGCCCCAATAAAATGTCTGCCTGGACATGGAGTTTGTGTCTTTATTCTCACGTGCCATGTGCTTGTCGCCCATTTCCTGTGGGGCTGTGCCCGACCCCACTCCCTGCACCACAGCGCCCCCTAGCACCACTCTGGGGCATTGGAGCCAGGCCTGACTTCCAGGGAAGAGCCCCCAACCCATCCTGCTCCCTGCACCACAGCGCCCCCTAGCGCCATGCTGGTGCAGTGGGGCCAGCACAGACTGCAAAGTGAGGGCCCCTCTCACAGTGCCACTGACTGCAAGTGCAGAGAGCTTAGGACATTTGCTTGAGATAACACCTCTCAATGGTAAGTCGGGTAACACAATGGAAGAGTCCCAGTCACCCTTGTTCTATGTCATTGGTTCCCAAACTTTTTGGCATCATGGCCCCTTTTTAACTTTTGAGAAACCCTCACTTCCCCCACCTCTCCTTTACCATCATCCATCCCCCCTTTTAATAAATTCAATTCATGATTTAAACCCCCTGCTCCTTGTCCCCTCACCGCCCCCTCCCAGGACTCCACCCCCATCCAACCCCTCCTGCTCCTTGTCCCCTGATCGCCCCCTCCTGGGATCCCCCACCCTTCCCAGGACCCCACCCCCATCCAACCCCTCCTGCTCCTTGTCCCCTGATCGCCCCCTCCTGGGATCCCCCGCCCTCTCCAGAACCCCACCTCCTATCCAACTCCCCCTGCTCCTTGACCCTGATTGCCCTCTCCTGGGATCTCATCCCCTATTCAATCCCCCCTTCTCCTTGTCCCCTGACCACCCCGTCCCGGGATCCCCCCCATGTACCCCCCCGCTCCCCGTCTCCTGACCGCTCCCCCAGAACCTCCACCCCATCCAACCGCTCCCTGTCCCTTGACTGCTCCCTGGGCCCTCCTGCCCCTTATCCAACCCCTCCTCCCCCCTCTCCCTGTCCCCTTACCATGCCACTCAGAGCGGCAGGACTGGCTTATTGGAAAACCTGGGAGGTGGGCGGGCGCAAGTCGTGCTGCCCGCACGGCGCTGGGGCTGCGAGGGAGTGGGGACAGCAGGGGAGGGGCCGGGGGCTAGCCTCCCTGGCTGGGAGTTCAAGGGCCGGGCAGGCTGGTCCCATGGGCCAGATGCGGCCCATGGCCCGTTGTTTGTCCACCTCTGATCTATTAAATAAATAAATGAATAAATAATGTTTACGCTAAAAAAAAAATTCACTATGAAAATTACACAGCCTCGTGCCCCCCTGGAATTTCTTCACGCCTCCCAGTTTGGGAACCCACATTCTATGCCCTGTATCCCGCTCCCCTCCCAGAGCTGGGGAGTGAACCCAGGAGTCCTGACTCCCAGCCCCCCTTCCCTCCGCTCTAACCACTAGACACCCCTGCTTCCCACTCCAAGGATTGTAGAAGAGGCGCTGCTTCCTCCCTGCAATGATCAATAACCGGCATCACTATCACCTCCCAGTCTGACCAGTGCACACCACCCCCAGGAACAGCCCTATGCTCCCCAGCCGCCTGCAGTGCCACAGCACCCCCAAGTGGTCAGGAGCATTAGTGCAGCCTCGTCGCTTTCACCTGCAGCCAGATTTCCTGCCTACTCACCGCTTAACTTGCAAAGATCCTGAAATCGCAAAATTCCCCGTCCCAGTTCCTGCCCCTGAGCCAGCCGGATCAGAGCCGCTGCCCTCTAGAGTCAAGCAGCCCTGTGTCCCATTGCCTGAGCCAGCCAGGCCCTATTCCCTCCTCTGCCTTTGGGGTCTGATACCCTTTCGCATTTCCCCGGCAGCTTTCAACGGGACCCGGGTGACTGCGGGGGCAGCGCAAACCGGAGTCCTGCCTTAGAGGGGACGTGCAGCCCCCAGCTCTGTGGCTCTGCCAGGCCCTGACAATCCTGGACGCTGTAACCAGACAGGGTCACACCACGAGTAGGGTTTGTCCTGCTCATTCTAGGCCAGCACACAAGGGATCCTGAATCCAGGGGTAGAGAACCCAGGAGTCCTGACTCCCAGCCCCACCCCCACTAGATCCCACTCCCCTCCCAGAGCTGGGGCTAGTCCAGACTCCCAGCCCCTCCTTGGCTCCCTATGTGGGGCATTCCCAGATTTGCAGCCCCAGAGTCAGGATCTCGGCCTGTTACTGGAACATGCCTGGTTAACGATTAACCCCTGAACCTTCCTGGGAGCCAGGCATGGGCCAGGGGGCTGGATCTTTGCTCTCTGCCCCTCACCCGCTCCCCGCAGGGTGTCAGAGAAGTGGGGCCACCTGGCCTTTGAATTTAGGGGTGTCTAGGGATCTCGGCTGTTTTTAATCCAAAGCCCAAGGGGTGAATGCCCCCCCAGGCTGGGCTGACAGGGGAATGGGGAACATCCTTTAAGACACTCCATGCTCTGGCCTTCTTGTTAGCAGGACACAGGGCAACATTTTCAGACGTTCTTCGCAGATTTTGTCGGACTCCATGTTTAGCTGGATCAGCTTGGAAAAGATTCCCGGAGGTGCTGCTCCCCCAGACTCCAGTGCTGTGGGGACTTGTCGTTAGTTATATTACAGAGGTGCCCGGATAGACCCCCAACAGATCAGGTCCCCATTGTGCTGGGCTCTGCTCCAGGGACGGTGCAAGCACTAGGCAAACTAGGCGGCCACCTAGGGCGCCATGATTTGGGGGGCACCGAAAAGCGGTGCCTAAAAATAGGACCAGATAGCAATCAAGATGCAGGCTGCAGATCGTTGACTGTAGGGAGGATGTAGATAAGAACCATGCTCCCAATGAATTGCTCTCCTGCCATTTAGACAGCCAGCAATTAGGGACGTCCTTGATTAGATCGCAGACTCTAGGGAGGATGTGATAAAAACCATGCTCCCAATTGCTCTCTGACTCCTGCCATTTAGAAAGCCAGCGAAGTCCTTTGATATTTGTACAGATTGCTGTGTGGGTAGGTCCATTATTACAGGACTAGCACCTCTGTCTTGTAGATTGCACAGCAGAGCCAGAAGGAGAGTGGAGCAGCTTGCGGAGGGAAGTGTAAGACCCCCGCTGGGTGGTGCTGTCAGTGCAGTGCAGGCCGGGGCCGGCTGGCACATAGCAGCTCCTCGGAGAGCGGGCTGCAGGATTTCCAGGGCAGAGGCTCTGCTCCCTGGGGAGAGAAGGGAAGGAGGCCACGGCTGGCAGCTCTGTGGGCTCTCTTGCGTGAAGGGACGGCTAAGCCGCTTTAACCCACTTCCCTGTGCCCCAGCTTTCTACCCTCCCGACCCTGCTTTGGCGTGAGGGCCACACACTCTCTGCCTTCACAGTCCTGCCTGCCCCACGCCCCCCTGCCGGAGCGAGAGCCCAGCATTCAACTCCCCAGCCCGGGCACAGGACGGACTCGTGAAGGCAAAGCAGGCGACACGCTCCCATTGCCCTGTTGCAAGTGCACTTGGCCCGCTGCTGCTGCATGCCAGGGACGGGAGAGGAGAGCGCCCATTTCACCTTGCGGCTCTTTGAATCCTACCCTGCCCGCCGCCCCCCTCCACACCCAAACCCGGTCTGCTTCCCTTCCCCTCCCCAGCCAAACCCATCCCCCACTGACCCGAACCCAGTCTGCTTCCTTCTCCTCCTGGCCAAACTCGAACCATCACTAACTGAATCCGGTCTGCTTCCCTTCCCCACCTAACCCAATACCCCACTGACTCGGTCTGCTTCCCTTCCCCTCCCCAGCCAAACCCATCCCCCACTGACCCGAACCCAGTCTGCTTCCTTCTCCTCCCGGCCAAACTCGAACCATCACTGACTGAATCCGGTCACTGATTCACTGACTGCTTCCCTTCCACTCCCCAGCCAAACCCAATTCCCCACTGACCCGAACCCAGTCTGCTTCCTTCTCCTCCCGGCCAAACTTGAACCGTCACTGACTGAATCCGGTCTTCTTCCCTTCCCCACCTAACCCGATACCCCACTGACCCGGTCTGCTCCCCTTCCCCTAGGAAAAATAAATTCTAAATTATAACGTGTTACTCTGTGACAGTGTATTGTGTATAATGTATGTGATTTATTTTAAGATCCATGCTATGTTGTGCAAAGTGAAAACAACAACAACGTCAGCACTGTCAGGTTATTCATTTATTTTCATTAAATATGTAGACTAAATAATTAAATTAATAAATTTTCAAGCCAAACGTATTAATTCTAATGAACAATGCCACATTATGCAGTATTCATTTTTGAAAGTTTTTAATAAGCGATGCTGGGGGGGGGGAGGGGTGCAAGGTGGAAGTTTCTCCTAGGGCGCAAAATATCCTTGCACCGGCTCTGTCTGTAACTGTATAAATCACTGTTGCGATCACTGTTCTATATTTGCAACAAATATTGTATAAAGGTTGTCAAGCAAGGGGTCTATGGAGAGGTTATGGTTTGCTGGTTATGATTACGGTGTCTATATCTGTGTATCATTTTTGTAGTTGAAGTTATGAATATTGAATCTATACTGTTTGTATTTCAAACTGATGCTATGCTTCTGAGTGACACCCACCATGGCCAATTCTGACCAGTGGTAAAGTTAACAAAGGATGACCAAAGTGTTGGACACTGGAAAATCCCCACCGATATGTACCACCATCCATACATCGTATCGCGCTGACGAATTCTGCAGGCCCGAAGCAGCAAGACCAGTCCCACCACTCCTGCTCGGGCTGTCCCTGGACTATCGCTGTTACTGCCTTGCCCTGTTAACAAAGCAAAAGGGAAAGAAAACGAAAGCAACAAAAATGCATCTATTGGGGAAATTGAGGCACATATAAAACTCTCGAAGTCATTAGTTGCCCCGTTACGGCTCTTCCTGGCTTCTGTCATGGACGTCGTTTGCCTGGTTTAGGAGGTTGCAATAACAATATTCTGTCCAGGTATCAAGGGGCTGCTATTGCTTGCCAAAGGGCTTCCCGTTCTGCTCCAGGCCACCACATGGGGAACAGGGTTTGTCCCCCAGGGATCCATGGAACGTTCAGGGCCACCCACCAGGTATTTTGCTGTGGCCCTACTGTGTCTATCCGGTCTATGCATAGCCCCCACGGCTGCTCCCCTCCACCCTTATGCCACACTGTGGCTCGGGCCCCATCAGCCACTTGAACCAGGGAGAGCCTCTGGAGGTATTTTCCCTCCTTATAATTATAATTATCCAGATAATCCCATAAACAGATGGAAACCCAGATCATTCAGGCAGATGGCAAGTCCACAACCGAGGCCCACGATGCCATGACCAGAAACCTAGGGAGAAACATATGTTTGGAGCTGATTAAAATGGGCATATGCCAGTTTGCCTGGTAGCTGAAGCTGGTACCCTACCGGGGAGATGCAATTCACAATGGGGTACAGACCCATCCACTTGGCGTCCAAAGTGTGGGCCGCCTTCTCCAGCTTTTGCAACAACATACACTTCCATCCTCCCCAGCCCCACTGGCTCAAGGTCTGGGGTAGCCAACAGTGCTAGCAACAAGACAAATAACACAAGACAAGACATAGAACCTCAAACACAATTTCTATTGTGACCATAGATTCATGGTATTTTGGGTTGCTCTTCAGCTGATATCAGCTTTTCCTGATTTTCTGAAAGATAAAAAGAACATGTTGCTACCCATTTGGGGGTGGCAGATTATTGTTTATGTAAGTAGAGTCAGGATGAGCTCTACCCTGCCATCTGGTGATGAATTGTGGTGAGTTGTGGAAAAGAACTTCAGGGGCTGATCTTTGCATAGGCACACCCACCCCGCCTAGCAGGAGTCCAAATGGTCACTTTGGCTGCTGTGGTATCCCCAGTTTCTCTGTTATTGGGGCAGGAGAATAAAGTGTTGTTACCTTAATTATGTGAATCAAGGATAATGAAACTGTTTTATGACAGAGGGACTCGCCATCAACTAAATAGCACTTGCTAGACAAGGGACATGGGTTCCAAAGCCAATGAATTGAGAGAGATATGGTGGACAAATATTTGTACTGTATGCTATGGGGCTTTTTTTTGAAGGTCTGAAATATCAATTGTACCTTCTCTTTATTGTGAAATATCAGAGCTAATTTTAATTCTATTAGGAGTCTAGTTATAGGGTGCTGAGCTGAATTCATTTTGGGCCACTGGTGTACCAGTACTAAGATGACATCACTTAAGAGCTGAGATCACTGAGTGCTGTGCTGGAACTTGAAGGTATGTTGCTGAGCAGCTGGTGGAGTGGAGCAGTTAATGGAATGGCTGGAGGGGCTCATGGGATGGCTGGTGGAGTAGCTTGCGGTAAAGGCTGCAGCAGAACCCCATGGAGAGGCTAGGCAGTCGGCCTCAGACTGCGTAAGGTGCCCCTTAACACTGCTGTCTGCCCACTCCCCTGGGCGTAAAATTCTGCAGATAAACTTTTTAACTCTGGGGCTGCACTGACCAGGAACAGAGACTTTAGAGTGGTTGGACTTTTGGGTGATTTGGGGGTTGCTGGACTCAAGAGACTTTGGGGTGTTGGACTTTTGGGACTTTGAGTGATTTTTTGGGTTGCTGGACGTAAGACCCTGAGGGGAAAAGGACACTGCCAAACTTACTTGGGGAGGGGGGGTCTTTTGCTCATGGTTTGTGTTATGAATCCTGTTTGTGGTGTTTCCCCAACATAATGCTGCATTGTTTCCCTCCTTTATGAAAAGGATTTTGCTACACTCAGACTCCGTGCTTGCGAGTGGGAAAGTATTGCCTCCTAGAGGCGCCCGGGGGGGGTGGTGGTATGTAATTGTCCCAGGTCACTGGGTGGGGGCTCGAGCCGGGTTTGCATTGCATTATTGAAATGGAACCCCTAGATACTGAACCCGGCCCTTGTTGCTGCCTGGGCAGAAGGGTTACACTTAAAATATTCCTTTCTTTTACAAATTCCCTTGCTGATTGCAGGCAAAACAGAGGAATTACCCCCATATTTTCCTGTGTTTGTTCTACAGGCAGGCCAGGTTTCAATGGCTTCTACCGTTATCAGTTAGGTTATTTGCATTAACACAGATGCTTTCTGGCTTGTTTTTGGATCCAAAGCCATCAGCAACTCAGAGACTCTGTCTTAAAAGGGACACAATCAACTTTCAGCAGAGTTCTGATTACTTTTAACTCCTGCTTCCAAAATGCACAGCGATCTGAAAAAGAAAACACAACCTCCTTTGGAGCCCTAATAGGATTTTAATTAAGTAGTCTGGTATGTTTTTGCATTTCTTCTACCTCTTTTACAATATACACTGCACATGTTCTGGGGGAAATGCACATTCCTTCCATAATTTAATTTCTCTAACATTAGCGATATCAATTTTTACATAAGGTGTAACTGTTTCTTTTGTTTCAGAGTGGTAGCCATGTTAGTCTGTATCCGCAAAAAGAACAGGAGTCCTTGTGGCACCTTAGAGACTAGCAAATGTATTTGGGCATAAGCTTTTGTGGGCTAAAACCCACTTCATCCAATGCATGCAGTAGAAAATACAGTAGGGAGAGATATATATACACAGAGAACATGAAAAGATGGGTGTTGCCATATCAACTCTAAGGAGAGTAATCAATTAAGGTGGGCTATTATCAGCAGGAGAAAAAAACTTTTGCAGTTATAATCAGCATGGCCCATTTCCAAATAAATTTGTTAGTGTCTAAGGTGCCACACGTACTCCTGTTCCATTTCCAACAGTGAGTAACAGTAGGGGGGAAATATTAGCATGGGGAGATAGTTTTACTTTGTGCAATGACCCATGCACTCCCAGTCTTTATTCAAGCCTAATTTAATGGTGTCCAGTTTGCAAATTAATTCCAATTCTGCAGTTTCTCGTTGGAGTCTGGTTTTGAAGTTTTTTTGTTGAATTTTTATGTACCCTTAGCAAAGTGACAGTTTGATTACGCAGAGCCACCTCAAGGCTCAGTGTGGGGCACTGTCTTTCTCTCTTTTCCTACAGCTTTTATCTGTCATTTTGTTACCAAAAAAACAAAATCAGAATCTTTTCCCATTCTCCTGGCTTTGACTGCCCTGCTGCAGCCACAACTTTGGTTTTTATTTAAAAACATTTTAAATTTTGTCAAGCATCAAGTTACCCCCTTAAGGATTAAATGCCAAATACCAAAGCCAAACAATACTCTAGTTATCTGTGTCCGGCAAAAAAACATTTCTTGGTTTTGCAACTTTGAATGAAAGAGTCAAATGGGTTTTTGTGGTATTATTTAAAACCAAACCAATTCACTTCATTCTTTTTCTTAACACCCCTTACACTGCTTTATTTTTTACACAGCTGTACATAGATTAGATTTATAGCCATTTGGGGGCAGTTAAGTTCCAATAGAAACCCCTTATGTTCTCTTAGCAAATTTGACTAAATTGTCCATAGTCCAATGGTTTAAATCAGATTGTTACTTTGCCTGGCTTATTTACAGCCCTTTCTTTGGAAAAGGCCCATTTTCCCTTCAGAATAGGTGCAAAGAAACCAAGAATTCTTTTTCTCTTTAACATTTTCACAACATTTAACTGCTCAGTTTCATCCAGCATCTACAGAGTTAACTTCTCACTCTTTTTCCTTAAATCACTTAGGCCTGGTCTACACTAGAGGCTTGTCTATACTTACCGTGCTGGTTCGGCGGCAGGCAATCGAACTTCTGGGTTCGATTTATCGCGTCTTGTCTGGACGTGATAAATCGAACTCAGAAGTGCTCCCCGTCGACTCCGGTAATCCTGCTCGCCGCGAGGAGTACGCGGAGTCGACGGGGGAGCCTGCCTGCCGGGTCTGGACGGCGGTAAGTTCGAACTAAAGTACGTCGACTTCAGCTACGTTATTCACGTAGCTGAACTTGTGTACCTTAGTTCGATTTGGGGGTTTAGTGTAGACCAAGCCTAGGAGGTTATGTCAAATTTAGCAGTGTTAAATCGAATTAACCCTGCACCCGTCCACACAACGAAGCTATTTAGTTCGACAGAGAGGTCTCTTAAATTCGACTTCTGTACTCCTCCCCAACGAGGGGAGTAGCGCTAAATTCGACATGGCCATGTCGAATTAGGGTAGGTGTGGATGGAAATCTATGCTAATAGCTCCGGGAGCTATCCCACAGTGCACCACTCTGTTGATGCTCTGGACAGCAGTCCGAGCTCGGATGCTCTCACCAGCCACACAGGAAAAGCCCCGGGAAAATTGGAATTCCTTTTCCTGTCTGGGCAGTTTGAATCTCATTTCCTGTCTGGACATCGTGGCGAGCTCAGCAGCACTGGCAACGATGAAGAGCTCTCCAGCAGAGATGGCCATGCAATCTCAGAATAGAAAGAGGGCCCCAGCATGGACTGATCGGGAAGTCTTGGATCTGACCGCTGTGTGGGGCGATGAGTCTGTGCTTTCGGAGCTGCGATCGAAAAGACGGAATGCAAAGATCTACGAGAAGATCTCCAAAGCCATGACGGAGAGATGATACAGCCAGGATGCAATGCAGTGCTGCGTGAAAATCAAGGACCTGAGACAAGGCTATCAGAAGACCAAAGAGTCAAACGGACACGCCAGATCCCAGCCCCAGACATACCGTTTCTACGAGGCACTGCATTCCATTCTAGGTGTGGCCGCCACCACTACCCCACCACTGACCATGGACTCTGAGGATGGGATATTGTCGACGGCCGCTTCCTCGGAGATGTTAGCGGACGGGGAAGATGAGGAAGGTGAGGAGGAGGACGAGGCAGTCGACAGCGCTTACAACGCCGATTTCCTAGACAGCCAGGATCTCTTCATCACCCTCACAGAGATCCCCTACCAACCGTCTCCAGGCGTTAACCCAGACCCTGAATCGGGAAGGATCAGTCTGTAAATGTTTTAAATATGTAAACATTTATTTTGAACAGAACAGGAATATTAACAATGGGTTTTTCATGATTTGTTTGCCCTAGGCACTTAACGTTTTAGTCCTTGGCAGTGCAACTACTGCAAAAGAATCTAACAATGTCCGGTTTATCATGATTAGTTTGCCCTATGCGCTCTACTTTTTAGTCCTTGCCAGTGCAGCTACTGGAAAATAAGGTCTATATGTCCAGGGATAGAGCAGAAATCCTCATGGGACATCTCCACGAAGCTCTCCTGGAGGTAATTGGAAAGCCTTTGCATGAGGTTCCTGGGGAGAGTGGCCTTATTGTGTCCTCCGTGGTAGGAAACTTTTCCTCGCCAGGCTATCATCAAGTACTCTGGGATCATTGTCCTGCAGAGCATGGCGGCATACGGCCCTGGTTTTTACTGGCTTTCACGCAGCATGCGTTCTTTCTCGGTCTCAGAAATTCTCAGCAGATTGATGTCGCTCATGGTGACCTGCTTAGAATTAGGGGAATGTACTATTGGGACTGCTTGCCTGTTCCTTTACAGAACTGTAACCGGTGGTTTACAGCCACGCGGTGGAGGCGGGAAAGGGGCAGCATACAGGGATCTTTCCCGGGGACAGCCGCGAGGGGGTGGGACAGGGGCAGAGTTAATGCTTGCTGGATTGCTGGCAGCAGGAACTGGCCAATGATAGGAGCATTGCTTTGAACGGGAAAGGAGGGCACTGCTATAATTTAAGTTTTAAGCAGCCAAAAGTCTACGGCTTACCATGTCAGCCTGCTACCTGAATTCCACTGTCCTGCCCCGCTTGTCTGATCTCCACTGCAAGACCCCAGGCACTGAATGCTAAGGCCGAAAATTCGACCTTGTCCTGAGTGCGCATGTGATAGGTGCTGTGCATGGTCTTGTTCACAGAGAAAGACTATGTTCATTGTTCACAAAAAATTATCTTTGTGAGGAATTCACTCCCTTTTTCCCATCCCACAGCTGCGAATGTCTCCCGACCTACCCTGGCATCCCCCTCGCAGAGGCTGGCGCAGATTAGGCGGAGAAAGAAAAGGACAGGGGACAACATATTCTCAGAACTTATGGGCTGCTCCCGAGCCGATGCGGCCCAGCAGACCCAGTGGAGGGAGAACATGTCGCAATACCAGCGAGCACACAGCAAACGGGAGGAGAGGTGGCAGCAGGAAGACCAGCAGGTGACTCAAACGCTGCTTGGACTAATGAGGGAGCAAACGGACACACTACGGCGCCTTGTGGATGTTCTGCAGGACCGGAGGCAGGAGGATAGAGCCCCGCTGCAGTCTATCTCTAACCGCCCTCCCCTGCCACAAACTCCCATACCCCCCTCACCAAAAGTCCCAAGAAGGAGGCGTGGCGGGGCCGTGAAAACTGTCACTCCACCCCTGCAGACTGCTCAAGTACCAGAAGGCTCTCATTCCCAAAAATTTGATAAGTCCTTTCCTTCCTGCCTCACCCAAGCCCCCGTCCCAGTTTCATCCCCTAACTGTGTAGTTGCTAATAAAAGATACATTTCTGTTAATTACTGTTTCCATCATGTTCTTTTAGGGGAGAGTGTGTTTGAAGGGGGGGAAGGGGGTTGGTAATTGGAGAGGATAGTCACCTTTACCAGGGTACAGACACGGGGGCAGGTTCAGCAGAAGGTCACACACACATTGCAGTCACTAGGCACCCTGGTCAGTCTGGGAGGTGGTTTTCATGTTCTGTGTGTGGGGGTCCATGTGACTTTGTGGTGGGGGAGGGCGGATAGAGAGCTTATGCAGCGGTCCTTATCCTGGATCACAGAGCCACGCAGCAGGGGATCTGTAACCATCCTCCCCTGCCACAAAGTCACATAGCCCCCACACAGAGTCCCGTAAAGGAGGGGTGGCAGGCTCCGTTGAAACAACCAGTCCACCACTGCGGACCACTCTAGGAGCAGGAGCCTGTCATTCCTCGAGTTTAGAAGCGTTCTTTCCATCACTACGCCTGCTCCCCACCACAGTCTGCGTCCCAGTTTCAACACTTTACCATGAAATCCGTAATAAAGAAAATGGTGTTCATTAACAAATTTCCATTTCTTTTATTTTTAAACATGTGTTGGAAGGGGGGGGAAAGGGGTGAACGGGGTATGTATGTATAGGGCTTCATGAGCCAGGGCATTAGTGGGTAGGCTGGGTCCCCGAGGATCACTATAAGCATCTCCACATCACCAACAGTTATTTTCTGGTCCGGGAAGTAAATACCTTCCTGCAGCCGTCTAAACAGACCAGAGTTCCTGAAAACACGAGCGTCATGAACCTTGCCTGGCCATCCGATGTTGATGTTTGTAAAACGTCCCCTATGGTCCACCAGTGCTTGCAGCACCATTGAAAAGTAGCCCTTTCTGTTAATGTACTGGCTGGCCTGGTGGTCCGGTCCCAGGATAGGGATGTGAGTTCCATCTATAGTCCCACCGCAGTTTGGGAATCCCATCGCGGCAAAGCCATCTATGATGACCTGGATGTTTCCAAGGGTCACTACCTTTGACAGCAGTAGCTCAACGATTGTGTTGGCTACTTGCATCACAGCAACCCCAACGGTAGATTTGCCAACGCCAAAGTGATTCGCGACTGACCGGTGGCTGTCTGGCATTGCAAGCTTCCAGAGGGCTATGGCCACTCGCTTCTGGACAGTCAGGGCTGCTCGCATCCCGGTGTCCTTGCACTTCAGGGCAGGGGACAGCAACTCACAAAGTTCCAGGAAAGTTCCCTTCCGCATACGAAAGTTTTGCAGCCACTGGGATTCATCCCAGACCTGCAGCACTATGGGGTCCCACCAGTCCGTGCTTGTTTCCCGGGCCCAGAATCGCCGTTCCACAGCATCAACATGACCCATTGCCACCATGATGTTCACGGCGCGGGTCCCGTGCTTTGTGAGAGGTCTGTACCACTCTCAGACTTCATGTCCTCACCACGCTGCCGTAGCCTCCTCGCCCGATTTCTCAGCATCTGCCTCTGGAAAAGGTGGCTGATAAGGTGCGAGGTGTTGACAACGGCCATAACTGCAGCGATGGTCGCAGCGGGCTCCATGCTTGCAGTGCTGTGGCGTCCGCGCTGTCACTCACCAGAAAAGTGCGCAAACTGATTGCCCGCTGGCACTTTCAGGGAGGGAGGGCGGGAGTGAAGGTTGGATGACGACAGTTACCCAAAACCACCCTCGACACATTTTTTTCCCCAGCAGGCATTGGGGGCTCGACCCAGAATTCCAATGGGCAGTGGGGACTGCGGGAACTGTGGGATAGCTGCCCACAGTGCACCGCTTCCAATGTTGACGCTTGCCCCGTTAGTGTGGACTCTCAAAGTCGAATTACTGTCCTTAGTGTGGATACACACGTTCGACTTTGTAATATCGATTCCACATATTCGATTTAAGTACAAAGTACTCTCGTAGTGTAGACATATCCTTAGTTATTTCCCAACATGACACCTTCATCAACTCAGATTTCACTATTCCAAGTAGGGTGACCAGACAGTAAGTGTGAAAAATCGGGACGGGGTGGCGGGTAATAGGAGCCTATATAAGAAAAAAAACCCAAAAATCGGGACTGTCCCTTGAGACATCTGGTCACCCTAAATTTCCAAGTATTGTCCCAGTGATCTGAATTCCCCATGCCTGCACTTACTGCTTCCCTTACTCCTGCCACTCTGCCCTCAGGACTTCCAACCAGTTTTCCAATTTCTTTATCTGGCGCCTGCCTGCTTGTCTGGGCCCGATCCAGTTTTTCTCATGGAACCGCCCCTTCCCATGGGCACAGGCTTTGTTCCACTACTAATTTACCAAGGAGGGTGAGCTCCTTAACTAACCCCCACTTCACCGCTCCCTTTCCTCTTTGTAATCACCCCACAGGGTGCTCTTCTTCATAGTTGGGGGTGCCGTACATACGACCTTCTCCCCCTTCACCTGCTGTAATGTCTGTCACCTGGACAATGCACGGCCAATCGGCGTTTCAACTATTCAATTTCCTTTTCATGGCGAGCACATTGCCACGTATGCTGGGCACAAATGGTCAAACCTTTGATGAGTCCCTGAAGGACCAGTACTTGCTTAGCTTCAAGGGGGATGCGTTCCGCCTTTTCTGCATGGAAGTCCTGTCTCAAGGCCGGTAACTTGTCCTGGGCCTAGACTTGGGTTGCCTCCTGCTTAGTGATTTGCACTTTCAGTTGCTCAATTTCCACTAGCTGTCAGGTACACACCGCTTCCCTTTTCCCCAACTCCTCTCTCTGTCCCAACAACATTTGATACCACATGGCTACTGCAGTCCATATCAATCCCACAGCTGCCCCTAGGTTTTTACCCTTCTGCTTTTCATAGAATCAAAGAATATCAGGGTTGGAATGGACCTCAGGAGGTCATCTAGTCCAACCCCCTGCTCAAAGCAGGATCAATCCCCAGACAGATTTTTACCCCAGTTCCCTAAATGACCCCCTCAAGGATTGAACTCACAACCCTGGGTTTAGTAGGCCAATGCTCAAACCACTGAGCTATCCCTCCCCCCAGCATACATACTCGGCATACAGGTCTAATATATCCTGCCAAGAATGCACACTTTTCTGAAGCTCCGCCACAGAACCCCAGGGATTGTATCCCACCTTGGCGAGAGCCTTCTCCAGCTGGGAGAGGTCCTCACCTCCCTTTAAAAGAGGCAATAGGGACCCGTTCCTTCTTGTTGCCCCTTCTGTGGCACGAGCATCCGGCCCCCCAGCCTCCTGTGACACCAATGGGCGAGGCAGTGGGACTCCCGTGTCCACGCTCCCCAACGCCTGTGCATCTAGCCTTGGACCCATCGTTCATGTCATCGCCCACGACTGCGGGACTCCCAAGTCTGCCGTTATACCCCTCTGTTTCCTGAACATGTTGTCACAAGCCGCTAGTACAGGTCTTACGATCTTTCTAGTCACTTGAAATTTCACGCTGTCCACGCTGGGGCTTTCAATGTTACCCCAGTGGGCCAGAAGGAAGGGCGCTAAGCCTCCCTCTGTATTACTTGGCCTCTACCGCTGAGGGCCCATACACCCAATTCAAACCCACCCCAGGGGCAAAGCGAGAAACTGATTTGCCTCCCCAGGGAGGGGGCCATAACCATTGGGTTGTGACACTCAGATGGAGTAAAAGCTGTTAAGGAATTTAAACAGCCTGTAGCGAGGCGGTGGGATACCCCACAGCCCCGCTGAGGGCCGAACCTCCCCTAACACCAACGTGGGCAGAGCCACCGGGACTGGCGCCCACCCCTCAGAGGTCACGGCACTGACCCGGAAGTATAAAAGCCCACCTGCAGAGCTCAGTGGAGAACAAGCCGGCGGAGAGAGCAGACATCTGTGGCCGAGCTCCCGCTTGGGAGACAGCAGCAGGCCGGTAATGGCCTGCTGACTCACCAGGCCAGCCGAGCCTACCTCTCGCCCGGTACCCTGAGGAGGACTGGCCAAGCCTGCCCCTTTCCAGCTACCCCGAGGAGGGGTCGGGCCTGCCCCTTTCATGCTATCCCGAGGAGGGGCTGGGCGTACCCCTCGCTACCTACCCAAAGGAACTGATGCTGGTGGATACCACCGAGGACACTAGTGCGACCCAGGTACCCTATGAGGGGGAGTGTGGAAGTGGCCTGGAGGCAGCCGACCCCAGTCTGGCTGCAGCATTGCCAGAGCCTATGTCAGTGTGTTGCCGCCAGGATCCCCACTGACAGCAGCGAGTTTCCGCCGCTGCTAGGGCCCCGGGCTGGGACGCAGTGGAGTGGGAGGGCCTGTGTCCCCCCTGCCACCCACTCCTTGGGTGACAGACACCCCCTTTCTCCTGGCCTAAAGAGGCTGGGATCTCTTGCTCTTTGACTCAGCCCCTGCTTAAGGGCCTGGGTTCCTGACTATTTGATTGCTGCCCCGCCCTGACCTAGGGCCTGGGCTGCTACAAACATTGACTCAGCCCCTGCTTAAGGGCCTGGGTTCCTCTCGAGGTTAGGGCGCTTGAGCCCTGGCAGGTGGCCCCGAGTAGCCGCTCCAATCGGGGACTCCGCAGCAAGGTAGTCTTCCATGAGGGCGACGGTAGCGGCTACCGTTGGAGACCGATGACAGAGGACCCAAGCCCTACCCTGCGACGGGAGGATATGGACGAACTGTTCCAGGATGACTTGCTCAGTGAGCTCCTCGGGGTACTGCCTGTCGGGCTGCAGCCACCGCTTGCACAGGTCCCTCAGCTCCTGGGCCACCAACAGGGGTTGGACACCTGGGGTGTAGGACAGACTCCGGAACCTCTGCCGGAAGGTTTCGGGGCTGATGTCTAAGGCATCTAGAATCGCCACCTTTACCCAGGCATAGTCCCGGGCTTCCTCCGCGGATAGCCCCCGGTATACAGTTTGGCCCGTCCCGGTCAAATACGGGGCCAGAACGGTGGTCCGCTGGTCCGGTGTCCACCTGAGACGTGTGCCATCCTTTCAAAAGTCACTAAAAAGGTTTCGGGGTCATCCTGCGGTCCCAACTTAGTCAGTTGCACGGGCGGGGTGGGGCGGGGTGACCTGGCCATGTCTCCCAGCTATGACTCCGCGGGGCGAGGCAGGGCCGTCGCCAGCTGCTGCAAGCATTGCTGCTGGAACTCTCGGTCCTGCACGGTCAGGTCCCGAATCAGCTGCTGCTGCTGCTCTGCTCCCAGCTGCTGGACGAGCTGCTGCTGCTGCTGGAGCTGGGCTGCCTGTTGTCGCTCCTGATTCACCGCCAGGAGCATAAAAAGTTTGGATAAATCCATGTCTCCAATGGAGGACCGTTCCCCCTCCAGACCCTTTCTCACAGGGGTCAAGGGCTCGTGCCCACATCCTGGGCAAGAGTCCCCACTCCTGGTACCATGTGTAGAAGGGCTCGGCCGAGGCTCGTCCCTCTGCGGGGCTGTGGGGTATCCCACCACATCGCAATAGTTCACTCTGGGCCCGAACCCTGGGTCAGGCCCTTAGGCAGGTGTGAGGCAGTAGTTCAATGTGAGCCCTGGCCCTGGGTCACGGCAGGGCAGCAAACACACAGTCAGGAGCTCAGGCCCTTAGGCAGGGGCTGAGCCAGTAGTTCAATGTGAGCCCTGGCCCTAGGTCACGGCAGGGCAGCAAACACACAGTCAGGAGCTCAGGCTTCTGAGCGTCTGGTGCGAAGGGGAGATGGCCACTCGTGAGTGGAGTGGCAGGAGGATGCAGGCCCACCCGCTCCACTGCGTCGCAATCCGGGGCCCTAGCAGTGGGAGAAGACTCGCTGCTGCGTCAGTGGGGATCCCGACTGCCACACACTATAATTGGTTCTGGTCCTGCTGCGGCCAGGCCAGGGTCGGCTGCCCCTGGGCTACTTCTGGACTTCCCCTCGTAAGGTACCTGAGTTTGGCTGGCGTCCTCGGCGGTTTCCAGCACCATCGGTTTCTCTGAGTAACTAGTGAAGGGTAGGCTCGGCTCCTCCTTGGGGTAGTTGGCGAGGGGTAGTCGCGGCTGACCCGGCCAGTCCTAGGGTCGGCCACAGCCTGCCGGCGTTCCCCAACCCGGAGCTAGGCCACAGGCATCTGGCCTCTCCGGTGGCTGGCTTTCAACTGAGCTTTGCAGCGGGGTTTTTCTACTTTCTGTACTGCGCCGTGACCTCTGGGGGGCGGGCGCAGGACCCACTGGCTCCACCCATGGTGGTGCTAGCAGAGGCTCGTCCCTCAGCGGGGCATCCTACCGCCTCGCTACACCCCCCCCCGAAGGCTGGCTCCCGTCCATCGGGGCCAGACATGTCCAAATCTCCCAGGCGTGACAAAAAGTCAGCATTCGTGTGGTCCTTACCAGCCCTATGATGGACAGTATAAGCATAGGGCTGTAGTCCCAGGTACCAACGCGTTAGCCTCATATTATTATTTTTCATTCTAGCCATCCACTTACCAGTGTGAACGGGGCCCCCAGGACATAGTACCGCAAGGCGTCACAGGCCCATTTTATTGCCAGGGCCTCCTTCTCTATCACAGCATAGTTTCTTTCTCGTGGAAACAGTTTCCGACTGAGGTATACGACCAGGTGTTCCTCGCCATCCACCTCCTGAGACAGGACCGCCGCTAGGCCTACCTCCGAGGAGTCCATCTGGAGAATGAACTCTCGGTTAAAGTCGGGGCTGTATAGGATGGGATCACGGCAGAGACTGTTTTTGAGGGCCTGGAAGGGGCGGTGCACATGTCATGGGCTGGTTTTGGTCAAGAGTCCCGTTAGGGGGGCTGTGATGGAGGCGAAATCGAGGATGGATCGTTGGTAGTAGCCCACCAGTCTGAGGAACTGGCATACTTGGAGCTTCGTGGTGGGCATGCCGCTAGGGCCTGAACCTTTCCCATGAAATGTTTTACTTGTCCCTTCCCGATAGTGTACCCCAGGTAGGTGGTCTCCTGCCACCCGATACAGCATTTTTTTGGATTGGCTGTTAATTCCGCTGCCCGCAGGGACCTCAGGATGGCTGCTACCCGATCCAGGTGGTTCTCCCAACGGCAACTGTAAAAAACGAAGTCATCCAGGTATGCGGCCGCATACTCTCGATGAGGTTGAAAAAGGTGGTCCATCAGCCACTGGACCTCTCCCTTGCGGGAATCTCGGTCCACCCGATAGAAGCGGTCGTGGTGTAGCTCGAAATGGGTCCAGACCTGGGCTTGACCTGGATCAATCAGAGTGCCATCCACGGCCACCAGCCGCTCATATGCCCGACTAAGTCTAGGGTCTCCCCTTTGGTCCTGGCAGAAGTCAGTGTCGACCCTGGGGTTGTCAGCAGGTGCGGGGTCCTTGGGTGCTCCTTCCTGTCTAATAGGGTCCGGTTCTTCCGCCTCCTCAGTGGGGTCCTCATGGCAGTCCCCCTCCAATGCTGGGGTGACGTCGGGCCTTTCCTTGGCATTTGAACGAAGGACTCCAGAGAACTCTGGCCAGTCTTGTCCCAGTATCACGGGGTAGGCAAGTTGCGGGGCTAGGCCAACCACCATCGTCCGCATGACCCCATCCACGGTTAGTTGGCCTTGGGCACTGGAGTAAGGCCGGACGTCGCCGTGGATGCACTGCAACTGGATGGATACCAGGCGGGGGTCCGCCTGGAGACCTAGGCTTTGGCGGACTAGGCACTGGCCACAGCCAGAGTCAACCAGGGCCTACGTCTGGCATTCCCCCACAACTACGGGCATGGTGACCGTGGTGGCCTGCGGCGGTTGGGCACTGTTCTCCCCTGTGCAAATTTGCCCAAAGCTGCAATCCATCTCTGTGCAATCCAGCTGCAGGTGTCCATGTTTCCCACAGGAGAAGCAGGGCAGGAGTTCTGGTCGTCCGGGCCGAGCCTCCCTCCTGGCCCTCTGGGGGGACTTCTTGGGACCCAGCCACTCCCGCTCTCTGGGCCCGCGCGAGTAGGTCCCACGGGACGTCTATAACGGGGCTCCTGGCTCCATGGAGGATTTCGCCGTTCAACCTGGGCGCTTGCTTTCCTGTTGAGGTTAGGGCGCTCGAGCCCTGTCGGGTGGCCCCGAGTAGCCGGTCCCATCGGGGCCTCCGCCACAAGGTAGTCTTCCATGAGGGCGACGGTGGCGTCTACCATTGGAGGCCGATGACAGAGGACCCAAGTTCTACCCTGCGACGGGAGGATATGGACGAACTGTTCCAGGATGACTTGCTCAGTGAGCTCCTTGGGGTTCCGCCTGTCGGGCCGCAGCCACCGCTTGCACAGGTCCCTCAGCTCCTGGGCCACCAACCAGGGTGTAGGACAGACTCCGGAACCTCTGCCGGAAGGTTTCGGGGCTGATGTCTAAGGCATCTAGAATCGCTGCCTTTACCCGGGCATAGTCCCGGGCTTCCTCCGCGGATAGCCCCCGGTACACAGTTTGGGCCGTTCCCGTCAAATACGGGGCCAGAACGGTGGTCCACTGGTCCGGTGTCCACCCTGCGACGTGTGCCATCCTTTCAAAAGTCACCAAAAAGGCTTCAGGGTCATCCTGCGGTCCCAACTTAGTCAGTTGCACGGGCGGTGTAGGTCGGGGTGACCCGGCCATGTCTCCCGGCTGTGGCTCCGCGGGGCGAGGCAGGGCCGTCGCCAGCTGCTGCAAGCATTGCTGCTGGAACTCTCGGTTCTGCATGGTCAGGTCCCGAATCAGCTGCTGCTGCTGTGCCCCCAGCTGCTGGACGAGCTGCTGCTGCTGCTGGAGCTGGGTGGCCTGTTGTCACTCCTGATTCACCGCCAGGAGCGTAAAAAGTTTGGATAAATCTATGTCTCCGATGGGGGACTGTTCCCCCCCAGACCCTTTCTCACAGGGGTCTAGGGCTCGTGCCCACATCCTGGGCAAGAGTCCCCACTTCTGGTACCACGTGTAGAAGGGCTCGGCCGAGGCTCGTCCCTCTGCGGGGCTGTGGGGTATCCCACCACATCGCAATAGTTCACTCTGGGCCCAAGCCCTGGGTCAGGCCCTTAAGCAGGGGTGAGGCAGTAGTTCAATGTGAGCCCTGGCCCTGGGTCACGGCAGGGCAGCAAACACACAGTCAGGAGCTCGGGCCCTTAGGCAGGGGCTGAGCCAGTAGTTCAATGTGAGCCCTGGCCCTAGGTCAGGGCGCGGCAGCAAACACACAGTCAGGAGCTCAGGCTTCTGAGTGTCTGGTGCGAAGGGGAGATGGCCACTCGTGAGTGGAGTGGCAGGGGGGACGCAGGCCCACCCGCTCCACTGCGTCCCAGTCCGGGGCACTAGCAGCGGGAGAAGACTCGCTGCTGCGTCAGTGGGGATCCCGACTGCAACACACTAACATTGGTTCTGGCCCTGCTGCGGCCAGGCCAGGGTTGGCTGCCCCCGGGCTACTTCCGGACTCCCCCTCGTAAGATACCTGGGCTTGGCTGGCATCCTCGGTGGTTTCAAGCACCATCGGTTCCTCTGAGTAACTAGCGAAGGGTAGGCTCGGCTCCTCCTCGGGGTAGTTGGCGAGGGGTAGTCACGGCTGGCCCGGCCAGTCCTCGGGTCGGCCGCAGCCTGCCGGCGTTCCCCAACCCGGAACTAGGCCACAGGCATCTGGCCTCTCCGGTGGCTGGCTTTCAACTGAGCTTTGCAGCGGGGCTTTTCTACTTCCTGTCCTGCGCCGTGACCTCTGGGGGGCGGGCGCAGGACCCACTGGCTCCGCCCATGGTGGTGCTAGCGGAGGCTCGTCCCTCAGCGGGGCATCCTACCGCCTCGCTACACCCCCCTCGAAGGCTGGCTCCCGTCCATCGGGGCCAGACATGTCCAATGTTTTACTTGTCCCCTCCCGATAGTGTACCCCAGGTAGGTGGTCTCCTGCCACCCGATACAGCATTTTTTTGGATTGGCTGTTAATTCCACTGCCCGCAGGGACCTCAGGATGGCTGCTACCCGTTCCAGGTGGTTCTCCCAACAGCAGCTGTAAAAAACGAAGTCATCCAGGTATGCGGCCGCATACTCTCGATGAGGTTGAAAAAGGTGGTCCATCAGCCACTGGACCTCTCCCTTGCGGGAATCTCGGTCCACCCGATAGAGGCGGTCGTGGTGTAGCTCGAAATGGGTCCAGACCTGGGCTTGACCTGGATCAATCAGAGTGCCATCCACGGCCGCCAGCCGCTCATATGCCCGACTAAGTTTAGGGTCTCCCCTTTGGTCCCGGCAGAAGTCAGTGTCGACCCTGGGGTCATCAGCAGGTGGGGGGTCCTCGGGTGCTCCTTCCTGTCTAATAGGGTCCGGTTCTTCCGCTGCCTCAGTGGAGTCCTCACGGTAGTCCCCCTCCAATGCTGGGGTGACGTCGGGCCTTTCCTTGGCATTTGAACGAAGGACTCCAGAGAACTCTGGCCAGTCCTGTCCCAGTATCACGGGGTAGGCAAGTCGCGGGGCTAGGCCAACCACCATCGTCCGCATGATCCCATCCACGGTTAGTCGGCCTTGGGCACTGGAGTAAGGCCGGACGTCGCCGTGGATGCACTGCAACTGGATGGTTACCAGGCGGGGGTCCGCCTGGAGACCTAGGCTTTGGCGGACTAGGCTCTGGCCACAGCCAGAGTCAACCAGGGCCTACGTCTGGCATTCCCCCACAACTACGGGCATGGTGACCGTGGTGGCCTGCGGCGGTTGGGCACTGTTCTCCCCTGTGCAAATGTGCCCAAAGCTGCAATCCATCTCTGTGCAATCCAGCTGCAGGTGTCCATGTTTCGTACAGGAGAAGCAGGGCAGGAGTTCTGGTCGTCCGGGCCAAGCCTCCCTCCTGGCCCTCTGGGGGGACTTCTTGGGACCCGGCCACTCCCGCTCTCCGGGCCCGCGCGAGTAGGTCCCACGGGACGTCTATAACGGGGCTCCTGGCTCTGTGGAGGATTTCGCCGTTCAACCTGGGCGCTTGCCTTCCTGTTGAGGTTAGGGCGCTCGAGCCCTGGCGGGTGGCCCCGAGTAGCCGGTCCCATCGGGGCCTCCGCCACAAGGTAGTCTTCCATGAGAGCGACGGTGGCGTCTACCGTTGGAGGCCGATGACAGAGGACCCAAGCTCTACCCTGCGACAGGAGGATATGGACGAACTGTTCCAGGATGACTTGCTCAGTGAGCTCCTTGGGGTTCCGCCTGTCGGGCCGCAGCCACCGCTTGCACAGGTCCCTCAGCTCCTGGGCCACCAACAGGGGTGTAGGACAGACTCCGGAACCTCTGCCGGAAGGGTTCTGGGCTGATGTCTAAGGCATCTAGAATCGCTGCCTTTACCTGGGCATAGTCCCGGGCTTCCTCCGTGGATAGCCCCTGGTACACAGTTTGGGCCGTTCCTGTCAAATACGGGGCCAGTACGGTGGCCCACTGGTCCGGTGTCCACCCTGCGACGTGTGCCATCCTTTCAAAAGTCACCAAAAAGGCGTCGGGGTTATCCTGCGGTCCCATCTTAGTCAGTTGCACGGGCGGTGTAGGTCGGGGTGACCCGGCCATGTCTCCCGGTGGGGCTCCACGGGGCGAGGCAGGGCTGTCGCCAGCTGCTGCAAGCATTGCGCTGAAACTCTCGGTTCTGCACGGTCATGTCCCAAATCAGCTGCTGCTGGTGTGCCCCCAGCTGCTGGACGAGCTGCTGCTGCTGGAGCTGGGCCGCCTGTTGTTGCTCCTGATTCACTGCCAGGAGCATAAAAAGTTTGGATAAATCTATGTCTCCGATGGGGAACCGTTCCCCCCCAGACCCTTTCTCACAGGCTCATGCCCACATCCTGGGCAAAAGTCCCCACTTCTGGTACCATGTATAGAAGGGATCAGCCGAGGCTCGTCCCTCAGCGGGGCTGTGGGGTATCCCACCACCTCGCAATAGTTCACTCTGGGCCCAAGCCTTGGGTCAGGGCGGGACAGCAAACAGTCAGGAGCTTGGGCCCTTAGGCAGGGGCTGAGCCAGTAGTTCAATGTGAGCCCTGGCCCTAGGTCAGGGCGCGGCAGCAAACACACAGTCAGGAGCTCAGGCTTCTGAGCGTCTGGTGCAAAGGGGAGATGGCCACTCGTGAGTGGGGTGGCAGGGGGGACGCAGGCCCACCCGCTCCACTGCGTCTCAGTCTGGGGCCCTAGCAGCGGGAGAAGACTCGCTGCTGTGTCACTGGGGATCCCGACTGCAACACACTGACATTGGTTCTGGCCCTGCTGCGGCCAGGTCAGGGTCGGCTGCCCCCGGGCTACTTCCGGACTCCACCTCGAAAGGTACCTGGGTTTGTCTGGCGTCCTCGGTGGTTTCCAGCACCATCGGTTCCTCCAGGTAACTAGCAAACGGGAGGGTTGGCTTGGGGTAGCTCGCGAGGGGTAGGCGTGGCTCCTCCTTGGAGTAGCTGGTGAGGGGTAGGCTTGGCTGGCCCTGCTAGGCCTCGGGTCGGCCGCAGCCTGCCGGTGTTCCCCAATCCGGAGATGGGCCACAGGCATCTGGCCTCTCCGGCAGCTGGCTTTCAACTGCGCTTTGCAGCGGGGTTTTTCTACTTCCTGTCCTGCGCCGTGACCTCTGGGGGGGCAGACGTAGGACCCACTGGCTCCACCCACATTGGTGCTAGCGGAGGCTCGTCCGTCAGCGGGGCTGTGGGGTATCCCACCGCCTCGCTACAGTAACATGTGGCACGTGGCCCTGCGATCTTTCTGCAGTAGTAACTCCTTTGTCTTGACAGCCATTCTATGATGGACAGATTCCGTTCACACAACCTGGCTTGCCCACTGTCCACTGCATTTTTTAATCTCTTTGTGTACCATGATACGGGCTCAGTCACAGATTCTCCTGCCTTTCTGGAGAAGGCTCTCAATTCAGGCATGTGTTTGAGGTTTTGGTGAGGAAAGGGTGCACCGCAACCATGCCTGTTCTCAGTCCCTCCCTCTGGAATTTCATTGGGTTGGACGCCACTCCCTTGTGAAGCTTCCCAAATGCAAAGTTTTTCTTCCCCCAGCCCTGAAGAGACAGTGTTACCTTTTACAAGCGTAGCAGGAACAACATTTTTAATGGACTGCTTTGGATCAGTAAAATCCCCTCTCCTATTCCCCCAGTTACCCCACTCTCTGTTCCCAAAAGGGCAGCTGGGAGAACTCTCGCCTCCAGGAGATCTGACCCCCAGTCTTCCCTTAAAACCTGACCCACAGGTGAGGGGTCTGGCATTTAAATGCAGATCCTTCACCATCCTCCTGAGGAAAAGCCTCCCTACAAAAGGTGGGCAGACCCTCCTGTCCCCACTCACCTTCCGTCTAGACTTTCCTCTCTGGGCTTCCCTCTGAGGCAGACACCCCTGTGTCCCCCAAAAGGGAAGGTGACCCTGATCCAGCTGTGGGCTCAGAGCTACCAGGTATGACAGACCCTTCACTGGCCAGCAAAATCCCCCCCTTTTACTCAGGTTGGCCTTGCTTCCAGCTACAGTGCCCTTGGGGTCTCTTCCCACCACAGTGGTCACCAGGACCCCAGCTTCCATCTCTGGGATACATGTCTCTGTGCACCCCATGGCATGACCTGTCCCATGCTGACCTGCAACTTCCTGGCAGTCAGCAGCTGGGACGGCCTCCCTGTTACAAGGAGGAACATTCCCCCTCCTCCAAGGAGATGATCACAGGACAGGAGCTGGCTCTATCCAGCCCTTCCTGCAGGGACCTGCCTTGAGCCCCAGGGCTGTAGGAACTGGTTACGACCATCGCTGCGGCTACCGAGGAATTAAAGAAACACTCTCCTATTCCCCCAGCAGCACTTGTGACTTTACCCTCCCCTCTGGGATTTTCTGGACAAGATTCCTTCTTCCTGATAACAAACCCTGGGACAGATTCTGCCACATCAAAAAAATCATTCCCCAGTAGAAGCAGTGCAAAAATGTGTACCACTGCTGCAACAGTCAGTTCAGCCTGCAAATCACCAGTGTCCATGTGTTCCTTAGCTAAAGGTGCAAGGACTTTGTATCCTCCCAGCTGTTCTAATTCTGCCATTTTTCCTGGTAACAAATCCTTCTCCTGGATCAGGTCCCTCCTGAGCACAGAAATTTCTGCACAAGTGTCTCTCCATCCTTGGAGCACTTTGCCATGACACTTAGCAGCATGCATATGCTCACTGCTTGGCTGTGTAGAAGCAACCTTTACAAATCCTGTGTGGAAAGAGGCAGTAGCCCGGGATACCCCTGTGCTCTGAGAAGCAGCAGTTTCATGTGTTATCTGCTGCCTGTTCCCACTTAGCCTCGGACATTTAGTTCTCAGCTGCTCAGTGGACTTACAATGAGAGCACCTCTTGGGCTCCTCTGCTTGTACAGGAGACTTGGGACAAGTGATTTCCCTCTGCCAGTGGTTTCTGTTTAATTGCAGCTTGTGACTGCTCGTAAGAGTCTGCAAACCCAGCTAATTCCCCCACTGAGGCCACCTCTTTCTCCCACAAATACTGTTTTACATCACCACTGCACATATTCAGGAACCGTTCCTGAGTAACCAAATCACACATTACTTCAAAGCTTGTAATGCCTTTTCCCCTCACCCACTTGTCTAACAAATCTCTCATTTCATTTCAATAGGCCACATTACTTAATCCAGATCCCCTCTTAAGACTCCTGAATTTAACCCTGTAGGTTGCAGGTGTAATCTGAAACTGTTTCAAAACCAGTTCCTTAAATTTACCATAGTTTGAAGAATCAGCAATAGGCATCTTATTGAATATGTCCAGAGCTCTCCCAGTCAAGTTTGCAACTCAGGTAGTCATTTTTGATCTTCAGGAATCACATGGAGAGTGCACAGTCTCTCAAAGGTGATGAAATATTCAGCAATATCACTGGATTCATCATCCTGCGGCCAGAATTGTTCCCATTTGTGGATTTTGGGGGAAGCACAGCCAGCTGCTGAAGGTTTCTGTCTCTTCCACTCCATTACAGACAGTTCATGCTTCTGGGTCTCAATTTGGGCCTCTATTTCTCTGTCTTTTAACTCCAGGGCTAGCTGCCTCTCTCTTTCCTTCTCCTCGTGGGCAGCTTCTGTGCCTCAATTTCTTTGTCTTTTAAGTCCATTGTTCTTTTGTGAGCAGCTTCCTCCCTGGCTGCCTCTGCTTCTTTTTAGCCTCATTTGAAACTCACGGGCCTTTGTCTTCTCTTCCGCTTCCACTCTGGCCAGCTCTAGTTTTCTAGCTGCCTCACTGGGAGTCATTTTCCTGCTTTTTTGTGTTAATTTCACTTACCAGAAATAAACAAACAGAAAATAACAAACCAGTAACCACTTTCTTTGTTCTCCAGCCACCACACTCAAAACTCACTGAATATCACTACCAGTATCTCAAAGCAATCAGCTGTGCACAGATCCTGCTGACTACGCCACTGTGATGGGTTCGGTCACAGAGACCCCTTTGGGACTGTCTCCTGATGTGCTGAGACTACCTCTGAGCCCGTTTTCTCTGACAGTTTGGGCCTCCAGAACCCTGCCTTCTTGAGCCAGACACGCTACCCTCCTGCAACACAGACCCAGGGTCTGAACCACGCCCCCAAAGCTGCAGACTTAACTGAAAACAGATTAAGAAGCGCTCCTGTCTCCAGCACCCAGACATCCAGCTACCAATGGGATCCAAACCCCAAATAAATCTGTTTTACTCTGTATAAAGTTTATACAGGATAAACTCATAAATTGTCTACCCTCTGTAACACTGATAGAGACATATGCACAGCTGTTTGCTCCCCCAAGTATTAATCACTTACTCTGGGTTAATTAATAAACAAAGGTGATTTCATTAAGTATAAAAAGTAGGATTTAAGTGGTTTCAAGTAATAACAGACAGAACAAAGTAAGTTACCAAGCACAATAAAAAAAAAATATGCAAGGCTAACTTAATACACTAAGGATCTAGTTACAAATACTAACTTCTCACCCTAGATGTTATCTCAGGTACAATCCTTTTGAGGCTAACATTGTAGTTTATGGCCTGGGTCCAGCAATCACTTACACCCCCGTAGTTACAGTCCTTTTTTTCCAGTTTCTTTCAGGCATCTCTTTGGGGTGGAGAGACCATCTCTTGAGCCAGCTGAAGACAAAAATGGAGAGGCTTCCAGGGCCTTTTATATTCTCTCTCTTGTGGACAGAAACCCCTTTGTTCTTTTGTGCAAAATCACAACAACAAGAGCAGCGGCAGCAAACAGGGCGGCTAACAGGGGAGTTTGAGAGGGAGTTCACAGGGGGAGGTAAGCGGGGAGGCAGGAGGGCGCGGTGTGTTCCGTACTCCAGTCCCCCAGGTGCTGTGGGCAGGGACCGCAGCAGCCATGAGCCAAGCAGCAGCAGCAGACAGAATGCAGATGGCGACATGTGGGAGCTGTGGTATGTATATAGTCCTAGCAGGAGACCTGGAACAAAGGTATGTGTGTATGAAGTGTCGCCTGATAGTGTTACTAGAGGAAAAGATTAAGGGGCTGCAGATGCAGGTAGATACCCTGGTGGAGTTTAGGCGGGGGTTTGAGCAGCTGATGGAGGAAAGGCAAGGGGGGGCTGAAGGAGAATGCCCTATGGTGGAGGTAGAGGCAGAGGTAGAGGACGGTGAGAGGGGAATGGAATGGGGAGAACATGGGAGGTGGAAGCATGTGACTGTGAGAAGCAGGCCAAGGAAAAGAAGGGCCAGTGAGGGGGGAATAGAACTCAGGAATAGGTTCGAGTGTTTGGATAGCGAGGTGGAGGGGCAGCAGGTGGCGACTGAAGGTGGGAGGGTGAGGAAGAAGAGAAGAGCAGCTAGTCCAGGAGAGAGAGGGGAGGAGTTGATGGAGACAGCACCAATTCTGGGCCCCGGGAGGATTCAGGAAGGCATAAGGGGGAGCATAAGGGAAGATAGGAACAGGCACAGGTCAGGACTAGAGGGATCGGAGACTAGATTACTAGATCGCACTGTTGCCAGGCAACGGCAGGTGTATGTGATTGGTGACTCTTTACTGAGGAGATTGGACAGGCCTGTGACCAGGGCGGACCCGGAGAACAGAAGGGTGTGCTGTCTACCGGGCGCAAAGATACGCGATGTGGACCTGCGGTTGAAAAGGATCCTAAAAGGAGCAGGTAAGAACCCCTTGATAATCCTTCATGTGGGAACGAATGACACGGCTAGGTTCTCGTTAGAGAGGATCAAGGGAGATTATGCCAGACTGGGGAAGACGCTCAAGGAGATAGAGGCTCAGATTATCTTTAGTGGGATTCTGCCCGTTCCGAGGGAAGGGCAGCAAAGGGCTGATAGGATTGTGAGGATAAATAGTTGGCTAAGGGAGTGGTGCTATAAGGAGGGCTTTGGGATGTATGGCCACTGGGAGGCTTTCGGGGACAGACACCTGTTCTCGCGGGATGGGCTTCACCTGAGTAGGGAAGGAAATAGACTTCTGGGAGGGAGGCTGGCTCATCTTATCAAAAGAGCTTTAAACTAGGAAGTTTGGGGAGATGGTTGGGAGATGCACAGTTAATCTCCACGCCAGATTCCAGTATGGAAAAGGTGAGTAAAAGGAGAGGAGACATAGCCGGGGAGATGAGATTGGACAAAGGAAGGACAGGGGGGACGGACACAAGGAGGCCCGCAACATATAGTGCTGCTAATGGGAGACGGGCTACACGACATACATTAGGGTGTTTATACACCAATGCCAGAAGTCTAGGTAATAAAATGGAGGAATTGGAGCTCTTGGTCCAGGAACTGAAACCGGATATCGTAGGAATAACGGAAACGTGGTGGAATGGCAGTCAAGACTGGAACACAGGTATGGAGGGGTATGCGCTGTTTAGGAAAGACCGGAACAAAGGTAAAGGTGGGGGGGTGGCCTTGTATGTCAATAGTGAAATAAACTGTAAAGAAATAATAGTGGATGGATTAGATAACACAGAGTCTGTCTGGGCAATACTCACACTGGGTAATAGGACTACTAGAGCCTCTCCGGGGATAGTGCTTGGAGTGTGCTATAGACCGCCGGGATCGACCCAGGATATGGATAAGGAACTATTTAATGTGTTTAGAAAAGTAATTACTAACAGAAACTGTGTAATTATGGGGGACTTTAACTTCCCGGACATAGATTGGGGAACAAACGCTAGTAGCAATAACAGGGCTCAGATGTTCCTAGAAGTGCTTGCTGATCAATTCCTCCATCAAGTGGTAACTGAACCGACGAGGGGGGAGGCCATTTTAGATTTGATTCTGGTAAGTAGTGAGGACCTTGTTGAGGAAGTGGTAGTAGGGGACAATTTGGGCTCCAGTGATCATGAGCTAATTCGGTTTAAAATACATGGAAGGAGTAACAGAATTAAATCAAAGACTAGGGTTTATAATTTTAAAAAGGCCAATTTTAACAAATTAAGGGGACTGGTAAGGGAAGTGGACTGAGCAAACGTATTAATGGATTTAAAAGCAGAAGAAGCCTGGGATTACTTTAAGTTAAAGATGCATGAGCTGTCGGAGGCCTGTATTCCAAAAAAGGGAAAAAGATTACTAAGCAAGAGATTTAGACCGAGCTGGATGAGCGACCGACTCAAAGGGGCGATTAGGAAAAAACAGAAAGCGTATAAAGAGTGGAAGAGGGGAGGGATCAGTAAGGAAATGTACCTAAGTGAAGTCAGAGAATGTAGAGATAGAGTGAGAAAGGCCAAAGGCCGTGTAGAGTTGGACCTAGCGAGGGGAATTAAAAGCAATAGTAAGAGGTTTTACAGCCACATAAATAGGAAGAGAGCAAAGAAAGAAGAAGTGGGACCGCTGAAGTCTATTGCCGGAGAGGAGATTAAAGACAATCTAGGCATGGCGCAATATCTTAATGAATATTTTGCATCGGTGTTTAATGAGGCCAATGAAGGTATTAGGGATACTAGCACCACTATAGAGGGGCATTCAGGTTGGGGGATTACCGTATCCGAGGTGGAAACAAACCTTGAACGCCTTAATGGGGCTAAGTCGGGAGGACCGGACGATCTACATCCGAGAATATTGAAGGAATTGGCGCGGGAAATAGCAGGCCCGTTAGCGATAATATTTAATGAATCTGTAAACTCGGGGGTGGTCCCGTTAGACTGGAGAATAGCTAATGTGGTTCCTATTTTCAAGAAAGGGAAAAAAAGTGATCTGGGTAACTACAGGCCTGTTAGTCTAACATCTGTAGTGTGCAAGGTGTTAGAGAAAATTCTGAAAGAGAAACTAGTTGAGGACCTGGAGGGTAGTGGCAATTGCGATAAATTACAACATGGTTTTACGAAGGGCAGATCGTGCCAAACGAATCTGATCTCCTTCTTTGAGAAAGTAACGGATTTATTAGATAAGGGAAATGCGGTGGACCTAATATACCTGGATTTCAGTAAAGCGTTTGATACTGTACCCCATGAGGAATTATTGGTTAAACTGAAAAACACGGGGATCGATATGAAAATCCAGAAATGGATAAGGAATTGGTTACTGGGGAGAATGCAGCGGGTTGTATTAAAGGGTGAACTGTCGGGTTGGAGGGAGGTTACTAGTGGAGTGCCTCAAGGTTCGGTTTTGGGACCCATTTTATTTAATCTATTTATAACTGACCTCGGAACCGATTGCAGGAGTGGGCTGATAAAATTTGCGGATGATACGAAGGTGGGAGGCGTTGTAAATTCGGAGGAAGACAGGGATATCCTGCAGGGAGACTTGAATGAGCTTGTGAATTGGAGTATCAGAAATAAGATGAAATTTAATAGTGAAAAGTGTAAGGTGTGCATTTGGGGATGACTAATAACAATTTCAGTTACAAGATGGGGACGCATTGGTTAGAAGTAACGGAAGAGGAGAAGGACCTAGGGGTTCTTGTAGACCGCAGGATGACTATGAGTCGACAATGTGACGTGGCGGTGAAAAAAGCCAATGCTGTCTTGGGATGCATTAGGCGAGGTATATCTAGTAGGGATAAGGAGGTCCTGCTTCCGTTGTACAAGGCGCTGGTGAGACCTCATTTGGAGTACTGCGTGCAGTTCTGGTCTCCCATGTTTAAAAAAGATGAACTCAAACTGGAACGGGTGCAGAGAAGGGCGACTAGGATGATCAGAGGAATGGAAAAGCTGTCGTACGAAAGGAGACTAGAGGAGCTTGGGTTGTTTAGTCTGACAAAGCGAAGGATGAGAGGGGATATGATTGCTATCTTTAAATATATTAGAGGGATTAATACAAGGGAGGGAGAAGAATTATTCCAGCTTAGTACGAACGTGGATACCAGAACGAATGGATACAAACTGGCCGTGGGGAAGTTCAGACTTGAAATTAGACAAAGGTTTCTGACCGTCAGAGGGGTGAAATATTGGAACGGCCTACCGAGGGAAACGGTGGGGGCGACGGACCTGTCTGGTTTTAAGATAAAGTTAGATAAGTTTATGGAGGGAATGGTTTAATGGTAAAACATAGTAGTCAAGGAAAGCCAAGCAAGGGTGGGTAAATAGTATAATGGCTAACGGGGTCGGGCTGGAGACTCTTGCCTATATGCTCGGGGTCTTACTGATCGCCACATTTGGGGTCGGGAAGGAATTTTCCTCCAGGGCAGATTGGCTGAGCCTCTGGAGGTTTTTCGCCTTCCTCCGCAGCATGGGGCAGGGATCTCTAGCAGGAGGGTCTCTGCCGATTGCAGTCACTAAAAACAGGATTGGAGACTTCAACAGCAGAGTCCAGGGAAGGGGTAGGGACGGTTTTATGGCCTGCAGCATGCAGGGGGTCAGACCAGATGATCATAATGGTCCCTTCTGACCTTAAAGTCTATGAGTCTATGAGTTTGTAGCTACCTGGGCAAGTCACATGTCCATGAAGGATTCAGCTTTTTGCAGGCTGATGCCATTATTTACATATTAGGTTGAACGTTGCCAGGAAAGCTCAGATGTGGATTGACGTCTCTCCAAGTTCATTGTTAGTTATGTACACCCAATACTTGAATTGTCCCTTCACAATATGTTGGCCAAACCTCCCTTACAGCAAACACTTCAAATACAAGCATAGAGCCAACACTCCTAACTTCAGATATAAAAATGATACATGCCTACCAATAGGATGAATATATTCAGTAGATCATAACCTTTGCAAAGATACGTTACATGGCATATCTAGCACAAAGCAAACTTCAGTTATGTTATATTTACACTCATAAGCATATTTCCATAAACATATAGATGGCAACGTCACAGTCTCATAAAACCACTTGATTCCAGGAGTGAGAAGGACCAATTAGGCCATGTCTACACTTATCTGTAGTGAAGACGCTCTATGCCGACGGGAGAGAGCTCTCCTGCCAGCATAAAAAAACCACTCTCACGAGTAGCATAAGCTATGTCAGGAGGAAAAACTCTCCCACTGATGTAGCGCCGTGCACACTAGCGCTTATGTCAGTGTAACTTATGTCACTCAGGGGGTGGAATATTCACACCCTTGAGCAACATACGTTTTGCTGACATAGGCAGTAGTGTAGACATAGCTTACATAATAATTCCGTATAGTAATAAGCAATACCATTGGGGGAGTTGTACCACTTCAATTATATCAACACAAAGTGCCTGGGCGACTTAGGAACCTACTTCCCATTTTCAAATGTGTGCTACAGACCAACAAATACTGGGGTTGTGACTTGTTTCCTACGGTCTGACCTAGCTCAGCCTCTCTAGAGTCTCAAAAACCTGGGACTGCTGCAGAATGAAAAAGTGAGTATGAAAGTCTGGGCTACAACAGGATGTGGTGGAGGAAAGATTAGGAGGGAATGAGGGTGTGATGGGGTGAAGGAGGAATGGGAGGGACTAGGGGAGGAGAAGGAAGAAATTGGCTCTCACTGCAATCACGTTATTGGGCTTGGAACAGTCAGGTGTGCAGTGCCCAGCCCAGCATACAGTATAAATACAGTGCTCAGCCTTGCCATCTCCCACTGAGCGTTCCAGACCAGAAACAACTCCGCTCCAGAGAGAGTAAAGACGCAAAGATGAAGGTGTCGTACATGGCCGCTTTCCTCATAGGACTCCTCTCCCTGGAGAGCACCAGAGCAGCTCCATTGGTGAGATGATGTACTTATTATTTGTATTACAGTAGCACTTAGAGGGTCCATCTGAAATCAGGACCCCGTTTTGCTGGGTGCTACCCTGACACAGGAGAGACAGTCCCTGCCCACACTCTGGTGAGGATTTACTGTGCCGGGTGTTCAACAGACACAGCGAGGGACAGACCTGGACCCAACTGGAATCAGGGCCCCTTATGCCAGGTGATGCACAGACACACCATGAGGGCAGCACTGCAAAACTGGCCTATGTTTGGGCAGGATACCAGACTAAAGGGCCCATTCCTCCGTTTCAGACCTGGCAGGATATCAGGCTACACTGGCCCATCGGTCTCATCTAGAACAGCAGATCTTAAGTTACTGCATGACCTGACTTCTGGTAGCCTGGTGTGGGGCTGAACAGGTTTCCAGGATTGGGTAGAATGATTTTAGGAGCACGGCCAAGCTGTTGTAAATGGTCCGTAGAACTACTGGAATCAATGAGGCCAGCTCCCCCAGATGATGTAAATTGTCTGTAGCTCCATTTGGTCAATGGATAGTCAGGAGGGGGCCTCTAGAAGTTACCGTAATACGAGGAGCGGCGCCAGGGTTTTTGGCGCCCTAAGCGGGGGTCCTTCTGCGCTCCCAGTTGTCGTCAGCAATTCTGCGGTGGGAGGGTCCTTCCACACTCCAGGTACACGGGGCACTTTGGCGGTGGGTCCCGGAGTGAGTGAAGGACCCGCCGCAGAATTGCCACCGAAGACCCAAAGCGTGGAAGGACCCCCTGCCGCCGAATTGCCACCGAGGGCAGCAAAATGCCGCCCCCCCAAATCCTGGTGCTCTAAGCGACTGCCTAGGTCACCTAAATGGAAGTGTCAGCAGTGTGTAATACACATAATAAATACCCCTCATTTTACAGGGCTCGGGTAGCTTCAACAACGACAAAGTTGGTAATAGCAGCTTTAATGACAACAGCATAAATATCATGTGATTCCCTCCTCACCTCATGCAGCTTTATACATATCAGGTCAATCAACCCTGCTCCAGCTGGTTTCTTGTCTGGTAAAGGTTACCAAGCAAGGAGCATTTCCTGCAGTTTTTCCATGTTACAAAGGCAATTTAGAAATGCCGCCTGCTGCCCAGTCCTCTTATAGGGTCAGCTGTGCCCTGATTGGGGCTTCATGGGAGGATGATCTCTTCTTCTACAAGTCCACTGGACACGCATGAAGTGTTCCACAATTCCTTTGGGTACCCACTAAATATCTCACAGGAGATCCTTCCGAAATGACACAGAATGCACTGCTCTTGGCAACAGTCACAGGAACTCACTGTAAACTGTATCCTATCAAGGATATCTAGGCTGACTCTATCGCTATCAGATTAATTTTGCCGCATGTCATCTGAGAGGGAATGTAACCCTTCTGCCAGGCCAGTTGATAGCAGCAAGGGCCGGGTTCGGTACATAGGGTCCCTTCCCAACAGCGGGACATAGAACCAGCTCGAGCCCCCACCGAGTGACCTGGGAAAATCTTACACACACCCCTGGGCGCCTCGAAGAGGCAATACTTCCCCTCTCGCAAGCACAGAGCCTTGGTGTAGCAGAAAATGTTTAATAACATGAGGTAAATGACATAGCACTAAATTGGGAAAACACCACAACTAGAGTTCATAGACCAAACTATGAGCGAAGACCCACCCCAGCAGATTGGGCTGTGTCCTTTCCCGTTGGTTCTTGAAACCAGCAACCCAAGAATCACCAAAGTCCCAAAAGTCCAACAACCCCAAAGTCTCTTGGGTCCAGCAACCCAAGAATCACCAAAGTCCCAAAAGTCCAACAACCCCCCAAAGTCTCTGTCCCTGGTCAGTGCAGCCCCAGAGTTCAAGGGGGGGCGTGCAGGGTGTTAAGGGGCACCTTACGTGAGCCGAGGCTGACCGGCTGCCTCTCCATGGGGTTCCGCCGCAGCCTTCACCATGAGCCAGCTGCTCTGCTCTGCTCACCAATCTGTGCGCCGCTCAGTTCCACTCCACTTCAGCTGTCCCTTGGGCCACTCCCACAAGGCTCCACTCTGCTAGCTGCTCCTCCAGCCGCCCTGCTCAGCTCCGCTGTGCTCCAACCACCCCACAAGGCTCCACTCTGCTAGCTGTTCCACCAGCTGTCTCCGCAAACTACTCTGCCAGCCACTTAGCAATATAGCTTCAAGCTCCCCCACTAGTTAACACAGCCTCAGTGATCTCAGCTCTTGGTAACTTTAGCTCTTTTGTGGTTTCAGCTCTTAGTAAGGGAGCCCCAGTGCTGGTGCACTAGTGGCCCCATATGAGTTCAGCAGCCTCTATCTAGACTCCTAATGGAATCAAAGTTAGCTCTGACATTCCACAGTGGCAAGAAAAGAGATACAATTAGCTTTTCAGGCTCAGAAAAGACACCCACCCCCAACCTCTCTCAATTCACTAAGTTTTGTAACCCATGCTCCTTGTCAAGCAAGTGCTACTTAGGTAATGGTGAGTCTTTCTGTCATACAACAGTTCCACTGGCCTTGATTCACAGAATCAGGGTAACAAAACTTTATTCTCCCTGCCCCAATAACAGAGAAACTGGGGATCCCACACCAGCCGAAGTAACCATTTTCAGTTGCTGTTGTTTCATGCCAGGCGAGTGGGTGTGCCTATGCAAACAAGATCAGCCCCTGGAGTTCTTTTCCACACTCGCCATATTTCACCACCAGATGTCAGGGTAGAGCTCATCCTGACTTGGCTTACAGGGAATAACAGAAGAAATCCCCAAGTTCTTCTCTCCCAGCCCAGCTCCATTTTTACCAGACCACACTGGCTCCCATTTTCCAACCAGCAGGCATTTGAGCCCAGTTGCTTTCAGGACATCATTTTCACTTCACTGCTCCCAGAGAAAGAGAAGCAACAAATAATTAATGTTTTAGTAACTTCCTTTTTTTCCTGTAGGCTGATGGAGGATCTGGAGGGGGCGTTTCTGTGAGTATTCAGAATTTACTCTCCTTTGGAGCTTTTACATTAGCTTGGGACCTTTAAATCAGATTAAAAATAGGAAGCCCATTGGCCTCCGGAGGTGGGCTCAGAGGTTAGGCTAACTGAGAGATCCTGGGGAGTCCAAAGACAAGAAGCACAATCTATTTAATTTACCACAGAAATAGTTAAGAGGTGACTTGATTCTGGTATACACGTAACTGCAGGGGGAAGAGATTTCTGATGGCAGATGGCACTTTAATCAAACAAAGGGAGACGAGATCCAGTCATCTAAAGCTAAAGCTAGACAAATTAAATCAAGAGGGAAGGTGAAAACCTTTAGCAGTATTAATTAACCGTTGGAACGATTAACCCAGGATGTGGTGGAGTCTCTGGCTACGTATATGCCAGAGACCTTACAGCAGCACGGCTGTTCCAATGCAGCTCTGCCACTGTAACATCTCATGTAGCCGCTCTATGCTGACGGGAGAGAGCTCTCCCATCCACGTAATTAAACCACCCCCAACGAGCAGCGGGAGAAGCTCTCCCACCAACATAGCGCTGTGCACACTACTGTTTGTGCTGGCGAAACGTATGTCACTCAGGAGGTATTTTCTTCACACCACTGAGCCACATCAATTTTGCCGATGTAAATGGTAGTGTAGATACGGCCTTAATGACTGAAGGTCTTTAAATCTTGATGGGATATCTTCAGAAAAGGAGATTCTGTGCTCTGTGTCATTTAGGGGGTCAGTGGAGAAAAAAAATGTAATAATTCTAACCAGCTCGAATTCTTCTCCTGAGCTGTAGGGAAATTGCCAAACTCTGGAGATTAATCCCAGCACTGAGAAAGAAGGGCAGTGGGAACGTTGCCCATCACAGAGCTGTTTGGAGACATCTCTACACTACAGAGTTCTGCTGGCAAAGTGGTGTCGGTCTGGGAACTGAAGATATTTGATTATTGGGGGGGAGGGCTGTGACCCTTGGCAAATTGCCCTTGTGGAGACACATTCATAACAGCAAAACCGTGCATTTTCCATAGAGATTATTTCACTGGGAGTCAGCTAGAATAAGATACACTGAGAAAAGTGCAGTAGTACTCTGGGATCGCCATACTGACACGACGCTGGTATCTATGACTCCAACTGGCAGGGGTGTGTGCATGGGGGGGGCAATAAGGGTCACAGTCCCCCTCCCCCCCAATAATCATTGGGGGCAGAAATCTTCTCTGGCCCTGGGAGGATCTTCCTGCCCCCCCTCCCTGCACCCGGCCCCAGCCCTGGCAGGAACTCGATATTCCCTGCCTCTGTGGCCCTGCGCCAGAAAAGTTTTGTGACCCCAATGATTATTGGGGGGGAGGGCTGTGACCCTGATTGCTCCCCCATGCGCACAGCCCTGCCAGTTGGAGTCCCATTTAACAGTGACCAATAAGAATAAATGAAGGAAGGCAAAGTGAAGAAAGAAAGGCACAGAGAGGGAAAGCAACTCATTTAAAGTCACCGGGAAAGTCAGCAGCAGAGCCCAGAACAGATCCCCGAGCTGTTGTCTCCCAGCCCAGCTCCCTTTTTACCAGACCACACTGGCTCCCATTTCCCAACCAGCAGACGTTTGAGTCCAGTTCCTTTCAGGACATCATTTTCATTTCACTGCTCCCGGAGAAAGAGCAGCAACGAGTATTTAATGTTTTACTAATTTGATTTTTTCCTGTAGGTTCCTAGACGATTTAGACAGAGAATGTCTGTGAGTATTCAGAATTTACTCTCCTTTGGAGCTTTTACATTAGCCTTAATTCAGATTAAACATAGGAAGCCCCTTGGCCTCCAGAGGTGGATTCAGAGGTTAGGTTAGCTGAGAGAGCCCAGGGAGTCCAAGCTCTCCCATCAACATAGCTCTGTGCACACTACTGTTTCTGCTGGCAAAACTTATGTCACTCACAGTGGTATATTTTTCACACCCCTGAGTGACATAAGTTTTGCCAGCATAAACGGTAATGTAGATATGGCCTTAGTGACCGAAAGTCTTTAAATCTCGATGGGATATATTTAGGAAAGTTATGCTCGAAATAGAACAGAAGTTATGGGCTAGACGCAGGAATCATTGGCTGAGATTCGCCCTGTGTCATTCAGGAGGTCAGTCTAGAAAAAAATTCACATTGAGCCCTGCTGCTGGTGCTCTCCAAAGACACTTGACTCTGAGAGTCTGTAACGTGATTCTGGTGCATTTAGCTGCGACCGATCAGACTAAATGAAGGAAGGCAAAGAGAAGAAAGGAAGGCACAGAGAGGGGAAGTGACTCACCTAAACTCACCAGGAAAGTCAGCAGCAGAGCCCAGAACAGATCCCCGAGCTCTTGTCTCCCAGCCCAGCTCCCTTTTTACCAGACCACACTGGCTCCCTTTACCAACTGGCAGATGTTTTGAGTCCAGTTCCTTTCAGGAGATCATTTTCATTTCACTGCTCCCAGAGAAAGAGCAGCAACAAGGAATTAATGTTTTAGTAATAGTTTTTTTTTCCTTCTAGGCTGATTTAAGCCATGAAGGTGATTTGTCTGTGAGTATTCAGAATTTACTCTCCTTTGGAGCTTTTACATTAGCCAGATTAAACATAGGAAGCCCATTGGCCTCCAGAGGTGGGTCAGAGGTTAGGCTAGCTGAGAGAGCCTGGGGACTGCAAACACAAGCAGTGCAATCTAATTTACCACAGAGACAGTTAAGAGTTGACTTGATCCTGGTATACATGTAACTGCAGGGGAAAGAGATTTCTGATGGGAGATGGCTCTTTAATCAAACAAAGGAAGACAAGATCCAATAATCTAAACCTGAAACTAGACAAATTGAATCAAGAAAGAAGGTGCTAGTTTTTAACAGTATTAAATTACCTTTGGAACGATTAATCTAGGAGGTGGTGGAGTCTCTGGCTATGTCTACACTAGAGACCTTACAGGGGCACAGTTGTACCAATGCAGGTGTGCCACTGTAACAGGTCATGTAGCTGCTCTATGGCGATGGAAGAGATCTGTCTTGTTGTTGTAATTATAGCACACCAAACGAGCGGCGGTAGAGATGTCGGCCGGAGAAGCTCTCCCACCAACATACCGTTGTGCACACTGCCGCTTATGTTGGCGAAATGTCTGTCACTCGGGGGGGGGGGGGTATTTATTTTACACTTCCGAGAGACATAAGTTTTTCTGACATAAGTGGGAGTGTAGACGTGGCCTTAATCCCTGAAAATCTTTAAATCTAGATGGGATCTTTTTAAAAATAATGCACTAAATAAAACAGAAGTTATGGGCTAGATGCAGGAGTCACTGGGTAGAGTCTGTGTTCTGTTATGCAGGAGGTCAGTCTAGATGAGTCTAATGACCCCTTCTGGCCTTAAAACCTAGGAATATTATTTCTCACCATGGGATGTCAGACTAAATAAAAGAGATCCAGTTCTCATAGATCCTAGCGATTAATTCTGATGGGAAGAATAATGGGGAGGTGGAATGTTTCTAAAACCAAAGTTTCCTGCCTGCACTGGGCGGAAATTAGCTTTGTTTGGATGATAATGCAGAAAGAGCAGGATCAATTCATTCTGGTTTGATTTCTTGTCAGATGGTGGGGATATCCTTAGTGCCTGCCAATGACTATTCAGAAATTACTTCGCTGTCAGGAACACTTATATTATCGTGCTGTCTCTAAGAAGCCCAAATCTTGAGCCCGGTGTTTGGCTGGAGTAACCTGGGCAGTCAGTTCTTATTATTTGTATGACAGTACCACCTGTACAGCTCTCCTGACTCATGATCCAGTGACCTAGCCACTGAACGACACTGCCCCCGAGGAGTGCTGGGTGCATAACTGCTCACTGTGTTTTTCAAAATCTCCTCCTAGCCTACGTGAGAGTCCAGGAAAGACCCTCATCTCTCCTCAGGAGAAATAAAGTTCAGTAAAAGAGCTTCTAAATTCATCTTTTTCTTCTAGTTTTAAAAAGAGCCCAGGGAATATTGTTGGTTTCTTAATTGAAAAAGAGAACCATACAGTTTTGGTTTTCAAAACACATTGTGAAAGTTTCAGTACAAATATTTAGTTTTGGAAAACCAAAATCACCAACATTTTTCACCCAATTTTTTTATATTCATATTTTTCATCTAAATGTTTTTTTTTCTACAAAACCTTGTCTGAAAAACAACTTTTAAGTCAAAAAATTATTTGAATGAAAAAATTTCAACCAGCTCTAGTGAACCAAATACATTTTTTGTTTAATAAGAAAAGTTTCGTGGAAAAATTTGTGTCTTCCAATTTCTTCTGATTTTTAACACAAAGAATGAAAACCAAAACATGGGGAAAGCTTTGGTTTTAGATCTCCCGCCCTTGTCAGTGGAAAAGTAAAGGGGGAAAATTTTAAGTTTTTCATTAAAAAAACAAAGTTCCAAAAAAATTTGTAAAAAATGTTGAAACTCGCAATTATTTTTTAATTTCTAAAACACACGTCATTTTTCGAGCCCCTCCAGAAAAAGGGACATAATTGCTGAAACGAAAAGGGGGGTGGGAATCATAAATAAAAAACCTGCAAATGTTTTTCACTTCTGAATTTCTCCAAAGAAGAAAAAAATTTGAAAAACAATGGACAATATATTTATATAAATTCATTTGGAAAAATTTCAACCAGTTCTAATTCTTATCTGGAGGAGTAAGAAAACTGCCAAACTCTGGAGGTTAATCCCAGCACTGAGAAAGAAGGGCAGTGGGAATGCTGACTATCTGAGGCCTTGTCTACACTACAGACTTCTGCTGGCATAGCGGTGTTGGTCTGGGGTGTGAAGATGTTTGATCTCTGACCGACACGGCTGTGCTGGTAAAAGCCCCCGGACACAGTTATAGCAGCAAAACTCTGCTTGTGCCCATATAGATTATATAGTTCAGAATGCGCTAGTATAACCTGCACCCACAAAAGCGCACTGGTACGCTGGGATAGCTATACTGACAGTGTGCTTCTGGTGTAGACATGGTGTGGTTAAGCTATGGACAATGGGAGGGAAGTGAAAGCCCTAGGTGAAACTTCCACCTTGTGCCCCCCCAGCCCTGCGGCAGCTCCCCACCCCCCCCTCCGCCCTGAGGCGCCGCCCCCGCGGTAGCTCCCCCGCCGGGGAGCCATGCAGCAGCTCCCCACCCCAGCTCACCCCCAGCTTTTTGGCAACCCCAAATCTTGGCGCCCTAGGCAACTGCCTAGTTTGCCTTAATGGTAGCACTGGCCCTGAACATGGGTAAAGTTTTGGTTCTTAATCCTCCATTTCTCTTCACACACCCTTTCCCCCCAGTTTTAACCACTTTTTCAGTGAGAAAGTAAAGGCAGGAAATTTTCAGCTTTTCTTTAAAAAAAACACTTTCAAAAATGTTGACGTACACAATTATTTTGTGTACTAAATGTCCTAAACCACACCATTTTTTCAAACAGCTCTAGTCAAAGGGAAATATGGAGTGAAAATCTAGGAAAGGGGGTTGGAAGCTAAAATGAGGAAATTGTAAACCATTTTCATTTCTGATTTTGTCCAAAAAGCTGAAAAACAATTGACAATTTTTTAAAAAAAATTCATGTGGATAAACTTCAATCAGCTCTAATTCTTATCCCGAGCAGTAAGGAAACCCCCAAACTCTGGAGGTTAATCCCAGCCCTGAGAAAGAAGGGCAGTGGGAAGGCTGCCCATCACAGAGCTGTCTGGAGATATGTCTACACTACAGACTTCCCCGGGGAAAGCTGTGCTGGTCTGGGGTGTGTAGATGTTTGGGCCTTGGCTGACAAGGCTGTGCTGGCAAAAGTCCCTAGTGCAGACACAGTTATAGTAGCAAAACTGTACTTTTCCCTGTAGCGATTATTTAGCTCAGAATACGCTAGTATAACCTACACCCACAAAAGCACACTAGTACACTGGGATGGCTGTACTGACAAGGTGCTACTGGTGTGGACATGGTGTGGTTAACCTATGGACAATGGGAGGGAAGTAGCTATATTTTGATGATGCTGGAGAAAGTGTAGGATCAAGTAACTCCCAGCTTTTTCCTTACAGGCTGCTGAGGACGTACCTGGGAGAGTTCCTGGGGTGAGTATTCCAAATTTGATTTGCTGTCAGGCTGTTTTCTATTCCCGCAGTGGCTCTTAGCAAACCTGAACCCTAAGCCAGTGGTCAGTTGGAATAGCCTGGACAGATTTGCCAGGATTGGAGCAAGAGACGAAGGAATAGGTGTCTAAATCCCAAAGGGTGTGTCAGAATCAATCCAAATGTCCTTTGCAGTGTCAATTCTTCTATTCTACTAGTAGCCATTTTGTGGGGATTCCGTGGGACCTGTTCTTTATACCCACGTTAAGAACCACTGCCTAGTAGGATCATACACACTGGGAGCTGTGATTGGCAGCAGATGCTGTCATTCTGCACATCTGGAGCGGTGATTATAGTATCGCTATGGACAGTGTCAGAGAATAACAGAGTTCTCACTTTTTGTTTGGGTACAGCAAGTAAGATACTTTATTTTCTCAAGCAATTGCATAGAGGGAGAGAGCTAAACGGTCTCTCCACAGGTAAACAATTACAGCAAGCATTTATACCTTTTGTTACAGACAATAATGAGCAACAGCTGCATTTTGTTTATACATAGGTCATTCTGATATCTTGTTTTCCTCGTTTGTTTAGACTCTAGTCCAGGGGTGTCAAACTCAAATGACCCTGAGGGCCACATGAGAACTAGTGCATTGGCTCGAGGGCCACATCACTGATACCCCCACCTCACTGCCCCCGGCCCTGCCCCCACTCCACCCCTTCCATGAGGTCCCACCCCTTTCCACCCCATTTCCCGAAGTCCCCACCCCAACGCTGCCCCTTCCCTGCCACCAGGCGGTACAGGAGGGGTGCAGGGTGTGGCAGGGGGCTCAGGGCAGGGAGTTGGTGTGTGTGGGGTGCAAGAGGTGTGAGGGGTGCGGCAGGGGGTTGGGGTGCAGGGTGCAGCAGGTGGCTCAGGGCAGGGAGTGCAGGAGGAGTGTGGGGTGTGGCAGGGGGCTCAGAGCAAGAAGTTGGGGTGCAGGAGGGGTTCCGGATGTGGCAGGGGGCTCAGGGCAGGGATTTGGGATGCAGGATGGGTGTGCGATGCGGCAGGGTGCTCAGAGCAGGGAGTTGTGATACAGGAGGGGTGTGGGGTGCGAGCTCCGGCCTGGTGCCACTTAGCTAGAGTGGCGCCGGGGTGGCAGCGGAGCGCATCGTGGCCAGGGCAGGCTCCTGGCCCCACGCTGCTCTGCTCCAGGAAGCGGCAGGAACCACGGCCCCTGAGGGAGTGGGGGTGGATACAGGGCTCCCTGCTGCTGCTCCTCCAGGTACCACCCACTGGCAGTGGTTCCGTGTTCCTGGCCAATGGAAGCTGGTGGGGGCGGTACCTTGAAGCGAGGCAACGCAGGAGCCCTCTGCCTCCTCCCCCACCCCCCGGCCCGAAGGGACATTCTGCCAATCGCTTCAGGGATCCCTGGCCTGGAGGTAGGCATAGGAGCGGGGGCGCAGGGAGCTTGGCGGGCCGCACAGAAGAGCCCCGGCCCACGGGCCGTGTGTTTGAGACCCCTGATCTAGGGGATCTCATTCTTTGTGGGCTCAAGCAGAGATGACTTAGACTTCATTCCCAAAAGTGGTGACTACACTCAGCTCTGCATTGAGCTCCCCTCATATGTTTCTTATCTTTTTTGAAAACTAGAAACTGGATGCTTCGTCATTTTTTGAAATGAGAAAAATGTAGAGCAAGTTGAAAATTTGTCACTTAATATATTTTTTATTTTTCATGAAAAAAAGATTTTGTTTCAATATGAAAATTTTAATGAAAGAAGTTTCTTCCATTTTTTCTGATTTTTTTCAATGAAAATAATGAAAATAAAAACCAAAACAAGTTTTGAATTTTGTCATTTCATTCCCCACGGTCCAATTTCCAATTAGAGTTGAAATGCTATTTTTCTTTGAAATGCTATCTTTCTTTGAAATTTACACATTTATAATTTTTCAAAGAGCTCCAGAAAAGAAGAAAAAAAAAAGGGGGTGAAAGTAAATGAAAAAAAAAAAGTAAAACTTTTGTTTAAAAAACTATTAATTAGTTTTCTGGAAAAAAAACTACAATTTTTTTTTAATTCATTACGAAAAATGGTGATCATCTCTAATTCTTATCTTGAGGGATCAGAGTCACGAAAGGAAGCTTCCATAGTCCATATTCTGGAGGTTAAACTCACCCCTGTGAAGCAAGGATAGGGGGGCTGTTTCCTTTCACAGAACTCTCTGGGGCCATGTCTACAATACAGACTTCTGCTGGCATAGCTCCATCTCTATGGGGTGTAAAAAAGTTTATATCAGCATGTGGATCCTCTCCCCTAGGGCCGATGCAGGCACAGGCTCTATAGTGTAGACAGGGCCTCATTTCCCGTTCAGAGGAGAATAGGCGATACCAGCAAAAGCACACTAGTATACTGGTAGAACTGCACTGGCAAAGCGCTCCTAATGTAGAACTGGCTGGTAACACTATTGCCATTGGGAGGAATTCACAACCTTGAAGTGATTGGAGAAGGAGCTTCTTGATCCTGCTCTATTTCCTTACAGGCGGTTGTGGATCCAGTTGAAGGTCTTGTAGGGGTGAGTACTCAAAATTACTTTGGAATGATTATATAGAACAGCTTGACAGCAGAGGACATGTTTCCACGCTGATGACTGGTTCTACTCGACAATGATCCAAAGCAACGTGCAGACTGACACGTTCATTTTCATCACCTGAATCAGATCCACCAACAGAAGGTAGATTTTCTTTTTGAGTGGTTCGGGTTCTGTAGTTTTCACATTTGAGTGTTGTTCTTTTAAGACTTCTAACAACATGTTCCACACCTCGTCCCTCTCAGATTTTGGAAGGCACTTCAGATTCTTAAGCCTTGGGTCGAGTGCTGTTGCTATCTTTAGAAATCTCATATTGGTACCTTCTTTGAATTTTGTCAAATCTGCAATGTAAGTGTTCTTAAAACAAACAGCATGTGCTGGGTCATCATCTGAGACTGCTGTAACATTAAATATATGGTAGAATGTGGGTAAAACAGAGCAGGAGACATACAATCTCCCACAATGAGTTCAGTCACAAATTTAATTAACACGTTATTTTTTTTGAACAAGTGTCATAAGCATGGAAGCATGTCCTCTGGAATGGTGGCTGAAGCATGAAGGGGCATACGACTGTTTAGCATATCTGAAACGTAAATACCTTGCAGTGCCGGCTACAAAAATGCCATGCAAACGCCTTTCTCACTTTCAGGTGACATTGTAAATACGAAGCAGGCAGCATTATCTCCCGTAAATGAAAACAAATTTGTTTGTCTTAGCGATTGGCTGAACAAAAAGTAGGATTGAGTGGAATTGTAGGCTCTAAAGTTTTACATGGTTTTGTTTTTGAGTGCAGTTATTTTAAAATAAAATCTACATCTGAAAGTTGCACTTTCACACAAAAGAGATTGCATTACAGCCCTTGTATGAGGTGAATTGAAAAATACTATTTCTTATATCGGAAGGACAGAACAGGTCGTGCTGGTGGGGGAGTGGCACTAGATGTGAAAAAAACAGAGCCAAATGAAGTAAAAATCTTAAATGAACCAAACTGTACCATAGAATCTCTATGGATAGTAATTTCATATACAACCAACCACCTGACCAAGATAGTGATAGCGACTGTGAAGTGCTCAGAGAGATTAGAGAGGCTATAAAAAAAAAACCAACTCAATAATAATGGTGGATTTCAACTATCCCCATATTGAGGCCTTCACTGACTGACATTAGCTTACTATGCCGTTTCCCTTATGCATTTAGTCCAACAGGAAGAAAAGTTGTCACTCATTTAGGGGGTCTCACAGTTGTGGGTTTCAAGTACAGATGCCTGAGGCTCGATTTCAAAAGGTGCCAAGCACCCTGGGCTACAACAGAAGTCAGTAGGGGCTCTGGGACAATTTGCCATGACACAAGCACCTCAGCTGCTTCTGCCAGGAATAGGAGCTAACCAGCCTCATTCCAATGACACAGGAAGTCAATGGAAACAAATAACTTTCTTGTTTTTTTTCCCTAAAGAGTTTTCTGATGAAAAGATCTGTGGTGAGTATCTCAAGTTCTCTCTCTTGGAGAATCTCTTTCATTATCTTGGCAGCTCTCATAATGGGAATTGAGACTGGAGCCATTTGAGTGAAAGGAGGCACCCTTAGTATATATCACGGTACAACCTCAGTGAAAGGAAAAAAGTGCCCCCCTCTCTTGCTGCTGCCCACCAGCCCTGACACAGAAGGATCCCCCACCGAGCAGCATCTGCGAATGGCATGAAACTGTTTGTTTCAGCTGCTGCCTTTAGTTCATGCCAAGGAGTAACAACTAGCGAGCAGAAACAAAGTTTTACTTTTTAGTTTATGAGGGGTCATTTTCCTGCTTCTCTGGTAGTTAGAGAGGGGATGGGTGAGTGCCAGGCTCAAATTCATGTTAATAACAGAGAACACCACTAGCACAATTCACAGATTTTGTTCATACATTTTAAGGCCAGAAGGGACCATTCCATTCAGCTAGTTTGACCTCCTGCATAACACCGTCCAGGGAATTTCATCCAGTCAATCCTGCAACAAGCCCATGATTTCTAGATGAGCTAGGGCACACCTTAAAGAAAAATATCCTGTGTAGAGTCCTCACCAGCGCCTACATGTTTTAAGACTGTAAGTTGCGTTTTCAAAAGTGAGGTTCACTTTGGTACTTCATATCCCCAGACTTTCACCAGGACTCAGACTCCTAAGTGCCTACTTCAATTTTGAATGTGGGACTTGGACTCACTTTGGGAAACCCTGCTGAACGGAAGGTGTGTGCAGAGGTCCCTAGGTAAAGGGGACAAACTAGCTGAGTCAGGGTAGGCTGAGCCAAGAAGCAGAGGGTTGTTTCTAGATCGAGGCTCTCAGGAGATGTTGCTTAGCAGGGGTAGGACTCACAGGCAAAGGGGCCTGAAGTGTGGAACACTGTGGGGAGCCCTCTCGCAGAAGACCTGAACCGAGGGCTGTGGGAGAAGAGAGGTTAGAAGGATGGAGAATCACCAGAGATGTGGAGGCCCTAGAATAGGGGCCCAAAAGAACTGGGGAACAGTGTGGTTGTTGCCTCTCAGGAGCATAGGCGCCAATTCTGTGGGTGTTCTGGGGCTTCCATTAGCCAAACCTGGAAGAATGTACCGCATAGCAGCACTGGCTTTGTGACATTCTTCCTCTCCACAATCACTTTTCCTGATCTCACAGCAGCCACTTCACCACCAGGTTCATACCCACAGATCAGGAGCAGGGCAGAGGGCTACTCTCAACATCACTGGGCTGTCCCCTTCAAGCAAGTGCTTGCCAATGACTATTCAGAAATTACTTCGCTGTCAGGAACACTTACATTATCGTGCTGTCTCTAAGAAGCCCAAATCTTGATCCCGGTGTTTGGCTGGAGTAACCTGGGCAGTCAGTTATTATTATTTGTATGACAGGACCACCTGTACAGCTCTCGTGACTCATGATCCAGTGACCTAGCCACTGAACGACACTGCCCCCAAGGAGTGCTGGGTGCATAACTGCTCACTGTGTTTTTCAAAATCTCCTCCTAGCCTACTTGAGAGTCCAGGAAAGACCCTCATCTCTCCTCAGGAGAAATAAAATAGCTTCAATAAAAGAGCTTCTAAATTCATCTTTTTCTTCTAGTTTTAAAAAGAGCCCAGGGAATCTTGTTGGTTTCTTAATTGAAAAAGAGAACCATACAATTTTGGTTTCAAAACACATTGTGAAAGTTTCAGGACAAATATTTAGTTTTGGAAAACCAAAATCACCAACACTTTTCACCCAATTTTTTTAGATTCATATTTTTCATCTAAATGATTTTTTTTCTACAAAACCTTGTCTGAAAAACAACTTTTAAATCGAAAAATTATTTTAATGAAAAAATTTCAACCAGCTCTAGTGAACCAAATATAATTTTTGGTTAATATGAAAAGTTTCATGGAAAAATTTGTGTCTTCCAATTTCTTGAGATTATTAACACAAAGAATGAAAACCAAAACATGGGGAAAGCTTTGGTTTTAGATCTCCCGCCCTTGTCAGTGGAAAAGAAAAGGGGGAAAATTTTAAGTTTTTCATTAAAAAACAGAGTTCCAAAAAAATTTGTAAAAAATGTTGAAACTTGCAATTATTTTTTAATTTCTAAAACACACATCATTTTTCGAGCCCCTCCAGAAAAAGGGACATAATTGGTGAAACAAAAAGGGGGGTGAAAATCATAAATAAAAAACCTGCAAAGGTTATTCACTTCTGAATTTCTCCAAAGGAGAAAAAAATTTGAAAAACAATGGACAATATATTTATAAAAATTCATTTGGAAAAATTTCAACCAGCTGTAATTCTTATCTGGAGGGGTAAGGAAACTGCCAAACTCTGGAGGTTAATCCCAGCGCTGAGAAAGAAGGGCAGTGGGAATGTTGAGTATCTGAGGCCTTGTCTACACTACAGACTTCTGCTGGCATAGCGGTGTTGGTCTGGGGTGTGAAGATGTTTGATCTCTGACCGACACGGCTGTGCTGGCAAAAGCCCCCAGACACAGTTATAGCAGCAAAACTCTGCTTGTGCCCATATAGATTATATAGTTCAGAATACGCTAGTATAACCTGCACCCACAAAAGCGCACTGGTACGCTGGGACAGCTATAATGACAGTGTGCTCCTGGTGTAGACATGGTGTGGTTAAGCTATGGACAATGGGAGGGAAGTGAAAGCCCTAGGTGAAACTTCCACCTTGCGCCCCCCCCCAGCCCTGCGGCAGCTCCCCGCCCCCCCTCTCCTCTGAGGCGCCGCCCCCACGGCAGCTCCCCCCCCCCGGGGAGCCGTGCAGCAGCTTCCCACCCCAGCTCACCCCCAGCTTTTTGGCGCCGCCAAATCTTGGCGCTTTAGGCAACTCCCTAGTTTGCCTTAATGGTAGCACTGGCCCTGAACATGGGTAAAGTTTTGGTTCTTAATCCTCCATTTCTCTTCACACACCCTTTCCCCCCAGTTTTAACCACTTTTTCAGTGAGAAAGTAAAGGCAGGAAATTTTCAGCTTTTCTTTAAAAAAACACTTTAAAAAATGTTGACGTACACAATTATTTTGTGTACTAAATGTCCTAAACCACACCATTTTTTCAAACAGCTCTAGTCAAAGGGAAATATGGAGTGAAAATCTAGGAAAGGGGGTTGGAAGCTAAAATGAGGAAATTGTAAACCATTTTCATTTCTGATTTTGTCCAAAAAGCTGAAAAACAATTGACAATTTTTTTAAAAAAATTCATGTGGATAAACTTCAATCAGCTCTAATTCTTACCCCGAGCAGTAAGGAAACCCCCGAACTCTGGAAGTGAATCCCAGCACTAAGAAAGAGGGGCAGTGGGAAGGCTGCCATCACAGAGCTGTCTGGAGATATGTCTACACTACAGACTTCCCTGGCAAAGCTGTGCTGGTCTGGGGTGTGTAGATGTTTGGGCCTTGGCTGACAAGGCTGTGCTGGCAAAAGCCCCTAGTGCAGACACAGTTATAGTAGCAAAACTGTACTTTTCCCTCTAGCGATTATTTAGCTCAGAATGCGCTAGTATAACCTACACCCACAAAATCGCACTAGTACACTGGGATGGCAAGGTGCTCCTGACACGGTGTGGTTAACCTATGGACAATGGGAGGGAAGTAGCTATATTTTGATGATACTGGAGAAAGTGTAGGATCAAGTAACTCCCAGCTTTTTCCTTACAGGCTGCTGAGGACGTACCTGGGAGAGTTCCTGGGGTGAGTATTCCACATTTGATTTGCTGTCAGGCTGTTTTCTATTCCCGCAGTGGCTCTTAGCAAACCTGGACCCTAAGCCAGTGGTCAGTTGGAATAGCCTGGACAGATTTGCCAGGATTGGAGCAAGAGACGAAGGAATAGGTGTCTAAATCCCAAAGGGTGTGTCAGAATCAATCCAAATGTCCTTTGCAGTGTCAATTTTTCTATTCTACTAGTAGCCATTTTGTGGGGATTCCGTGGGACCTGTTCTTTATACCCACGTTAAGAACCACTGCCTAGTAGGATCATACACACTGGGAGCTGTGATTGGCAACAAATGCTGTCATTCTGCACATCTGGAGCGGTGATTATAGTATCGCTATGGACAGTGTCAGAGAATAACAGAGTTCTCACTTTTTGTTTGGGTACAGCAAGTAAGATACTTTATTTTCTCAAGCAATTGCGTAGAGGGAGAGAGCTAAACAGGTCTCTCCACAGGTAAACAATTACAGCAAGTCTTTATACCTTTTGTTACAGACAATAATGAGCAACAGCTGCATTTTGTTCATACATAGGTCATTCTGATATCTTGTTTTCCTCGTTTGTTTAGACTCTAGTCCAGGGGTGTCAAACTCAAATGACCATGAGGGCCACATGAGGACTAGTGCATTGGCTCGAGGGCCACATCACTGATACCCTCACCTCACTGCCCCCAGCCCTGCCCCCACTCCACCCCTTCCACGAGGCCCCACCCCTTTCCCACCCCTTTCCACCCCCTTCCCCGAAGTCCCCACCCCAACACTGCCCCTTCCCTGCCACCAGGGGGTACAGGAGGGGTGCAGGATGCAGCAGGGGGCTCAGGGCAGGGAGTTGGTGTGTGTGGGGTGCAAGAGGTGTGAGGGGTGCGGCAGGGGGTTGGGTGCAGGGTGCAGCAGGTGGCTCAGGGCAGGGAGTGCAGGAGGAGTGTGGGGTGTGGCAGGGGGCTCAGAGCAAGAAGTTGGGGTGCAGGAGGGGTGCCGGATGTGCCAGGGGGCTCAGGGCAGGGAATTGGGATGCAGGATGGGTGTGCGATGTGGCAGGGGGCTCAGAGCAGGGGGTTGTGGTACAGGAGGAGTGCGGGGTGCGAGCTCCGGCTTGGCGCCACTTAGCTAGAGTGGCGCCGGGGTGGCAGCGGAGCGCATCGGGGCCAGGGCAGGCTCCTGGCCCTGCGCTGCTCAGCTCCAGGAAGCAGCCGGAACCACGGCCCTTGGGAGAGCAGGGGTGGGTACAGGGCTCCCTGCTGCTGCTCCTCCAGGTACCTCCCACTGGCCGCGGTTCCCTGTTCCTGGCCAATGGGAGCTGCGGGGGGCGGTACCTTGAAGCGAGGCAACGCAGGAGCCCTCTGCCTCCTCCCCTGTCCCTCCCAGCCTGAAGGGACATTCTGCCAGCTGCTTCAGGGAGCCCTGGCCTGGATATAGGCATAGGGGTGGGGGCGCAGGGAGCTTGGCGGGCCGCACAGAAGAGCCCCGGCCCGCGGGCCGCGTGTTTGAGACCCTTGATCTAGGGGATCTCATTCTTCGTGGGCTCAAGCAGAGATGACTTAGACTTCATTCCCAAAAGTGGTGACTACACTCAGCTGTGCATTGAGCTCCCCTCATATGTTTCTTATCTTTTTTGAAAGCTAGAAACTGGATGCTTCGTCATTTTTGAAATGAGAAAAATGTAGAGCAAGTTGAAAATTTGTCACTTAATATATTTTTTTATTTTTCATGAAAAAAAGATTTTGTTTCAATATGAACATTTTAAAGAAAGAAGTTTCTTCCATTTTTTCTGATTTTTTCAATGAAAATAATGAAAATAAAAACCAAAACAAGTTTTGAATTTTGTCATTTCATTCCCCACGGTCCAATTTCCAAATAGAGTTGAAATGCTATTTTTCTTTGAAATTTACACATTTATAATTTTTCAAAGAGCTCCAGAAAAGAAGAAAAAAAAGGGGGTGAAAGTAAATGAAAAAAAAAAGTAAAACTTTTGTTTAAAAATGTATTAATTAGTTTTCTGGAAAAAAAATTACAATTTTTTTTTAAATTCATTACGAAAAATGTCGATCGTCTCTAATTCTTATCTTGAGGGATCAGAGTCATGAAAGGAAGCTTCCATAGTCCAAATTCTGGAGGTTAAACTCACCCCTGTGAAGCAAGGATGGGGGGGCTGTTTCCTTTCGCAGAACTTTCTGGGGCCATGTCTACAATACAGACTTCTGCTGGCATAGCTCCATCTCTATGGGGTGTAAAAAAGTTTATATCAGTATGTGGATCCTCAACTCTGGGGCCGATGCAGGCATAGGCTCTGTAGTGTAGACATGGCCTCATCTCCCTTTCAGAGGAGAATAGGCGATACCAGCAAAAGCACACTAGTATACTGGTAGAACTGCACTGGCAAAGCACTCCTAGAGTAGAACTGGCTGGTAACACTATTGCCATTGTGAGGAATCAACAACCTTGAAATGATATTGGAGAAGGAGTTTCTTGATCCTGCTCTATTTCCTTACAGGCGGTTGCGCGTCCAGTTGGAGGTCTTGTAGGGGTGAGTACTCAAGATTACTTTGCTGTCCAGCTGTTTAATATGATCATTCCAGAGGACATGCTTCCATGCTGATGACTGGTTCTGCTCGACAATGATCCTAAGCAACGTACGCACTGACACACATTCATTTTCATCACCTGAATCAGATCCACCAACAGAAGGTTGATTTTCTTTTTGGGTGGTTCGGGTTCTGTAGTTTCCACATCTGAGTGTTGCTCTTTTAAGACTTCTGACAACATGTTCCAAACCTTGTCCCTCTCAGATTTTGGAAGGCACTTCAGATTCTTAAGCCTTGGGTCGAGTGCTGTTGCTATCTTTAGAAATCTCACATTGGTATCTTCTTTGCATTTTGTCAAATCTGCAATGAAAGTGTTCTTAAAACAAACAGCATGTGCTGGGTCATCATCAGAGACTGCTATTACATGAAATATATGGCAGAATGTAGGTAAAACATAGAGCAGGAGACATACAATCTCCCACAATGAGTTCAGTCATAAATTTAATTAAGACATTATTTTTTTTGAACAAGTGTCATGAGCATGGAAGCATGTCCTCTGAAATGGTGGCTGAAGCATGAAGGGGCATGCGAATGTTTAGCATATCTGAAACGTAAATACCTTGCAGTGCCGGCTACAAAAATGCTATGCAAACGCCTCTTTCACTTTCAGGTGACATTGTAAATAAGAAGCAGGCAGCATTATTTCCCGTAAATGAAAACAAACTTGTTTGTCTTAGCGATTGGCTGAACAAGAAGTAGGATTGAGTGGAATTGTAGACTCTAAAGTTTTACATGGTTTTGTTTTTGAGTGCAGTTATTTTAAAATAAAAGTTGCACTTTCACACAAAAGAGATTGCATTACAGCCCTTGTATGAGGTGAATTGAAAAATACTATTTCTTTATATCAGAAGGACAGAACAGGTCATGCTGAAGGGGGAGTGGCACTAGATGTGAAAAAACAGAGTCAAATGAATTAAAAATCTTAAATGAACCAAACCATAGAATCTCTATAGATAGTAATTCCATATACAACCAACCGCCTGACCAAGATAGTGATAGTGACTGTGAAGTGCTCAGAGAGATTAGAGAGGCTATAAAAAGACAACTCAATAATAATGGTGGATTTCAACTATCCCCATATTGACTGGGTACATGTCATCTTAGGACAGGATGCAGCTATAAAGTTTCTTGACACCTTAAATGACTACTTCTTGGAGAAGCTAGTCCAAGAGGTGAATATAGCTGGACAGCTTGGTAATCGTGACCATAATATAATTAAATTTAACATCCCTGAGGTGGGGAGAAAACCACAGCAGCCCATCATGGTGGCATTAATTTCAGAAAGGGGAACAACACAAAAATGAGGAAGTTAGTTAAACAGAAATTAAAAGGTACAGTGACAAACGTGAAATCCCTGCAAGCAGCAGGGAAACTTTTTAAAGACACCATAATAGGGGCTCAAGTTAAATGTATACCCCAAATTAAAACCCATAGTTAGAGAACCATAAAAGTGCCACCGTGGCTAAACAACAAAGTAAAAGAAGCACTGAGAGGCAAAAGGCATCCTTCAAAAAGTGGAAGTTAAATCCTACTGAGAAAATAGAAAGGAGAATAAACTCTGGCAAGTGAAGTGTAAAAATATAATTAGGAAGGCCAAAAAAAGAATTGGAAGAACAGCTAGCGAAAGACTCAAAAAGTAATAGCAATTTTTTTTTAAGTAAATCAGAAGCAGGAAGCTGCTAAACAACCAGTGGGGCCACTGGATGGTCCAGATGCCAAAGGGGCACTCAAGGGCGATAAGGCCATTGCAGAGAAACTCAATGAATTCTTTGCTTCGGTCTTTATGGCTGAGGATGTGAGGGAGATTCCCAAACCTGAGTCATTCTTTTTAGGTGACAAATCTGAGGAACTGTTCCAGATTGAGGTGTCATTCGAGGAGGTTTTGGAACAAACTGATCAATTAAACAGTAATAAGTCACCAGGACCAGATAGCATTCACTCAAGTGTTCTCTAGGAACTCAAATGTGAAATTGCAGAACTACTAACTGTGGTATGTAACCTAGCATTTAAATCACCTTCTGTACCAGATGACTGGACGATAGCTAATGTGACACCAATTTAAAAAAAAAAGACTCGAGAGGTGATCCCGGTAATTACAGGCCGGTAAGCCTAACTTCAGTGCCGGGCAAGCTGGTTGAAACTACCAGACACCTAGATGAACATAATTTGTTGGGGAAGAGTCAACATGGTTTTTGTAAAGAGAAATCATGCCTTGCCCATCTACAAGAATTCTTTGAGGGGGTCAACAAGCATGTGGACAAGGGGGATCCAATGGATATAGTGTACTTAGATTTTCAGAAAGCCTTTGACAAGGTCCCTCATCAAAGGCTCTTAAGCAAAGTAAGCTGTCATGGGATAAGAGGGAAGGTCTTCTCATGGATCAGTAACTGGTTAAAAGTTAGGAAACAAAGGGTAGGAATAAATGGTCAATTTTCAGAAGGGAGAGAGGTAAATAGTGGTGTCCCGCAGGAGTCCATACTGGGACCAGGGGGAAGGGTTAGCTCAGTGGTTTGAGCATTGGCCTGCTAAACCCAGGGTTGTACATTCAATTCTTGAGGGGGCCACTTAGGAAGCTGGGGTAAAATCAGTACTTGTTCCTGCTAGTGAAGGCAGGGGGCTGGACTCTATGACCTTTCAGGGTCCCTTCCAGCTCTATATATTATTTTAACTCATAAACAATCTGGAAAAAGGGATAAACAGTGAGGTGGCAAAATTTGCAGATGATACACAAAACTACTCAAGATATTTAAGTCCAAAGCAGACTGAAGAGTGACAAAGGGGTCTCACAAAAAACTAGGTGACTGGGCAACAAAATGGCAGATGAAATTCAATGTTGATAAATGCAAAATAATGCACATTGGAAAACATAATCCCAACTATAATATACAATGACAGGGTCTGAATTAACTGTTGCCACTCAAGAAAGATTTTTTTCCAATGAAAATTATGAAAAATAAAACCAAAAATGTTTTGAATTTTGTTGATTCCCCAGAGTCCTGTTTGCAAATAGAGTTCAAATGCTATTTTCCTTTGAAATTTGCCATAAACACACCTATAATTTTTCAAACAGCTCCATAAAAGAAGAAAGAAGGGGGGCGGTGAAAAAAATTCAAAACTTTTTCATTTCTGATTTTGTAAAAAAAAAAAAACTTGACAATTTGCTTGGAAAAATTCATTATGAAAAATGTTGATCATCTCTAATTCTTATCTTGAGGGATCAGAGTCACGAAAGGAAGCTCCCATAGTCCAGATTCTGGAGGTTAATCTCACCCCTGAGAAGCAAGGATAGGGGGACTGTTTCCCATCGCAGAGCTGTCTGGGGCCATGCCTACATATAGACTTCTGCTGGCATAGCTCGATCTGTATGGGGTGTGAAGAGGTTTGATTCCTTACTGACATAGCTGCGCTGGCAAAAGTCATAGAATCATAGAAGATCAGGGTTGGAAGAGACCTCAGGTGGTCATCTAGTCCAACCCACTGCTCAAAGAAGGACCAATCCCCAACTAAATCATCCCAGCCAAGGCTTTGTCAAGCCGAGCCTTAAAAACCTCTAAGGAAGGAGATTCCACCACCTCCCTAGGTAACCCATTCCAGTGCTTCACCACCCTCCTAGTGAAATAGTGTTTCCTAATATCCAACCTAGACCTCCCCCACTGCAATTTGAGACCATTGCTCCTTGTTCTGTCATCTGCCATCATTGAGAACAGCCGAGCTCTATCCTCTCTGGAAGGCCCCTTGCTCTTCTCTTCTGCAGACTAAACAAGCCCAGTTCCCTCAGCCTCTCCTCGTAAGTCATGTGCTCCAGCCCCCTGATCATTTTTGTTTCCCTCCGCTGGACTCTCTCCAATTTGTCTACATCTTTTCTGTAGTGGGGGGCCCAAAAATGGATGCAGTACTCCAGATGTGGCCTCACCAGTGCCGAATAGATGGGAATAATCGCTTCCCTCGATCCGCTGGCAATGTTCTTACTAATGCCGACCAATATGCCGTTAGTCTTTTTGGCAACAAGGACACATTGCTGACTCATATCCAGCTTCTCATCCACTGTAATCCCCAGGTCCTTTTCTCCAGACCGGCTGCTTAGCCAGTCAGACCCCAGTCTGTAGCAGTCCATGGGATTCTTCCGTCCTAAATGCAGGACTTTGCACTTGTCCTTTTTGAACCTCAGATTTCTTTTGGCACAATCCTCCAATTTGTCTAGGTCACTCTGGACCCTATCACTACCCTCCAGCGTATCTACCTCTCCCCGCAGCTTACTGTCATCTGCGAACTTGCGGAGGGTGCAATCCATCCCATCATCCAGATCATTAATAAAGACGTTGAACAAAACCAGCCCCAGGACCGACCCTTGGGGCACTCCGCTTGATACCGTATACCAACTAGACATCGAGTTGTTGATCACTACCCTTGAGTCCGACATCCTAGCCAGCTTTCTATCCACCTTATAGTCCATTCATCAAGCCCATACTTCTTTAACTTGCTGGCAAGAATACTGTGGGAGACCATATCAAAAGCTTTGCTAAAGTCAAGATATATCACATCCACTGTTCTCCCCTCATCCACAGAGCCAGTTATCTCATCATAGAAGGCAATCACGTTGGTCAGGCATGACTACTGTAACTGTAGTTATAACCAGCAAAACTGTGATTTTCCTGGTATTGCTGGGCCTGGTGTACACTTCAGTGTTCTGCCAACATCGCTATATCAGCTAGCAGTGTAAAAAACACTATGCTGAAAATCCCCAGTATAGAGGCAACTATACTGACACAAGAGTGAGTCTCTCGCTTACTGAACGTGAAGCAGGGAGGTGGTGTTATTATGTCGGAAGAAGTCCTTAAATCAGCATATGCAGCCTGTACTCTAGGGGCTATGGGGGCATAGGCTCTGTAGTGTAGATATGGCCTTATTTCAGAGAGAATATGCTATACCAGCAAAAGCACACTAGTATACTGGTAGAAATGTACTGGCAAAGCGCTTCTAGTGTAGAACTGGCTGGTAAAGCTGTTGCCATTGTGAGGAATCAACTACATTGAAGTGATTTTGGAGAAGGGCCTTTCTTGATTCTACTCTAACTATTTCCTTCCAGGAGGTCATGCACCCAGCTCAACATCTTTTGGTGAGTACTCAAAATTCAGCTGTTTTATATCATCTCAGTACCTCTTAGCAAGCCTGAACCCTGAACCCAGTGTTCAGCTAGAATGGCCTAGACACACGTGGAAAGAGTGAAGCAAAACACAAAGCTATGGGCTTCCAAGTCCCACAGGGGTATCTAAGAGTTAAACCGAGTGTTCATCGCAATTTCAATTCTCCCATTATACAAGTAGGCAATTTATTGCGTTTCTGTGGGCTCTCTTCATTATGACCAGGTCCCAGATGGAGTCATACATATTGCGAGCTGTGATTCACTGGAAATCCTGTGAATCTGCATACCCGAGACTGGGGATAATAGTATCTCCATAGGCGGTCACAAACATGACGTCATCTATACAAGAGAGCAGATTCCCAGATGATGTAAATTGATGTTGCCCCAATAAAGTAAGTGGGGACAGATCAACAACTGGTGTCACTCATCTATAGCTTGATGAACGTTAGTGGGGCCAAATACCCAACGGATGGAAATCAGTCTTAGCTCCAATAAAGTGAGTGAGGCTAGATCCCCAGTTGGTGGAAACGATCTACAACTCCAGGGGAGTCAACGGGCCAGATTCCAAATGGGTGTAAATCCACATCTCTGTATTGGAGATGCACCAGAGTAAACTGATGTAGCTCCACTGGAGTTAGAGCAGAGGTTCGCAGCGTCAGTGGTGCTGTGCCTGTGAGTACTGCAAATTCACTTTGCTTTACGAGTCTGCTACATTACCCTGATAATTTTAACAGAGGCCAGGTTAAGTGATGGAAGCCCATTCCCTTAACGGGTAGCAACTGGCACTCCTAGTTTCTCTCATGATGGTAAATCAGACCAATAATATGGTTCCTATTGTGATGGAAGCCCCAGGGTGCAGCCTGGAACTATGGGACTGCTGTGCTCCCTCAACTCTCTCCAGCCTGGGCTGTCTCTCACAATGCCTTGCTAATGACCAGCAGCAAACCCCTCCAGGTGCTGTTATCACTCAGCACAACCACATGTGGAGCCCCACACTCAGCTAGATTGCATGAATGCTTCCAGAGTCGCTCATAAATCAACAGAGAAAGGCACCAGCCAAATTCCCCCAGCTCCCAGCTCTGTACCTCAGGAATATACCATCTTGCACTGCTGAAGATGAGCAGTGCAAATTTATTAATTGGTTCACCACTTCATCAATGGAAAGTGGATATACACCAGCCTTTGCAAACCTGAGCAGTTTTGCCGCACACTTCGTACAAACTCACTGGTAAAGATAAACAGTTAAACAAATTTTTTGATTACAAAAGAGAGATTTTAAGTGATATTAAGTGATAGGTGAAAAGCCAGAGCTAGTTACCAAAATAAAATTAAATATAAACATGCAGTCTAAGCTCTCAACCCTATTAGACTGGGCAACATCTAGATTAAGCACATTTTCTCACCCCATTGGATATTGGAGTCCTTCATGTACAGATTTCACCCTTGAAACCTGGGCCAGTCTTCTCTGCTGGAGACTTTGGTCTTCTGTGAGTGTCTTTGTTGCTTGCAGCATAGGTGGGGGCAGGAGAAAGGCCAGGCATGGGGCCCCTGTGTCATGAGTCCCCAGCCAAGGTTGAGCAATTCCCTTGGTGTGGCCTCATGCAGGTGAGTCACTGCATTGTAGCTCCCTTGCTAGACAATGACTGGTGATGTCTGTTCAACAGCACCCACCCCGGTGTTGGTTACCTCCCTTGTCATTGTCTCTGTGTAGCTAGTATCTCGGTGCCTCCCAACACCACAGCATATTTTAGTGAAAACCATACAACAACAATTCTCATAATTTCACATGCATTGGTGCTACATATGTTTAGATAGAACAATGTCTTTCAGCAGATCATAACCTTTCCCCTGATACCTTACCAGGCATGCTTTATATGCAAGATCACGGTTATATAAAAATGAGGAATATGGGGGTTACAGGATACTCCCCCAAGGTATAGAGAGTCATACCCATGTTTTGAAATCTGGAGTTTCAGGTGTTGCTTTATAACCCGGTGGTCAAAATCAATCTATAGCTGCCATTCTCCTCGTCTCTGTCCCTTGCCCAAAGGGAAGCAGTGCTAGGCCCATACAAATGCTGCTGGTAACAATGAAAGTAATGGTAGGAGTAACATACTCTCTATTATAATGATGATTTTCTCTCAGAAATATGATCGGACATGTCTGCGCTTTCCTCTTTGCCCAAAGGTGAACTGTTCAGGGACAGTGTCGTAGCATTCCCTGTAGCTGAGTTTGGATTGTCTGAGTGAGCGGGAAGGAGGATGAAAGGTTCTCCTCACTTATTAAGAACATCCTTTACATCTATTATTGTGGTTAGATAGATTAAAAGCAGCTTTTGTCTAAGTCTCAGAGTCAGTGTGTACATATGGTTCTAAGAAGTTTGTGTGCTGGAGAAATAGAGGCCCTCACTGACTGACATTAGCTTACTATGCCGTTTCCCTTACGCATTTAGTCCAACAGGAGGAAAAGTTGTCACTCATTTAGGGGGTCTCACAGTTGTGGGTTTCAAGTACAGATGCCTGGGGCTCGATTTCAAAAGGTGCCAAGCACCCTGGGCTACAACAGAAGTCAGTAGGGGCTCTGGGACAGTTTGCCATGACACAAGCACCTCAGCTGCTTCTGCCAGGGATAGGAGCTAACCAGCCTCATTCCAATGACACAGGAAGTCAATGGAAACAAATAACTTTCTTGTTTTTTTTCCCTAAAGAATTTAATGGGGGAATGATCTGTGGTGAGTATCTCAAGTTCTCTCTCTTGGAGAATCTCTTGCATTATCTTGGCAGCTCTCATAATGGGAATTGGGACTGGAGCCATTTGAGTTAAAGGAGGCACCCTTAGTATATATCATGGTACAATCTCAGTGAAAGGAACAAAGTGCCCCCCTCTCTTGCTGCTGCCCACCAGCCCTGACACAGAAGGGTCCCCCACCGAGCAGCATCTGCAAATGGCATGAAACTGTTTGTTTCTGCTGCTGTCTTTAGTCCATGCCAAGGAGAAACAACTAGCGAGCAGAAACAAAGCTTTACCTTTTAGTTTATGAGGTGTCATTTTCCTACTTGTCTGTAGTAAGAGAGGGGATGGGTGAGTGTCAGGCTCAAATTCATGTTAATAAGAGAGAACACCACTAGCACAATTCATAGGTTCATACATTTTAAGTTCAGAAGGGACCATTCTATTCAGCTAGTCTGACCTCCTGCATAATACAGTCCAGGGAATTTCATCCAGTCATTCCTGCAACAAGGCCATGATTTCTAGATGAGCTTTGGGCACACCTTAAAGAAAAATATCCTGTGTAAAGTCCTCACCAGCGCCTACATGTTTTAAGACTGTAAGTTGTGTTTTCAAAAGTGAGGTTCAATTAGGTACTTCATATCCCCAGACTTTCAACAGGACTCAGGCTCCTAAGTGCCTACGTCAATTTGGAATATGGGACTTTTGCAGAGAGAGAACTTCCGAGAGCTGTTAGCATAGTGCTGTGGATGGCAGCCATTGGAGAGAACTGGCCAGAGCAGGAAAACCCTCGTGGACAGAAGATGTGTGCAGAGGTCCCTAGGTAAAGGGGACAAACTAGCTGAGTCAGGGCAGGCTGAGCCAAGAAGCAGAGGGTTATTTCTAGATCGAGGCTCCCGGGAGATGTTGCTTAGCAGGGGTAGGACTCACAGGCAAAGGGCACTGAAGTGTGGAACACTGTGGGGAGCCCTCTCGCAGAAGACCTGAACTGAGGGCTGTGGGAGAAGAGAGGTTAGAAGGATGGAGAATCACCAGAGATGTGGAGGCCCTAGAATAGGGGCCCAAAAGAACTGGGGAACAGTGTGGTTGTTGCCTCTCAGGAGCAAAGGCGCCAATTCTGTGGGTGCTCTGGGGCTTCCATTAGCCAAACCTGGACGAATGTGCCCCGTAGCAGCACTGGCTTTGTGACATGCTTCCTCTCCACAACCACTTTTCCTGATCTCACAGCAGCCACTTCACCACCAGGTTCATGCCCCACAGATCAGGAGCAGGGCAGAGGGCTACTCTCAACATCACTGCGCTGCCCCCTTCAAGCACACACGGCTTCTTCCCCTTCCCTCCTGTCACCCTCTCCATTGACTGCAATGCTGGGAAGTGCAATGTTGTCTCATTGAAACAGCATCCCCATGGCAGACAGAGTAAACCCCCCTCTGTGTGTAAATACTGACACACTGGCAGGGATCTGAGGAGTGTGGGAACCAGCGCATAAATCCCAGTGGTAGCTCAAATCCCCCAAAGAAAGTTTCAATTTCTAAAATAGCCCTTCCGTTTAACAAATCCAAGAGCTCAGTTCCAGCCCCCCCAAATCTCCCCTTGCCCTCTCCTCCCTCATTTCCCCATCCAATGCCATCAATAGCAGTTTGGAAAGGGCACTGCTGTACAACGCACAATACTGTAAGTGAAATGCTGTCTGCCACACACAGCTGTACGGGGCTAGAAAGGGACTAAACTCCTTCAGGGAGTGGGGGAGGGCTCTTGTCTGATTCCCTGTGGGTTACTGAGACCATAATGACCGTTTGCCATCTCTCCCCAGGTCTAAGAATTATGAATTAATAACTCAAACGCTGACGAAACCGGATTGGCTGACTTCGATGACGACACCTGCCATTACGCTTCCTGCGCTGCTGCTTCACAACTCTCCCACCAATCAAATGCTGACGGACAATCATGAATCATACTGAATGGGCCTCTAGCTGATTACTGTGACAGTCCTTGATTTTTTATGCTTTTTGCTGTAACAGGGAGCGGAGGGACACTGAGCTCTGTCCCGCAGCTGCCCTGGGGGATGGCGAGCGCTTAGCAAAAATTAAAATAAATACAAATGCACAAAAAATGTTCAGTAGCTGTTGGTTTTTTTACTTTTTAGTAAATTAAATTTCCTTCCAGGCTGGCATAGGATTTGCTCCACTGTAAATGCTGACACTATTGTTAGTCAATTCCCAGCTCTTTGTAGGCAATGATTACTGTATGCGGGGGAAAGACACTCTGTTCTCTGGTATTGCTCCCTCTCCCTCAGTGGGGAAACTGGGACAGCAGCAGCACTGGGGAAAATGAATAATGGAGTGACACACAAACCCAGAAGAGCAGGAGGGAAGAGTATCTGTAAACTGAGCTACAGAACCACACTACCAGGGCTGCGACTGAGAGAACATGTGGCAAGTTTTCCTTTCAGGGTAGATGTTCCAGCACATAATCCCTAAAGTCTAGAGGTGCCTCCTTGCACTCCATAGAATGATCCTTTTCCAGAACAGTTACACTCTTTTCACCTGAACATCAGACTAGACACCACTCCCATTAAATCAACCCATAAACTGCACCTCAGTCTTGCTTCTTCAAAGGACACAGATTAGGGATAAATTCATATGAAGGTTTAATTTGTTCTCAATTATTTTGGGCTTCAGCATCTTTTACTGGCTTCTCAGCCTCATCCAGCCCAGCTCCCTATGTCCGAACTGTCACCCTCTATCCTTCATGTGACACACAATATCTCTTCCCCAAAAGACATTGGGGTTGGGCTTTGCAAAGAATCCTAAAGCAGTTAGGGGAGCTGGATACCAAACTTCCTTCGGTCTGTTTGAAAATCCCAACCTAGGGAACAGAATAATATTTTGCAAAGCAGATGAAGGGCTGCTTTTTTTCATCATTCCACTAAAAACCATGTCGACCGCTGCTGGAAATAAAAGTGGCAGCTCTTCCTGAACCCCTCTCCGCATTTGCATGACTCCACTGAATTGTGACTGCACAAGCAGCCACTTCCACACAACCGGTTAGGAAGCTGTCAAAGCTCTGATCCATTTCCCCACCAGACTGCTGTGAGGGGGACCCAGCCACTGGTTTCCATGTCTTCCAAGCCTCCAGAGTCTGAACAGACACAAGCCCAGACACTGGCCCTGTCTTGGGGTCCTTATGTACACGCCCAGGTGCTGATTTATCTAGCACCCCACCCTGAGAGTTATAACCAGGGGGTCCAACTATCCCGTTGCTAGAATCAGTGTGGACTCCTCTGACTCCCTGTAGCTTAAACTCACCCTCTTCCAGAATCCCACCGAAGATAGGAGCCTTCCAGTTTAACTCTCCCAGGGGTGCCACGATAAGGTGAAACATGTAACATGGAGACAGACTTTGCATGGGATTCTAAAATACTATTGCACTTTACTTAAGCACAAGAAATACACAGAGAGCAGACCATATAGAAACCCACAAACATTCTAAACACAATTCCCCTCACTCTAGCTCACCCTTCCCTTGGGAATCCTTTGGGGACCATCTGTGTTCAGGTAGGCAGGGTTCCCCCACCTCATCAGCCTCCTGCATCAGTTCCCCTCAGCTTGAACTGGTGACAATGGCCAAAGACCCCAAACAGATCAACTTCTGCCTTTCTACCCTTCCAATCCCCGTCAGGTGTGACTCTTGGATCTGTTTCCTCGGGCAATTTCATTGCCAGTGGACCACTCCCCTGACAAACTGATCCCCCAGGTTGGGAGCCAGTCTTTATTTCAATAGGGGACGATCCCAACTTAATGACCCTCTACTGTCAGTGCTGTATCATTACACCTTGGAATTTCAGTCTCCCGTGGAGACAAGATCACAGAGAAGACCCCCCCACACACATTCAAAATGGAGTTTGCAATCTAATAAAGATACAGATGGACAGTTCATAAGCTGACACAGATGGTTTCTGGCATGATTTCAGATGTAGCTAGCCAGGGTTCAGTCCCGCCCGATGGCTCCTTCCCAGGTGAGATTTGTCAGAAGAGATGGTCCATATGAGGATTAGAGCTGTAATGGAACTCGGAAAGTTGGGACGAACTTTCGCAGCCAGGGCAACTTTTAGCTCATGGTGAGGGTGTACAGGTCTGTCGCATATTACGCGCATTTAACATGCGCCATTTCATCTTTACGCGGTCGGCAAAAACAAAACAAAAAAAGAAAAATAATTTTAATACTATAAATGTAGTGCGGGCGATTTCGCTCGCCATTGAACTCAATGGAATTTTGGCTATACGCGGTTTTCGCTTTACAATGAGACAGACCTGTACTGTTATCACCATTATTAGATATTGTGGCTCTCTGCTCCCTCTAGTGGTTTGTCCAAATATAGCAGTTTATGAATCCTCTATTTTAGGATTCTTTAGCTTAGGGTCTTTTAGCTCAAAACCAGAAGCTGACTCAAACTCCAGCCACCAGATAGGAACACAGACATGCTCTGTGTAAGCGTAGGGCACAATGGGACAAGAATGGCTCGAACAAACTGGGTAGCAGCAGCCTCCTTCGTGGCTCTGCGTGCATACAGATATGGCAATAATTGCATCACCCATTAGGATGAAATAATAAATAATAAAGCAGGGCTTTAGATCAGGTTTGCCAACGCGATTTTTGGCTCCAATAACGCAGCATTGGATGTTATATGACAAATCTGGCCCTAAATTCCTAACCATTTTAAGGCACATACATGCTGGGAGCACGTGTCAGAAAATATTCAAGTTACAATTCAAACCATTTCATTTAGATTTTCTGGACAGCAATGAAGATTGTAGCCTAAAGGGCTGATTGTCGGTGACACTCCATGTAATTGTGATTTATACTTACAAGGTATAGTCACACAAGCAGGGCATTTTAAGGTGCCTTTTATATAACTTAATAATCAGACTAACATTTTCCAAAAGTAACTAGCAATTCCAGGGAGCCCAAACCTTCAAAGAGAGCTGATTTTCACAGGTTGGGTGCTCTGCAAAAGGCGTCTTGAGTTGGGCTCCCAAAATCACAAGTCACTTCTGAAAATGCATTTAAATAACCATAAAACAAACATCCAAAGGAAAAGCCCCTGGTGCCCTAACTATCAATCACATAACGATGGCTGCCCAGCAGGACAATCACATAAAAATAATGAATTAACTCACCCATATCAATCAATCAATCAACAAAGCAGCCCATTAGTCCCTCCCCCGAAAAGTACCTTCAACCTTCCCCAGAGCACTTCCCTAACTGTGTGTCGCAACCCCACCCATCAGCAGATGGAGTTGCAGCAATCCAGTTTGCTCTGCACAGCGTGACCTCACATATACGATGCACGCGAAGTCATGAGGCACTGAGAATGCCATTTTGCTCTACAATGTGGCAACCTCCACACAGTACAACTCTGCATATACCACACATATGAGGTCATGAAGCATGGAAGATGCCATTTTGTAAAGCAAATTGGCATCCTCTACGAGGCGTGATGTTGTATGCACCATACACGTGAGGTCACACTGTGCAGAGGATGCCATTTTGCTCTCCAAAATGGTGTCCTCCATGCTATCTGGGGTCCCGAAATTAAATCATTCATTAAAATGGAGTCGTCCCAGTAAAAAGTGTGGGAACCCATGCCCCTAAATTCTGAAAAATAAATGTAGGCATATAAAGTTTAGGGAAGACAACAGCAAACAACCACATTTTCCTAAAATATCCTGAGACCAAACTTTCTAGACATGCAGTAGGCTTTGCTCACTACCAGGTGCGTGTGGAAAATATTTGTTGGTACAGTATTATTCAGTGCTGTAAATAATGGGGTAATGAACGCACTAATCTGAAAATGTAAATGCTTCAGTCTTGTTAGATTAGAGGGTGCAGGAGATTGCAAAAGTGCTGCCACCTCAGCCAGTAATCAATATCATACCAGAGTATTCCAAGACACTCGTTAAAATGAGGCAGAAGAAAGAAATGCACCTAAAAAACCTGATCTACCTTGGCCAGATGACGACGGCAGATGCGGAGGTTAAATGCAGGTTGCAGTCAGGTAGCGTTGAGAACAGATGTTTCAGCCAGATGTTCAGACCAGATGCCGAGGCCAGATGTTTGAAGCTAAGACAGAAATCAGAGATTGACACCAGGTATCAAATCTAGATGCTGAAGGCAGGGAAAGGAGGCCAAGATTTGACTCCAGGTGTTGAAGCCAGAGACAAAACACTTAGGCCACCCGTGGACCTCAGGATACCAGAGGCCAGACATGAAGGCTGGATGATGGAGACCTGATGCTGAGTCCAGTCATGGAGGTCAGTGGTGGGTTTATCTGGTGACCAAACACCTTCCAATCCCATCTCTCCTTGCTGCAGGAAGGGAGTTCAAACCCGCTCAACCCCTGGGGTTCAGAGGGTATCGTGACCCCACCCCATAAGAACAGGGCAATGGGGGTGACACCCACCAATTCTGTCCACGCTGTGTGGAGAGAGGAATAAAGGGAGGAGGCTGGTCCTTTAACCCCCCACCCCAAGGCCGTGAGGGGAGCAGTGGGGAGGCAGCTGTTCCATTGCCCCTCCCCCTGTGACTTCTCCCTCCAGGCTGGCAGAAGCGAGCTGTTCCATTGCCCCTCCCCCTGCTGAACTTCCCCCCGGCTACCTGAGGAGAAAGGAGGGGGTTGTTCCTTCACCCCTCCCCACTGAAAGGTCTGGAGGGGGCAGAAGGAGGCTGCTCTAATGCGTCCTCCATTGCTAAGCCTCCCAATATGCTGCCTGAAGAAGAGGGGGGAGGGGGTTGTTCTGTCTGGGGAAGAGCAGGAGGCTGTTCCATCGTCCCTCCCCCAACAGTTGCTCCCTCAGCGTCTCGCGCTGTCTCCTCCCCACCCCACAGAATCACGAACGCGCCCGTTTCTTCCCGCCTTTTCCAAAGCTCCGCCCCCCGCCGCATCCGCTGCTGCTGCTGCTGCCTACAGCCGCGCGCGGGGCTGAGCGGAGGGGGCGGAGCCGAAACGGGGCGCGTGAGCCCAACGGTCGCTTCCTCGCGCCTGGGTCCTCGCCCGCCTGTACTCGGTGTATCCATGGCGCGGGGAGTCCCGGGGCGGGGCATGAGGGGCGATGATGGGATCTCGAGGGGCAGCGGGGAGAATAAAGGACACTGGCGGGGTCCTGACGCAGTTATGCGGGTGGCTGAGCGGAGTTAGGAGAGTCTCCTAAAGGGAGTCATAGGGGCTGCCGAGGGGACGTGTGGGGAGCTGTGAAGGAGATTATTGGGGAGCCATAAGGAGAATTATGGGGTGGCTTCTTTCTTAGAGGGGGGAAGTGATTGTGGGGGCAGGGGGCTTCTGAAGGGACACACTGGGGGGCTGTGAGGAAGCTTATGGGGCAGCTACTGAGGGGACACACTGGGCGGGGGGGCTGTGAGGAAGTTTATGGGGCAGCTCCTGAGAGGACACACTGGGGGGGGGGGGAGCTATGAGGAAGTTTATGGTGCAGCTCCTGAGAGGACACACTGGGGGAGGGGGGAGCTATGAGGAAGTTGATGGGGCAGCTCCTGAAGGGACACACTGCGGGGGAGCTATGAGGAAGTTTATGGGACAGCTCCTGAGGGGATGTATTGGGAGGTTACGGGGGGGAGAGTTGTTGAGAGGCACAGACAGCACTGAGATGGGGTGGTGAGCCGAGAATGGGCATGTTTGGCCCATGCCACAGGTACAGTGCTGGGGTGCGGGGAGTCGCTGTGAACAGGCATGTTCAGGCCGTGCCACAGGCACACAGCACTGAGACAGGATTCGGGATTTGAGAACAGCCAATGTTGGGACATGCCACAGACACAGCCCCAGGATACTGAGACACTCAAAAGCTGACTTAGACCCAGTCAGCACACAGAAATTGCCCCAATTTAACAAAATGGATTTCTAAATGAATTTAGTTACATCAGTACAGTTCTCTTGTATGGATTCTCTTAAATCGATTGCAGAGTACTCTATCACTTAGCTTAATTTTTCAACAAACATGAGAATTTCACTAACAACTGCATTAGAGGACAGTTAAGGTTACCTAGGAGTGCAGAATGAAGAAAGCAGGAAATATAGTTAAAGGGGTGCCTCCCACCCCGCGCACTCATATCTCTTTCTTTTAGGTGCTTATGTGACATCCATTATTGTACAGCCAGATATCTCAATCTGTACTAGATCACATAACACACCAGGGAGGCAGGGAAGTAACATTCTCCTTTCATGTATGGGGAGGGGGGCACAAATTGGGCCCGATTTTTAAAGGTCTCTAGGCACCTAATTCCCATGGATTTCAATGGGAGTTAGGCGCCTAGCTATCTTTGAGGATGTGGGCCTAAGTGACTTCTACAAGATCACAGAGGAAGTCTTTGGTGGATCAAGGTATTTTTAGAGTCACAGATTTGAAGTCGAAAATTGACCATTAGATCATCTAGTCTGACCTTCTATACAAGGCAAGCTATAGCATTTCATGCTGCTCCGTTGAGCCCAAGAACTTGTGTTTGACTAAACCCGGGGTTCTCAAACTTTGTCACAATGAGCCCCCCTGAGCTATGAAATAATGGATGCGCCTCCCCATAGTTTACTAAAAATATAACAAACTGCTAGCAGCAGCAGAGAAGTAAGGGTCCACCACCCAGCTCCCCTCCCCTAGCCCCCCTGATTACCCCCCACCCAGAGAGACTCCCACTGCCCCACTCACTGAAACCAGATGTCGGCGCCTGCTTGTTTGCCCACATGGCCCACTCGATCCGCACCATCCCTGTGCCGCTGCCAGGACACAGCTGGTGGGTCCGTGGCTGCAGAAGCAGCCACCTGGGGACACACTGTGCCCCGCAGCCCAGCCACCAGGCGTGCTGGAACAATTTGTGTAGTGGGGTGCTGAGAGCCATTGAACCAAACTGTAAACCCACCCCCTCTGCATGCAAACCATTGAGAAAAAAACAAGAAAAAGCCAGGAAACCCCCCCACTTCATCACATCCCCTCATAAATGTAATGTATATATTGTGATCAAGTCACTGCTCAATCTTCTTTTTGATGCGCTAAATAAGTTGATCCCCTTAGTCTCTCACTGTAAGGCAGTTTCACCTCACTTAAAACTACTTGCCTGCAAACTCAGACATGAAAATACAAAAGTGTCCCAGCACACTAGTACTGAAAAATTGCTGACTTTCTCATTTTTACCATATAATTATAAAATCAATCATTTGGAATATAAATATTGTACTTGCATTTCAGTGTACAGTATACAGAGCAGTTTAAACAAGTCATTGTATGAAACTGTAGTTTGTACTGACATCGCTAGTGTTTTTATGTAGCTTGTTGTAAAATTAGGCAAATATCAAGATGAACTGATGTACCCCTGGAAGACCTTGGCATAACCCCAGGGGTACACGTACCCCTGGTTGAGAATCACTGTACTAACTTACACCAGTGGCCAGACTGGCCCCTCCTCTGCCCCAGAACATGGCAACAAGACAGTAATTTTAAGCCCTCCCTTCCCCTCTCTCACCCAAGTACAGGAACAGCATAACTGAGAATCAGTTCCCAGCTGGCAAGCAGGAATGTGCTGGAGAAAAGAAATGATTCTTCTAATGTTGGCATTGAAACAGCAGCATTTTGTCACAGATCAGGGCCCCGTTGTGTCAGGCGCTGTACAGACACCTGCTCCTGCTCCATTGACCAGTGCCACAGCAGGCAGCGGAGTCCCTTAGCGCCCATGGGCCAGGTTCAGGGGGATGAGAGCAGGTGTAAGGGGATTGAAGGGAGTTGAGCTGCACCGGAGCCATTCCACCAAGGGACTGGGAGAAGGGCTCAGCTGCACCATGGCCCATTCCCGGGGGGCTGCAGGGATGGACACAGGGATCCCTCCCTGAGGCAGCGAAGGGCAGGGGAGATGGTCGTTGTTACGACACCTTCCTACGTGCGCCTGCCCCGCTCATGTCCCCTCTGTTCCCTGCACGGTTAGATAAACTCCCGGGCGCCTTGTCTGCAGCTCCCACTCACTTTCCCTGGGACGCCGGGTGCTCATGTGGGGGAATATCAGCCTCTCGTCTTGGCCGGCTCTTGCCTCGGGTAGACCTGACCCTCTCCTTCCCCCATCGTCACGGCTCGTCTCCAGCCCTTGGCAGTCTCTGGGGACAATAATCTCGCCCAGTGTCTCTCAGCTGGGACCTACAGGCTGGGTGACTAACGACCTTGGTGTCCTGGTAGGCACTTGTCTGCAGAGAATGGTGCTGCCTGGGGAAAGGGCTGAACTCTGTGGCCAGGGAACAACCCACCTCGCAGAGCACAGAGTGGCAGAGCACCCAGCCTGGGCTGAGATCCATGGGCCGGGCCGAGTGGAGCTATTGCTGCAGGCTGGTCGCAGATGGAGGCCTCAGTTCATGCTCCGCTCACGCTTTCGAGGTTCTCTCAGCAGCTCTGAGGAGGAGGCCGGAGGGTTACGATCCCCCAGTGGAGCCCCAGGTTGGGACCCTGTGAGTCAGCCCAGTGGGGTCCGTCCTTCCTAGGTTGACACCCAACGATATTGCTGCAGAAAGGTCACGGGTCCATGTGCCACATGTTACCCATCCCCTGGCTCAGGCCCAGCTCCCATCCAGCTCTCCTTGGGGATCCCACAGCCCCCCTGGGCAACAAACAACGGGTCACCACAACTCCCCACTGCCCTTCCCTGCCATGCAGCGGGCAGCCAGCAGGGGTGAAGGCAGGGACAGCCCTGCTCAGAGCATGTCTAGCTCGGGGGGTGCAGAGGAGGCAGCAGGAGTGGTGGGCAGGTGGCACCAAGTGCCTCAGTGTGTATCTGGGACAATGACCCAGGAGACACCATGAGTCCATGGGGCAGAGTAAACCCCAGGGCCTGGACTGTACCAGAGCCCCCTACCCCTGGGCATCTGCTGAGGGTGCAGAAGGGGCAAGCAGGATCCCATTTGCTCAGGACGTGTCCGTGGAAGGCCATGAAATCCTCGGTGTGAAGAGGGCAGAATGTGCGTCACCCACAGGCTGCGTGCGGATCTGGGTTCCCTTCATGGCCGGGTCACCTGCTGAGTCACTTGCAGAGTTCCCTGGAACTGAGCGAGAGGGAGGGACAGAACCGAGATGTATTATGTGCCAACGGATTTCGCTCCTACGCCCCTGAGAGCTCTGAGGAACTGCATCCGGACACTCTGCACCTTCTGTGTCCAGGCAGTTATCCAACCGCCCCCTTCTGGGGAATGCCAGACATTGCTCTTGGAAAGGAGACAGTCTCACTGATCCCATAGGTGATGTTTCTGGGCTGCTGCAGCTCCCGGGATGCGAGATGCCCCTTCCCGCTTGGCTGCTGTGCAATGGGGGAGGTATAAACTGGGGAAGTCTCACCCCAGCCTGCCAGGGCCCCTAAACCCTCGACGTGCCCAGAATGCACCTGGCAGCACTGGCTGTGATGTTCCTAGGCTTGCAGCTCTACAGCACCCTGGGCCTACAGGCTCTGGCCTCCAGGGCAGCGTGCCAGGTGGGCAGCCCCAGAGACACGGAGCCCAGGGCAGACAGGGTCTGGTCTCTAGGGCAGCCTGTCACAGACTCACAGGACTCGTGCTTTCTCTGCTCTTTACGGTCCCTGGGGGGAAACCCCTTCAGTACGACAGTCCTTCTCGGGGGTCCCCTCTCTCTCGGGGATTAAACCCCTCCGGCTCCTCGAACCGCACCTCTGAGCCTTAGCACGCCTGTCTCTCGCTGTGGGCCCCTTCAGGAGTCCCCTTGGTCTGGACACACGGGGCCTCCACTCCCAGAGGGAATAATGCCACCCTGATCTCTAGCCCGGAGCAACTCTCAGCCAGCATAAAACAGGAGGTTTATTGAGCATCTGAACATAGTACAGGAAATTCTCAGGGCCTCAGGCCTGGCCTCCCTCAGCACGGTACATCTAAGTGTCTTCTGCATTCAGATGGGCTCTGCCTGCTCTCTTTCTAGCCCAGAAAACCTCTCCTTCAAGCTGGGCATCTGATATCACCGTCCCCTAGTCCTGCCTCTGTCCTTTGTCTTTTGTCCAGGTAGATCGGCTGCATGGGCCTCCTCTCCTCTCATTTGTCCTCTGTTCCTCTCTGGCTGGAACTGGCTGGTCAGGTCACCAGGGTCCTCTCTCCTCAGCCCATTATCCTCATACTGGCCAGAACCGGCTCTGACACCGGAGCTGGGCCTCCCAGTCACCAGGTCACTAGTTGCTGGGGTATCCATTCTCCAAGCTGTTCGCTGGCTCTGTGTAACAACAAACTCCCTCTCCCATCACCTTCTTAAACCAGTAACACACAGGGAAACTGAGTCCCGCACCCTCTGCAGGCAAACCATTGAAAACAACAAGAAAACCCACTGCTTCGTCACAGAGCCCCTGACTCACAGACCCCAGGGCACGCAGGGTCTGGGCTCTAGGTCAGCCCCAGAATCACGGACTCCACAACCTTCCCCCTCATGGCAAATTGCAGCATTTCAGGTTCTTTCCCCAATGGGAACCAAGCCAGGTTTAGAGCTAGTGACTCCTCCCGGCAGTGGAATTACCGTTCCCCACACAGCTCTGGCAGCCGGGCCTGCTCCTGATCACAGCTGGGGTTAGACACCGGGAGAGTCAGGCACTGGCAGTGCCAGGGATACGTTTGGACCCTGCAGTGCTGGCAGGGGGCTGGGCTGGTGCCCAGCATCGGCAGTGCTGAGGAAGAGCGTTAGGGCAAGAGCAAGAGGCACCGTGAGCAGGGCCGTCCTTAGCCATAGACAGAACAGGCAGCCGCCTAGGGCACCACGCTACCTGGGGGCACCGCTCTGCCCGGAGCCCGGACAGATGGGAAGCAGTGGAGCATGTAAAAGCAGGGCTGCTGGGTCCTAGAGAGAGCCAAATGCAGCACAGTCTGAGGGATGGGACTGGCTGCTGGGGTCTCTGGGAAGGGAAAGGGAGGGGTGGGGGAAGGAACTCACCTGTGAGTGCGACTCTTTCCCCCGGCGTGAGGTGAGGCAGGCTCGGCAGCTCTGGCACCAGTATCTTTTGTTGTCCCCAGGGCCGGCTCCAGGTTTTCTGCCGCCCCAAGCGGCAAAAAAAAAAAAAAAAAAAAAAAAGCCGCGGCAGCACGATTGCGCCATTCCACTCTTCGGTGGCAATTGGGTGGCAGGTCCTTCGCTCCGAGAGGGACTGAGGGACCCGCCACTGAATTACTGCGCTGCAGACCCAGACGTGCCGCCCTGATAGCGGCTGGAGTTCCGCCCTTTGGTATTGGCAGCCTCAAGGACCTGCTTCTTTAGCTGGTGCCTGGAGCCAGCCCTGTTTCCCACTTATTCTGTAGCTACATCTGTCATGCTTCCCCACTCCTTCACAATTCTGCAGTGCAATTTCCTTTGTTCCCCTTGCTTTTATCCATAATGGCTGTTCAGTAAAACCACTTTTCCTTGGCTGACAGAATTGATCTGCAAAGGGATTTATTAAATGCAGCATTTGTCAGAGCTGTTTTTTAAAAGATATTTAAACCCACTTGCTTTACTCAAAGGGAATATTTGTGCTTAGGCTTGTGCATCCAGTGTGCCTTCTTGGTGGCTAGTAAGAGGTAATAAGATCACAATTATTCCTTTGAGGTCATGGATTAGTCCAGGAAAGGAGAGACAAATTAGGTGGCCCATGCTAGGAGATTCCCTATGCATCTACCAGAGGGGGGGAAGAGAAGAGATGGAGGGCAGGAAATAAGTCAGTTCAGCCTTCTTATGGAGCTACAGCAATAACTGCAGTTGTGTATCCAGTTGTGTATCCCCACTCTATCACTGAATTGTTTTCTTCCTAACCAGGAGTCAGATTCTATTCTATTCATGTTCTTAAAACAATGCCCATCCCTGACTTATGTGAGCCCTGGGGCCTTGACAGTTTGTCCCTTATATGGACTAACCTCATTCCTAGGTTTTAAGCAAGTTATGTTAAATGATCACATTAATTTACATTTTGATAAAACAGCCAAAGTTTTATGGGTGGGGTAAAACATAGGAGTACTGTTAACTTTCTATAGCACTTTATGCTCTAAAAGAAGTTGGTGCCTAACTTCCCTTAGGCTACCACTTTTTCACAGAGGCTTACAAACATGCTTTATTTGGTTAGGTTGACTGAACTGTAAAACCCAGCTCAGCCCTTTGGCCCCCACACCAGTCAGCTGACTCCTGGGACAAGGGACCAGGCTGGATCAGAGGTGCTGGAACAATTTTTATAGTGGGGTGCTGAGAGTCAGTGAACCAATCTGTAAACATAGGATGGAAACCACTTCAAGCCAGGGGGTGCGCACTTCAGCACCATGGGCTGGAATGGTGGTGGTGGAGGGTCTGGCTGGAGTCAGGGGACAAAGAGACTTGGCTGGGGCGGCGCATGACTACCATGATGGGGTGAGAGGCTGAAGATCCTCACTGGAGTGAGAGAAGATAGGAGCCCAAATGATTGGACAACAGTATACGATTCACATAAAATAGAATAAAAACTAGAAAAAATAATACATTTATAAAAAGTGCAAACTAAATTTAAAATAGTAATAATGAATAAAATACAAAAATATTAGCAGACTTAAAAAAAGTAAAATAATAAAAACTGAAAAATAAAAGAATTGTAAAATACATAAAAACCCTAAAAGGGGAAATAAAATCAAAAGAAACTTAATATATATATACAAACAACAATAACATCAAAAAGGAAATACAAGTAAAATATATTAAAAAGGTAAAAATATAACTATTAAGAAAAAACACACACACAAAAAGAAAGAAAAAAGAAGTACAATTGTAAAACCGATGGTGAGAGTCCATGGGGCTTGTGCTCCTATATCATAGGTGAGGAACTCTGATGTATGCCCCCGTGTCCCCCTCTCTGCCCCCATGTGGACAGGGCTAGACAGCAGTCTCACTCCGGCCATGCGGCCACCCCAGCCTGGGAGTGAGGGGCGGCGCCCTCCCTGGCTTCCGGACCCACAGACAAACCCTGGGGGGAACCACTCCCATTTATACTTGCCGGACACAAGGCTCTTGCTCGTGTTGTACAGGAGGCTAAGCGACCCCCCTGTTATACACTGAGCAATGAGGGCTCCCTCCGTGTGGGGCAGAGGCGAGACCCTGCGCTCCAGGGACGAGGTAGCTGGTGGACAGACCCCGCCGGAGCGGGGAATGTCGGCAGGCGCCACTCTGCCTTGGATGGAGTCATCTCCACTTGAGCAAGCGAGACTCCCTGCAACCGCCAGGCACCTCTTCCGTCAGTGGACGGTGACCCTGACTCCGAGAGAGACCCCCGGGAGAGCGAGAGAGAGACGGGGTGTCCCTCGGCTGGGTCCCCTGGGGCGAGATTCAGCCCAGCCGCAGCGGGGTACACAAGGTACTAGGTGGAGAGGGGAAGGAGAGACAGAGCCAGGCTGGAGGCCTCCGGGCTCTGCTCCCCTCTCTGCACCAGTCTGAGTGGGGGGCCTCAGGGCTTTTCCCAGCGTGTACCCAGCTCAACCAACCTTGTGTCAAGGGTCTGGGCCAAGCCTTCGGAATGAGGGGAGAGAAAAGGGCAACGCTGCCTCTGCCCGGGCTGTGCAGGGAATCACCCCGCCCTCCTGGAACTACCTCTGAGGACCCAGCTGGGATTGTAGCTCATTGAGACTTCCAGAGCCTGGCCCCATTGCGGACACTCCATGAGGGAGAACAGAAACACCTGCCTTTCAAATTCAACTGTATCTGGGGTGACCCCACCTGTAATTCAAGTTCCGTAATAGAGGACACTGCTGCGGGGGGGGAGGGGGTGAGCTCAAGGGGGAATTTTGGGGTGCTGGAGGGGTGCGTGTGTATTGGGAGATGGTATTTGGAAGGTGCTGGACAGAGTATTTGGGGTGTGTAAGAGCAGGGGTGCCTCTCGGGACCGGGGGACCTCCCGCAGGCATGCTGCCAAAGGCAGCCTGACTGCCGCCCTCAGGGCGACCGGCAGACAGCACCCCAGGCAGGCGCTTGCTGCGCTGGGGCCTGGAGCCGCCCCTGGTTGTCCCCCATAGGGTGACCAGATGTCCCATTTTTATAGGGACTGTCCTGTTTTGGGGGATTTTTTCTTATATAGGCTCCTATTACCCCCCACCCCCGTCCTGTTTTTTCACAGTTGCTGTCTGGTCACTCCAGTCCCCCATAACATCCATTCTTCTCCCCCCCCCCACCCCACGGAGCACTCCCCTTTTCTCCCCCCCCAAGGAGCACCCTTCTCTCTCTCTCTCTCCTCCCCTCCGGCAGGGCTGGGTTGGGTGAGAGGTTGGGGGGGACCGGGGGGAGGCTAGCTGGCTGCCTGCTGAGGAATGAAAGTGAAAGTAACTCACTTCCTCGGCAGCCAGCCAGGATTGGAGGGGTCATGCCTGGCTGGGCTGGGGATAGCCAGATAGCATGTGTGAAAAATCAGGATGGGGGGTTGGGGTAGGGTGAGCAGATGTCCCACTTTTATAGGGACAGTCCCAATTTTGGGGTCTTTTTCTTATATAAGCTCCTATTACCCCCCCCACCCCCTGTCCTGATTTTTCACACTTGCTGTCTGGTCACCCTAGGTGTGGGTAATTGGTGCCTATAGAAGACAAAGCCCCACATTTCGTGACTGGCCCTATAAAATCACCCTAGCTGGGGAGCGCGTCTCTCCCCTGGGCTGGCAGCAATCCATCTCATCCGGGGGGAGCTGCGCAGGGCAGGATGAGCTGCGGTGGCTCCATGGGTGCCCCGTCCCTGAGATCAGATGGTGTGCTAACTTCACCATAGTCCGTGGGGCTGGCGGTGGTAGGGTTACCATACGTCCGGATTTTCCCGGACATGTCCGGCTTTTTGGGACTCAAATCCCCGTCCGGGGGGAAATCCCAAAAAGCCGAACATGTCCGGGAAAATCCAGCGCCGCTAGGCCGGGGGCTGGCCCGGGGCCGGGGGCCAGCGGTGCTGGGCCTCCGGGGGGTGCGCCGGGCCGCCGGGGGCCGGCGGTGCTGGGCGGCCAGGGGGTGCGCCGGGCCGCCGGGGGCCGGTGGTGCTGGGCGGGCCGGGGACCGGCAGTGCTGGGCGGGCCGGGGGTGCTCAGCCGGGGGCTGGGCCCGGGGTGATTGGCCGGGGGCCGGGGACCGGCAGTGCTGGGCGGGCCGGGGGTGGTCGGCCGGGGGCCCGGGGGCCGGGGACCGGCAGTGCTGGGCGGGCCGGGGGTGGTCGGCTGGGGGCCGGGCCCGAGGCCGGCACCTCAGGGCCCGAGCCGACCCAGGCTGGAAACGCCGGGGGGGCCAGCCTGGGCCGCGCCTCCTTCCCCCACACCTCCCTTACCTGCTTCAGGCTTCCCGCGAATCAAATGTTCACGGGAAGCAGGGGAGGGGGCGGAGACTTTGGGGAAGGGGCGGAGTTGGGGCGTGGGGGGCGTGGGCGGGGCCGGGGCCCCGTGGAGTGTCCTCCTTTTGGAGGCACAAAATATGGTAACCCTAGGCGATGGTGCCCATTGGCGTGTGATCGGACCTGAGGGTTTTCTGCTGCTGTTGCCACTCTGCACCCCAAGAGGTGGATTTTGGGGTCCTGCAGTTTTCCACCGATCTCCTCCTCTACTGCAGCTGTGGGCCCAGCAGGCTGCGGGTGAGCCAAGCATGAAAGCGGTACTGTGTTGCCATTTAGATTGTCATTTAACAACTTTGTTTGCCAATAATGCTTGCTAACAATCCCTGAATTCAATTTCAATATATTTTTTTAAGTCAATATCTGAGCCAAAAACAGAAAGTTGTTGACAAATATTTGTGACAAGTTTGGTTTGGGGCAGGGAGTGGGCCAGTTTTCATCAGAGAAACAAAAAATGTTGACTGACTTTCCTATAGCCCCGTTACTGCTAAATAGAGCCTCCAACAACTGTAATATGCTCATCCCCTTACTAGTGTACAGAGCAGGGGTCGGCAACCTACGGCACACGTGCCAAAGGTGGCACACAAGCTGATTTTTGATGGCACGCCGCGCCACCCACCTCTGCTCTGGGGTTCCGGCTGCTGCCCCATTGCCAGCCGGGGTCCCAGCCGCCGGCCCCACTCAGCGCCTGCTGCTGGCCTGGGGACCCCCAAGAAACCCCAGGCTGGCAACGGGCTGAGCAGGCCAGCGGCTGAGACCCCGTCTGAGCCACTCAACCCGCTGCCGGCCTGGGGTTCCATTCACTCAGCCGGCAGCGGACTGAACGGGGCCGGTGGGGGGCTGAGTGGGGCCAGTGGCTGGGACCCCGACTGGCAAGGGGCCGGCAGCCGGAACCCCAGAACAGCAGCAGGCTGAGTGCTGCCGGCACCCCAGACTGGCAACGGACTGAGCCGCTCAGCCCCCTGCCGGCTGAGTGAATGGAATCCCAGACCGGCAGTGGGATGAGCGGGGCTGGTGGCTGGAACCCCAGACAAGGATCCCAGGCAAGGATCACACTAAATTGATAAGATCTGCATTTTAATTTGATTTTAAATGAAGCTTCTTAAATATTTTTAAAACCTTATTTACTTTAAATACAACAATAGTTTATTTATATAATATATATATAGAGAGAGACCTTCTACAAACGTTAAAATGTATTACTGGCATGGGAAACCTTAAATGACAGTGAACTTGGCACACCACTTCTGAAAGGTTGCCGACCCCTGGTATAGAGAGACCATCTGTTGTACTAAGATTCTCTTGCTTTTTTTCCCAGTGAGTCAGGATAGCTTTTGCCAGCCCAGAGGTTGGGCAGCCAATGTCTTACATGTTCACAATGTTTTGTCCAACTTTCATAAAGTCAATACATGGTTAATATGAGTTAAAAAGGCCAGGAACACTTCCTTGTGAAGAGTCTGTGCAGCAGATCATGCGAGAGCTGTGAAAATGTCAGTTTTTGATGGAACTTTAGAGGCAGTGATTTATCCTGTCTTTCTGGCAGTGCCCAAAATGTGCTGCTACGGCTCGCGTCTTTCCAAAGAAAAATAAGGCACAATAGGACTTCGGTAACATTTCTGTGCTACCTTAATCTAGAGGAGATGATTCTGTGCTGACTTCATTCTGGTCACTTTGTGCTTTACCTAGGAGTAAGACTAGAGTCTATTTTCCCACTGCTTGGAAACCCAGCTTATTAAACTGGATAATGCCATTAATCTATTTACAGTAGAAGGTTGATATAGAGTTGTAACTGATGCCCACGATACATTTAAAACTAAAAAGTGGCTTTGTAAAAATGACCTGGGTTTCCAACTCTACCGAGTCTCAGTCAGGAGGGCCTTGTGAGGTGTCTTCACACTAGCTCAAGGTCACAGCGCAAGAACCTAGAGAGCCTCGTGAAGCACGGTGATAGTTTTGATTTAAATGCACTTGAACTGAACGAAGATTTGAGAACACGGCAACCAATGTTGCCACATGCAAAATCGGTGATGGACATTGTACAGTTTATTCATACCAGCAAACTTGTTGACATATATCCTAATGTGTACATTGCCACTCGTATTCTACTGACAATTCCTGTAACAGTAGCATCAGGAGAACGGAGTTTCTCAAAACTAAAGCTCATTAAAAGCTATCTCCGCTCTACAATGAGTCAGGAATGCTTGACTGGTCTTGCTATTCCTGCAATTGAACAAGACATCACTTTGTCTTTATCATACAATGACATTATTACTGCTTTTGCAGCCAAAAAAAGCAGGAAAGACTGCTTTTAATTAAAAACAAATCCTTGTTTCAATACCTCTTCATATAAATTTCCAATAAAAGGTTGACAAATTAAAATTTATATTATTTGCATCATTCTGTCAAATCAGAATTTTTTCTATAGCGCTACTTCTTTAGTGCTAGTCCATCAGCATTACAGTGTGCTTAATTAAGTTAAATTGGGTTTAATAACGTGCATGTGGCAAGTTTTCCAATACTGTAAGCTTATGTTTGTGTTGTTAAGAGCAAGTCAAGCACAGGGGCACCAGTTTAATAATCCCGCCTAGGGCACCATAAATCCTAAGGACGGCCCTGACCGTGAGAACCTGGCCCTGGCACCCACCACTGAGCAATGGCTAGACCCAGTCTCCAGAAACTCGTCCTGGTTTCCAATGACCTGGTCCCTGCAGCCCTGTCTGTGCTGGCCTCTCTTGGGCTGAGGGGAACAAGGCTGCAGCACGCTGGCTCCAGCAAGCTCCAGCCTCGGCTGCCCTTCACCCCTGTCTGTCTGACCTCACACCTGGGTAGGGCAGGGAGACCGCACTGACCTCGCCGATCACAGAGCTTCTGGCAATGAGCAGAGCTGGTGTTGGACCCACTCCCTGCCAGCAATACCTTTGTCCCCCATGGGCTGTTGGCATGAAGCTGGTTTCTCTCTTGGGCAGATAAAGTGGCTGTTAAGTGGCTCCCCTCTTTTCTCTCTGAGACAGCCTAGAGAACAGTACTAGCCACTAACCCCTCTGCCCCGTGTGACCCTGCGGGGTCAGGGCTTGCCCCCACCCTGTGTGTGCTCTGAGGGACGGGGAGCAGACCTGACGCTCAGAGTGGGATGGGGACCCATCTGCCTGTGGCAGGAGCTGCCTGAGATGGAGAATCCACCATGAGGCTTGAAAAATTGTTCCAATGGATAATTACTTCCACTGTTAAAAATGTATGCCTTCTTTCTGATCTGAATTTCTCTAGTTTCAACTTCTAGCCGTTGGATCATGTTATACCTTTCTCTGCTAGATTGAAGAGCTCATTGTTCAATATTTGTTCCCCTTGTAGGTACTTATCATCTGTCATTAAGTCACCCCTTAACCTTCTCCTTGGTAACCAAAGTATATTGAGTTCCCTGAGTCTTGCACTATAAGGCCTGCGTTTTAATCCTTTAGTCATCCTTGTGATGTGCTACATCTTATCTCGTGCTTCTTGAGAGAGTTAAATTGTAAGGCCTTTGTCTTCAGTGGGATTCTGGGAGAGGGTGTGTTTAATATGCGGCATAAGTTGAAAGGGCAGCACTGATTCCGGGGTGGGGGGGGTTGGACTGCATTGCAACTCTGAACAGGGGGTGCTAGATAGAGGATCAGCACCTCGAGAGCAGGCATGGGGAGCTCAAGACGGGCAGTGCCTGGGCTCTGTTCAGACTCTGGAGGCTTAAAATATGGAAGGCAGTTGCTGGGTCTCCCTACAGCAGTCTGGTGAGTGGCCAAGAGGGGGCTCTCAATCCAAGCTGTGACAGTTGCTTCCTAACAGGTTGTGTGGGTGTTGCTGCTTGTGCTGTCACAATCCAGGAGATCGAGGAGAGGGGCTCTGGAAGGAGCTACCACTTTTTCCCCCAATAGTGTTCGACATTGCCCTTCCTGAATGATCCAAACAGCAACCCTGCATTCATCTGTTTTGCAAAACATACTGTTCTACTGCCCTAGACTGGGATTTTCAGACAGGCCTAAGGAAGTTAGTTGTCCAGCTCCTTTAACTCCTTTAGTCTCCTTTGAAAAATGCCACCCTGATGTCTTTTTATTTCGGAAAAGATTGTGTTTGTCTTGTGAAGGATAGATAATGTTCGTCCCGGCGTAGTGAGGAGGACTGGATGAGGCTGAGAAGCCGGTGGAAGGGGCTGAAGCCCAAAATAATTTAGAACAAATTAAGCCTTCTCATAAGTTTGTGCCATAACTCGTGTCCTTTGAAGAAGCAAGAATGAGGTGCAGTTTATGGGTTGTTTTAATGGGAGCGAATGCCTGTGTGATATTCAGGCCAAAAGAGTGTAACTGTTCGGGAAAGGGTTCGTGTTATGGAGTGCAGGGAGACATCTCCAGACCTCTGGGGATTATGTGCTGGAACATCTACCCTGAAAGGAAAATTGCCACTTGTTCTCCCAGTCACAGCCTGGGAACTGTCACACGGGAGCTCTGGTTGCAGACCCTTTTCCTTCCTGTTCCATTGGATTTGTGAGTGCTCAATTATTTATTTTTTCTCGGGGTTTCCCAACTGAGGAAGAGGGAGGGATATTGGAGGGCACAACCTATTCCCACCACCTCACCTACACAAAGTTCAGAATTCCCGAACAGAAATGACAGCACTTGGGCCTGGTCTAAACATAAGGCCATTTACCTCAAACTAATTATATCAGTGTCCACACTGAAGCCTTGTCCCGCTGATGAAAGTGCCCTCCTACACCGACATCATAACTCCACGAGAGGCGTAGCACTTACGTTGGTCTAGTTACGGTGACACAGTGTCTCTGCAAACACCTGTGTTATTTGCATTGGCTGTTTGCTGTCTTGAGCCCGGCTACCCCGGTTCCCCACTCCCAGCCAGGCTGCTGCCCGGAGGCTCCCTGCTCCCCGTTCAGGGAGTCAAGAACCCTGGGCAGCTGGCCCCCGCTCCCACTGGGGTTGGCAGGGCGGGGGAGGCAGCTGAGCTCCTGGAGAGGAGCTGCAGGGAACTGAGAGCTTTGGCTCTCAGCCTCCTACACTGCCCCTCTTTAGTCTGGGGAAGCGCTCCTGGTGAGAACACGCATCACCGACAGAAGCAGTATAGTGTGGACATCAGCCACCACAGTAATTACTAACATAGGTCGACTTAGGGCTGTAGTGTAGACATGCCTTGAGAATGGAGCAAATCCCGCGCCAGTCTGGAAGTCAAATTAATTTACAGAGAAACATTTAAAAAAGAAACAATCCCAAAGCTTTTTGTGCAGTTGCATTTATTTTATTTTTGCAAAGCTCTTGGCATTCCCCAGGCAACAGAGGGGCAGAGCTCTTTGCCCTCTGTTCCATCGAAAGACACCACAATCAATGAACAGCACAGTAATCAGTTAGAGTCGCAATCAGTCCGACTGATGATTCTCATATGGCATTTGATTGGTCAGGAGAGGTGAGAGGCAGCAGCACAGGAAGCGTAATGGCAGGCAGCGTCGCCGGTTCAGCAAATCTGGTTTCATCAGCGTGTCTCTTATTAATTTATCATTCCAGGGTCTGCAGGGCCAGGGAGAGATGGCAAACAGCAATTATGGTCCCAGTAACCCACTGGGAATTAGACAAGTACCATCCCCCATACCCTGAAGGAATTCCATCCCTTTCTATCCCCAGCCAGCTCGGTGCATTTTACATCAGTGCCCTTTGCAAACTGTGTTATTGATAGACTGGGAAAGGGAGTCAGAGAGGAGTCAGAGCCCTGCCGATCAGCTCCTCCCTCTGCCCCAGCAGTGTGCAGCGGTGTGCAGGGGGTGCTGGGGGCGAGGGGGTAAGAGCGAGGGTGGGGCACGCTCGGGGGAAAGGGACAGAATGGGGCAGCAAGAGGTGGGGCAGAGCAGGGGCTGGAAGAGGCGGGGAGGGGGCAGGAAGAGGCAGAGCGGGGGAGGGACCATAGGGGAAGGTGTGGAGTGGGGGCAGGCCCTGGGGCAGAGCTGTGGGTTGAGCACCCCCCCGGCACATTAGAAAGTCAGCACCTCAAACATTTAACAACAGTGTTTTTGCAAATGAAAAATAATTAAGATTTTGTTTTCTGTTGAAAAACCAAAACAAGGCCTGGGCTATTTTTGAAACTAGAAGGAAAAGAAGAGCTGGAAGCTGTTTTATTGACTCTTACGACACATCCCGAGGAGAGATGAGGGTCTTTCCTGAACTCTCAATTAGGTTAGCAGGAGATTGAAAAGCACAATGGGCACTTCTGTACCCAGCACTGTAGGGGGCAGTGTCATTTCACGGCTGGGTTACTGGACGTGATTTTAGTCAATTAATCAACAGCGTGCCATCGCTGGTAAATAGTATCAATGGTCAATGAGGGTCTGGCTGGAGAATCTTGCCTGCATGCTGGGGGTTCTACTGATCGTCATATTTGGGGTCGGGAAGGAATTTTCCTCCAGGGTAGATTGGCAGAGGCCCTGGAGGTTTTTCGCCTTCCTCCGCAGCATGGGGCGGGGGTCGCTAGCTGGAGGATTCTCTGCAACTTGAAGTCCTTAAATCACAGGATTTGGGGACTTGAACAGCTGAGTCAAGGGAAAGGGGGTGGGTCAGCTTTTGTGGCCTGCATCATGCGGGAGGTCAGACTAGATGATCATACTGGTCCCTTCTGACCTTAAAGTCTATGAGTCTATGAGATGCTGGTTGGGAAATGGGAGAGAGTGTGGTCTGGTTAAAAGTATGTATATGAGATGTACCTATCTCATCGAACAGGAAGGGACCTTGAAGGATCATCAAGTCCAGCCCCCTGCCTTCACTAGCAGGACCAAGTACTGATTTTGCCCCAGATCTCTGGGTGGCTCTCTCAAGGATCAAACTTACAAACCCTGACTTTAGCAAGCCAATGCTCAAACCACTGGGCTGGGAGACAAAAGCTCTGGGACCTATTCTGGGCTCTCTGCTGACTTTCCTGGTGACTTTAGCTGAGTCGCTTCCCTTTTTTGTGCCTTTCTTTCTTCTTCTCTTTGCCTTCCTTCAGTTAGTCTGATTGGTCACTGTTAAATGCACCAGAATCACTTTAAAGACTCTCAGAGTCAACTGCCTCTGGAGTATCTATGGACAGAGCAGGCAGGGCTCAACATGCCCTCAAACCGCTAGCCAGAAAAGGCAGGAGTTATTTAGTGCTCCTCCTTCTCCGATATCACTGAAATAATGCTGGTTTCGTGGCAGTGACTGAGCCAGGTAGCTCCTGGGGTGGGAAATTTCCCAGCTTCCTGGTCGATTTCCACCCTCCCTTCTATTGAAATATTTCCTAGATCCCCACGTGTTTCACTGGCTTGCATGTGAAGAAACCCCTTTTTCAAATGAGCTAAATTCTATTCTAATGTAAACTGGCATTTCTCTATTGATTTCAGTGGCGGGAGGCCAATTTACATCTGCTGGGGAGCAGCTCTCTGGTGTAGTTGAGACCATGTCTACGATTGTCCATGGGGATGCTATTATCCCCACTCCAGATGTGCAGAATAACAGCATTTGCAGCCAATCACAGCTCCCAGTGTGTATGATCCTACTAGGCAGTGGTTCTTAACATGGGTATTAAGAACAGGTCCCACCGAATCCCCACAAAATGGCTACTTGTATAATAGAAGAATTGACACTGAAAAGAATATCTGGATTGATTCTTTTCAGGGTAGCAGCCGTGTTAGTCTGTATCCTCAAAAAGCACTCTATATGCATCCAAAGAAGTGGGTTGTAGCCCACGAAAGCTTATGCTCTAATAAATTTGTTAGTCTCTAAGGTGCCACTAGTACTCCTGCTCTTTTTGTGGATTGATTCTGACACACACTTTGGAATTTAGACTCCCATTGCTTTGGCTTTTGCCCCAGTCCTTCCTGGCACATCTGTCCAGGCTATTCCAACTGACCACTGGCTCAGGGTTCAGGCTTGCTAAGAGCCACTGTGAGACCAGAAAACAGCCTGACAGCAAATCAGATTTGGAATACTCACCACAGGAAGGCTCTCAGCTACGTCCTATGCAACCTGTAAGGAAAAAGCTGGGAGTTAGCTGATCCTACGCTTTCTCCAGTATCATCAAACTAGAGCTATTTCCCTCCCATTGTCCATAGATTAACCACACCATGTCCACACCAGCAGCACCTTGTCAGTACAGCTATCCCAGCGTACCAGTGCACTTTTGTGGGTGTAGGTTATACTAGCGCATTCTGAGCTAACTAATCTCTACAGGGAAAAGTATCGTTTTGCTGCTATGACTGTGTCTAGACAAGGGGCTTTTGCCAGCACAGCCGTGTCAGCCGAATGCCGCGGAGGCAGGGAATATCAAGTTCCTGCCGGGACCAGGGCTAGGGCTGGGTGGAGGGAGGGGGGGCAGCGAGATCCTCCCGGGGCCGGGTGGGGGAGGGAGAAGAGTGAGCTTCTGTGCCCCCAAAAAGGGGTCAAATTTAAATTCCCGCGCATGCCCCTGCAAAGTGGCAAGTGATTCTTCAGATGGTTCTAAAGAACAGGCCCACGGAGAGGGAACACACCGGCAACTAGTATTAGAGGGGAAATGAAACTGCAAAAAACTTCTGGATTAACTCCTGGATTAGCCCCTTTGGGATTTAGAAACCCATTGCTCTGTTTTTTGTCCCAATCCTTACACGTCTGTTCAGGCTATTCCAACTGACACTCCCTTCGGGCTTGGGCTTGCTAAGAGGTGCTGGGATAATATAAAACAGCCTGACAACAAAGCAAATGTGATTACTCACCCCAAGAAGGCTTCCAGCTAGTCTTCCAGAGGCCTGCAAGGAAATTGCTGGGAGTTAATTGCTGCTGCTCCTTCTCTAATGGCATCAAAATTCCCTCCCATTGTCCATAGCTCAACCACACCCCGGCTACACGAGCAGCGCCGTGTCAGTATGGCGATCCCAGCGTACTACTGCAGTGTTGGCGTGTAGCTTATTCTAGCTGTCTCTGAGCAAAATGATCTCTATGGCAAATGCTCGGTTATGCTGCTATGAATGCGTCTCCACTAGGGCCATTTTACAGCACAGCCATGTCAGTCAGAGGTCAAATATCTTCAGCCCCCAGAAAAGACACCGCTATGCCAGCAGAATTCTGTAGTTTAGAGATGTCTCCAGACAGCTCTGTGATGGGCAACGTTCCCACTGCCCTTCTTTCCCTGTGCTGGGATTAACCTCCAGAGTTTGGCAGTTTCCTTACTGCTCGGGATAAGAATTTGAGCTGGTTGAAATTTTTACCAATGAATTTTTTTCTAGACTGACCTACCGACTAACACACGACACAGAATCTCACCCAATGATTCCTGCATCTAGCCCTAACTTCTCTTCTATTTAGAGCATACCTTTTCTGAACAGATCCCATCTAGATTTAAAGACTTTCAGTGATTAAGGCCCTATCTCTATTACCATTTTTCTTGGCACAGCTGTGCCGCTGTAAGCTCTCTGGCATAGATTGCGCTTCTTGTCTTTGGACTCCCCGGGCTCTCTCAGCTAGCCTAACCTCTGAGCCCACCTATGGAGGTCAATGGCCTTCCTATGTTTAATCTGATTGAAAGGTCACAAACTAATGTAAAAGCCCCAAAAGGAGAATAAATTCTGAATACTCACAGACAAATCACCTTCATTGCTTAAGTCAGCCTAGAAGGAAAAAAAAAACTATTACTAAAACATTAATTCCTTGTTGCTGCTCTTTCTCCGGGAGCAGTGAAATGAAAATGATGTCCTGAAAGGAACTGGACTCAAACGGCTGCTGGTTGGGAAATGGGAGCCAGTGTGGTCTGGTAAAAAGGGAGCTGGGCTGGGAGACAAGAGCTCGGGGATCTCTTCTGGGCTCTGCTGCTGACTTTCTCTGTGACTTTAGGTGAGTTCCTTCCCCTCTCTGTGCCTTCCTTTCTTCTCTTTGCCTTCCTTCACTTAGTCTGATCGGTCACAGCTAAATGCACCACAATCACGTTACAGACACAGAGTGTCTTTACATAGCACCAGCAGCAGGGCTCAATGTGAATTTTTTTTTTCTAGACTGACCTCCTGAATGACACAGGGCAGAGAATCTCACCCAATGATTCCTGCATCTAGCCCATAACCTCTGTTCTATTTAGAGCATAACTTTCATAAAGCTATCCCATCGAGATTTAAAGACTTTCGGTCATTAAGGCCGTATCTACATTATCATTTACGTCAGCAAAATTTATGTCGCTCACAGGTGTGGAAAAAAAAACCCTGTGAGTGGCTTACGTTTTGCCAGCACAAACAGTAGTGAGCACAGCGCTGTGTTGGTGTGAGAGCTTGGACTCCCTGGGCTCTCTGAGCTAGCCAAACCTCTGAGCCCACCACTTGAGGCCAGTGGGCTTCCTATGTTTAATCTGATTTAAAGGCTAATCTAAAAGCCCCAAAGGAGAGTAAATTCTGAATACTCACAGAGAAATCACCTTCATGGCTTAAATCAGCCTAGAAGAAAAAGAAATCTATTACTAAAACATTAATTACTTCTTGCTGCTCTTTCTCTGGAAGCCGTGAAATGAAAATGATGTCCTGAAGGGAACTGGACTCAAACATTTGCTGGTTGGGAAATGGGAGCCAGTGTGGTCTGGTAAAAAGGGAGCTTGGGCTGAGAGACAAGAGCTCAGGTATCTGCTCTGGGCTCTGCTGCTGACTTTCCCGGTGACTTTAGATTAGTTCCTTCCCCTCTCTGTGCCTTCCTTTCTTCTCCTTGCCTTCCTTCATTTAGTCTGATCGGTCACAGCTAAATTCACCAGAAGCACGTTACAGACACTCAGAGTCAAGTGTCTTTGGAGAGCACCAGCAGCAGGGCTCAATGTGAATTTTTTTCTAGACAGACTTCCTGGGTGGGCTGGTGTCGGATGAGTGGGTGGCGGGGGGGAGACAGGCACGTGGGCATTGTACTCACCACGCTGTTTCCTACCGGGTCTTCAGTGGCACCTCAGCAGTGGGGGGTGGGGGTGGGGGGGTCTTCACTCGCTCCGGGTGAGGTACCTGCCACTGAAATGTCACCGAAAACCCAGAGCGAGTGAAGACCCCTCCCTCCCCCCCGCCGCCTAGGACCTGGTAGGGAACCAGTTCTTAGGATTTTTGGAGCTCATCACTGGCCATATCTACATTACCACTTTTCTCGGTAAAGTTTATTTCTCTCCGGGGTATGAAAAATATACCCCCCTTAGTGACATAAGTTTTCCCAGCATAAACAGCAGTGTGCAGAGCACTATGTTGGTGGGAGAGAATCTCCGACGGCTCGTTGGGGGTGGTTTCATTACATCGATGGGAGAGCTCTATCCCGTCGGCATAGAGCGGCTACACGAGAGATCTTACACTGGCAGAGCTGCATCGGTACAGCCGTGCCCCTGTAAGGTCTCTGGCATAGACATAGCCAAAGACTCCCCCACATCCTAGGTTAATGGTTCCAAAATTAATGAATACTGTTAAAATTAGCACCTTCTTTCTTGATTCAGTTTGTCTAGCTTCGGTTTTAGATTATTAGATCTTTTCTTCCTTTCTTTGATTAAAAAGCAATCTCCCATCAGAATTTTTCCCCCCTTCAGTTACGTGTATACCAGGATCAAGTCACCTCTTAAGTGTTTCTCTGGTAAATTAAATAGATTGCGCTTCTTGTCTTTGGACTCCCCGGGCTCTCTCAGCTAACCTAACCTCTGAGCCCCCCTCTGGAGGCCAATGGGCTTCCTATGTTTAATCTGATTTAAAGGCTAATCTAAAAGCTACAAAGGGGAGTAAATTCTGAATACTCACAGACACGCTCCGTATAAATCGTGCATTAACCTACAGGAAAAAAGCAAGTTACTAAAACATTAATTCCTTGTTGCTGCTCTTTCTCTGGGAGCAGTGAAATGAAAATGATGTCCTGAAAGGAACTGGACTCAAACGTCTGCTGGTTGGGAAATGGGAGCCAGTGTGGTCTGGTAAAAAGGGAGCTAGGCTGGGAGACAAGAGCTCGGGGATCTGTTCTGGGCTCTGCTGCTGACTTTCCTGGTGACTTTAGGTGAGTCACTTCCCCTCTCTGTGCCTTTCTTTCTTTGCCTTCCTTCATTTAGTCTGATAGGTCACTGTTAAATGCACCAGAATCACTTTACAGACTCTCAGAGTCAACTGTCTTTGTCGAGCACTACGAGCAGGGCTCAACATGCCCCCAAACCGCTAGGCAGGCAAAGGCAGGAGTTATTTAGTGCTGCTCTTTCTCCGATATTGTTGAAATCACTCTACTTTCATGGCAGTGGCTCAGCCAGGCAACTCCTGGCATGGGAAATTTCCCGGCTCCCTGGTCGATTTCCGCCCTCCCTGCTATTGAAATATTTCCTAGATCCCCATATGCTTCACTGGTTTCTATGTGAGGAAACCTCTTTTTTCAAATGGGCTAAATTCTATTCTGGAGTAAACTGGCATTTCTCTATTGACTTCAGTGGAGTGAGGCCGATTTACATCTGCTGGGGAGCTGCCCCCTAGTGTAGTTGAGACCATGTCTATGATTGTCTGTGGTGATGCTATTATCCCCACTCCAGATGTGCAGAATGAGAGGATTCCCAGTGAATCACAGCTGCCATTGTGTCTGACTGACTGAGAAGTGGTTCTTATCATGGCGGTAAAGAACCGAGCCCACAGAGAACCAACAAACCAGCTATTGGGATAATGGGAGAACTGACACTGCAAAGAACACCTGGATTAACTCTGACACCCGCCTCTGGGATTTAGAAGCCCATTGCTCTGTCTTTTGCCTTAATCCTTTCACATCTGTCTGGGCTTTTCCGGCTGACCACTGCGCTCACAGTTGGGGCTTGAGAAGAGGTTCTACAATAATATAGGAAGTGAGACAGCCTGACAGCAAAGCAACTTTGAATACTCACCCCTGGGACTCTTCCAGATAAGCTTCCAGATAAGCTCCCAGAAGCCTGCAAGGAAATTGCTGTGAGTTACTTGATCCTGCACTTTCTTATTCCTTGACTTTAGCAAAGCTTTTGATACGGTCTCCCACAGTATTCTTGCCGCCAAGTTAAAGAAGTATGGGCTGGATGAATGGACTGTAAGGTGGATAGAAAGCTGGCTAGATCGTCGGGCGCAATGGATACTGATCAATGGCTCCATGTCTAGTTGGCAGCCGGTATCAAGCGGAGTGCCCCAAGGGTCGGTCCTGGGGCCGGTTTTGTTTAATATCTTTATTAATGATCTGGAGGATAGTGTTCACTGCACTCTCAGCAACTATGCAGATGACACTAAACTAGGAGGCGTGGTAGATACACTAGAGGGTAGGGATCGAATACAGAGGGACCTAGACAAATCAGAGGATTTGGCCAAAAAAAACCTGATGAGGTTCAACAAGGACAAGTGCAGAGTCCTGCACTTAGGACGCAAGAATCCCATGCACTGCTACAGACTAGGAACCGAATGGCTACGTAACAGTTCTGCAGAAAAGGACCTAGGGGTCACAGTGCACGAGAAGCTGGATATGAGTCAACAGTGTGCTCTTGTTGCCAAGAAGGCTAAGAGCATTTTGGGCTGCATAAGTAGGGGCATTGCCAGCAGATCGAGGAACGTGATTGTTCCCCTTTATTCGACATTGGAATACATCTGGAATACTGTGTCCAGTTTTGGGCCCCACACTACAAGAACGATATGGAAAAATTGGAAAGAGTCCAGCGGAGGGCAACAAAAATGATTAGGGATCTGGAGCACATGACTTATGAGGAGAGGCTGAGGGAACTGGGATGGTTTAGTCTCCAGAATAGAAGAATGAGGGGGGGATTTGATAGCAGCCTTCAACTACCTGAAGGGGGGTTCCAAAGAGGATGGAGCTCGGCTGTTCTCAGTGGTGGCAGATGACAGAACAAGGAGCAATGGTCTCAAGTTGCAGTGTGGGAGGTCCAGGTTGGATATTAGGAAACACTATTTCACTAGGAATGTGGTGAAGCACTGCAATGCGTTACCTAGGGAGGTGGTGGAGTCTCCTTCCTTGGAGGTTTTTAAGGCCCGGATTGACAAAGCCCTGGCTGGGATGATTTAGTTGGGAATTGGTCCTGCTTTGAGCAGGGGATTGGACTAGATGACCTCTTGAGGTCCCTTCCAACCCTGATATTCTATGATTCTATTGTAACCCTTCTGCCCATCTAAGTTGGCAGCAACAAGGGCCGGGTTCTGTATCTAGGGGTTCCATTTCAATAACGCAATGCAAAACCGGCTCGAGCCCCCACCCAGTGACCTGGGACAATTACATACCACCCCCTGGGCACCTCTAAGAGGCAATACTTCCCCTCTCGCAAGCACGGAGTCTGAGTGTAACAGAAAATGTTTAATAACATGAGGTAAACAACATCAGCATTAAATGGGAAAAACACCACAACTAGAGTTTTTAGACCAAACCATGAGCGAAGACCCACCCCAGCAAATTGGGCCGTGTCCTCTCCCGTTGGTTCTTGAAACCAGCGACCCAAGAATCACCAAAGTCCCAAAAGTCCACCAATCCCAAAGTCTCTTGGGTCCAACAACCCAAGAATCACAAAAGTCCCAAAAGTCCGACAACCCCCCAAAGTCTCTGTCCATGATCAGTACAGCCCCAGAGTTCAAAGCGGGGGGTGAGCAGGGTGTTAAGGGGCACCTTACGTGATCCGAGGCCACCCGGCTGCTTCTCCGTGGGGTTCCACCACAGCCTTCACCACGAACTGCTCCACTCCACCCGCAGTCCCACGAACTGCTCTGGCAGCTGCTCCGCTCCGCTCCGCTCCGCTCACCGACCTGTGAGCCGCGCCGCTCCGCTCACCGACCTGTGAGCCGCTCCGCTCCGCTCACCGACCTGTGAGCTGCTCCGCTCCGCTCCAGCCATCCCTTGGGCCGCTCCCACAAGGCTCTGCTCTGCTAGCTGCTCCTCCAGCCGCTCCGCTCACCAACCTGTGAGCCGCTCCACTCCGCTCACCCCCGCTAAGCTAAGTTAGCTTAGCAATATAGCTTCAGGCTCCCCGACTAGTTAACACAGCCTCAGTGATCTCAGCTCTTAAATAGCTTTAGCTCTTTTGTGATTTCAGCTCTTAGTGATTTCAGCTAGTAGTAGGGGAGCCCCAGTGCTGGTGCACTATTGACCCAAAGTGAACTCAGCTCAGCAGTCTGTAACTAGACTCCTAAGGGAATCAAAGTTAGCTCTGACATTCAACAGTGGAGAGAGGAGGTAGTGCAATTGGTGTTTCAACCCCCTCGGGGAGGGGGCCACACCATCAGGTACAAATACCTGTCCCCATCCTCTCTCAATTCACTGGGTTTTGTAACCCATGCCCCTTGACAAGCAAATGCTACTTAGGTAATGGTGAATGACTCACTCAGTCCTTCTGTCATACAACAGTTCCACTGGCCTTGATTCACAGAATCAGGGTAACAAAACTTTATTCTTCCTGCCCCAATAACAGAGAAACTGGGGATCCCACACCAGCCAAAGTAACCACTTTGAGTTGCTGTGGTTTCATGCCAGGCGAGTGGGTGTGCCTATGCAAACAAGATCAGCCCCTGGAGTTCTTTTCCACCCTCGCCATAATTCACCACCAGATGTCAGGGTAGAGCTCATCCTGACTCTGCTTACATCCTCCCCCAGCCGAAAATTTGTCGTACCGACAAATCACACTCCCTATTATAACAACTCACTGGTTCCCTCCAAAGGGCCTCAGATAGCCCACTTTAGCTTCCGCAAGCCTGTGTGCTAAACATATTGGTTCCTCACTAGTTACCCCAGGTGCATCATAAGTCAACCGTTTTACTGGTCTTATTACCCTGTCTCGTCTATTGAGAATCTCTGTTGCTGTGGTGGGCGGGACAGCCTCTTGACCGATGGATGGAGAGGTTTTCTTTGAGGGTCCCTCGGCTACTGGCATAGGCCCCTGCATTTCTAGTTCTAACAGTGGAGGGTCCAAGGTGCCCAGGACATCCTCCACCTGTATGTCTCCACTGTCCAATAACCTGGGTGTGTCATCACATGGGGGTCCCACCAGTGGCTCAGGGGTGTCAGGAATGGGCCTAAATACTTCTGCCATGGGGTTTAGGGTGGAAGAAGAGGAGCTCTCTGTTGATTCAGCCGATCGAGACTGAAATCTTGTCTCCATCCCAGGGTACACCATGGTTGTCTCTTCCTCCTCAGACTCACTCTCAGATGTGCTGCATGGGGGTAGGTTAGCTGCAGGGGGCTGGCTGTCCACGTTGGAGGGCGGCTTTGGTCCAGCACCTTCGTTCTGCCCAGTTGCCCTGTTGTGGCCCATCTCATACGGGGTGCCTACCAATTCCCCCACAGGGAGCAAAAGGTTTCTATGCACTGTCTTTGTCTGCCCTGGACCCTCTTCAGGTTTGATCTTGTAGACCGGCAGGTATCCTAGCTTTTCCATCATCAAGTAAGGTATTGCCTTCCATCTGTCGGCTATCTTGTGTTTGCCAGCAATACCCAAATTTCGCAGCAGAACTCTGTCCCCCGGCTGGAGTTCTTGCAGACGTACCCTAGCATCATATCGATGTTTGTTGCGGTCGGCATTCTTCCGAGCCGCAGATGTAGCTAAGTGATAAGCATCCCGCAGCTTTTCTCTCAGTCGGGATACATATTGCTGATGAGTTTCATAGCTATCTCCATCCTCTGATACACCAAAGCACAGGTCTATGGGTAATCTTGGTTCTCGTCCAAACATTAAGAGATATGGGGTGACTCCTGTAGCATCATTCTTTGTGGCATTGTAGGCGTGCACCAGATATGCAACATGTTGGCTCCAGGTTGCTTTCTGCTCTGGTCGCAAAGTCCCCAACATATCTAATAGGGTTCGGTTGAACCTCTCTGGCTGAGGATCACCTTGCGGGTGATAAGGCGTTGTTCTAGACTTCTTAATTCCCGCTATCCTCAGCACCTCCTTCAGAAGATGACTCTCAAAGTCCCGCCCCTGATCCGAGTGTATCCGGGCTGGAAATCCATAAACTGAGAAATATTTCTCCCACAGTACTCGAGCAACCGTGGTGGCCCTCTGATCACGCGTGGGATATGCCTGCGCATATCGTGTATAATGGTCAGTCACTACTAGAATGTTCCCAATATTCCTCTTGTCTACTTCTAAAGACAAGAAATCGATGCATACCAGTTCCAAAGGTTTGGTGCTGGTGATGTTCTTGAGATATGCAGCCCTCGTGGGCAGAGTTTTCCTTTGAACACATCGAGCGCAAGTCTCACATTTCCTACAAACATCTTCAGCCATCCGGGGCCAATAGAATCTACTACGAAGAAGTTCCAGGGTCCTCTCCATCCCTAAATGTCCAAAGTCATCATGCAGGGCCCTCATGGCCAGGGCTCTGTACTCTTTTGGCAGCACTAGCTGTGCTCGTTGCTTTTGTAAAGGGTCTGTGGTCACTCGATGTAGCACTCCCTGAATCAGTTTTAGTTTGGTCCATTCTCTCAATAGTAGTTTACCCTCCGGGTTAGATGGGACAACTACAGCTGGGCTTCGCCTCTCCCTTTTGGCAAGTAGTGTATCACGAATGCCAATATCTTGCAGCTGGGCTTCCTGCCAGTCAGCCGCATTGAGCATGGGCAAAGGAGATTGGTCCAACGCAATATAGTTCACTGAAGCAGAAGGCACGCATTCAGGGGGCAGGCCCAAAGCTTCTGCAGCACATCCATGAAGACTCTCATGGGACTCTGGCTCCCAGCGACTCACACTGCAAATAGCCCTCACTCCATCTGTGGGTATCACAGCAACTCCTGGTGCCTGTGGACGCCTGGACAATGCATCTGCATCTACATTGCTTCTCCCTGATCGGTATTGAATGCTGAAGTCATAGCTAGCCAAAGCGGCCACCCATCTTTGCCCTGTAGCATCCAGCTTAGCACTTGTTAACACATAGGTCAGTGGGTTGTTGTCTGTCCACACCTGGAACTGAGCACCATATAAGTAGTCTCGAAATTTCTCAGTGATGGCCCATTTCAAGGCCAAGAACTCCAGCTTGTGGGTGGGATAGCGAGTTTCACTATCAGACAGTCCTCGGCTGGCAAAGGCTACAGGTTTACGTCTTCCTTCCACTTCCTGGTACAGTACTGCTCCCAGACCCTCCAAACTGGCATCAGTATGCAGGATAAATGGCTTGCTTGGGTCAGCAAAGACTAGGACTGGAGCATGAGTTAGGCAAGTAATGATTTCTCGAAAAGCCCTTTCACATCTCTCATCCCACCGTGGCCCAAATGGTTCGAAGGGGCCATAGTGTCTCTGCACAGGAGGCTTTGGGGACCTTCCCTTATTCTTGGTCTTAGATTTGTTCCTGCTGGACTGGTATCCCCTGGTAAGATCATTCAGAGGTTTTACAATCGTAGCATAGTTTTTCACAAATCTGCGATAGTAGCCACTAAACCCAAGAAAGGTCTTGAGTTCTCTGTAGTTACTTGGACATGGCCATGTAGTGAGGGCTTCTATTTTATCGGGATCAGTACTCACACCCTCTTGGGACACGATGTGACCCACATACTTCACTGAGGTCCTGCAGAACTGGCATTTGTCAATTGAGAGCTTCAAACCATAATCCTCTAACCTATCAAGCACTTTAAGAAGTCTTTCTTCATGCTCCTCCAAGGTTCTTCCAAACACTATCAGGTCATCCAAATAAACTAACACTTGCAGTAAATTCATGTCTCCCACAACTTTCTCCATAAGACGTTGAAATGTGGCAGGTGCTCCAGAGATCCCTTGGGGCATGCGTTCAAACTGATAAAACCCTAATGGGCAGATGAAGGCTGTCTTCTCCTTATCTGCTTCACCCAGAGGGATCTGGTAGTATCCACTCCGAAGATCCAACACAGAGAACCACTGGCTTCCCAGCAAACAGTCTAAGGCATCTTGGACTCGAGGCATTGTGTTCTGGTCAACCACAGTACGGCGGTTTAGGGTGCGGTAGTCAATACACATCCGGATTTTCCCATTCTTTTTACGGACCACCACAATGGGTGAGGCATATGGGCTGCGGGACTCTGTAATGATGCCATTCGCAGCCAGCTCCTGAAGATGTTGTCGCACATCTTCCATCTCGGAGAGGGCAATCCTCCTAGATCTCTCCCTGAAAGGTCGAGAGTCATGTAGTCTGATGTTGTGCTCTACTCCTTTTGCACATCCCACTCATGCAATGAGAACACCTTGGATCTTTCACAAAGTTTCCTCCTCAGGCGATCTTTCCACTCCTCGGACAACGGTGAATCTCCAAAGTCAAACTTTGCAGGGTCTATTGGCGGAACTTGAGTCTCACACTGGGGTTACTGTAAGTTCCTTAATTCCCGACAGCAAATTGATTCAGGCTCAAAGAGATCCGCTATCTTTTGTCCTTGCTTCACAACAACATCTCGACTTGTTTCATTAGCAATCAGTATAGTCACCTTTTCCTGGGCTTCAGCAGGTAGGGTTATGACTCCACTGGGGACCAGCACTCCTTCCGGGAGCTCTCCTTCAACCGGCTGCTCTACCATTGCTAATGCCCCTTTACTGCCTTTCAGCCGAGTACTCATGACAAGCACTTCTTGCTCCGTCCTTGCAGGCACTACTAACGGGGTTGTGCCCATGTACTTCAGCGCCCCAATCGGTAGCTCAGATGTCTCCTTTTTAGCACCCTCAATCTTCCTAAAGGCTTCAGCACAAAGCGTATGGATCATCAGGGTATTCAGGTACTGGTCCCCAGCCCGTCGTCTGCAGTAATCCGCGAGCACCTTGAAGAGACTGGAGTTGGTCCCTATCAGCACAGACACATCAGAGGTCCCTTTAGGGTCAGGGCATATTAATGCAGCTGTGTCCACCTCTTCTCTTACCCCAGCAACCTCCTCTGGGAATTCCAGGTGCACTATGACATACCCTTGGTAGGGGTATTCATCCATGCTGAGGCCACACAGACCAACGCCAGTCAGTGGCTGTATAGGCAGGTGCCTAAGCATTTGTTGGTAGAATGACTGAAATATAATAGTCACTTGAGATCCAGTGTCAAGCACGGCTTTACACTCCACCCCTTCAATCTTCACCATGACCTCTGCTCGAGGCCCTATCAGTCCTGCGGGGATCCCAGCTGGACAGTCTTTTCTGGGGGAATCTTCAAATCCTGCAGGCCTGGGTGGTCCCCGTCCCTGGACTCTCTGGCAGCTACCGGATCTCTCCCAACTGATCCTTAGCTTTCCATACACTAAGGAGGGGTTTTCTTCATTATGGCACTTGGCAGCACTGTGTCCATCCTGACCACATCGGTAGCAGAAGAATTGTCCTTTCCCTCTTCGCCCAGATGGGATGGTGGCTCTAAATGCTGACTTCTCCATCGCCACGGTCAGAGGCTCCTTATTCCCGGAAGTCTTAGCTTGGTCAATGGTGCTTTGCAGTTCAGCTATCCGTTCTGTCAGGACCTGCACTTGTTGGGCAAGTTCCTCTGTGGTGCTCACCATCAGTACACTGGCCATTTGCAGTGGTGTTGTGCCGGCTGGCTCCAATGTTTGGGCTTCCCAAAACTCGCTGGCAGCCTGCCTTTCTTCCTCTTCTCTGACCTCCTTTATCAGCTGGGAATAACTTGGGGGATGTTCCCGTCGTTCTCTTAGCCGGAGATGGAGTAGAATTGAGTTCTGATATTGAGCTCCTCTTACAATTTGAGCCAGTCTGGTCCGATCCATCTGTTCAGCAGTCACTGCACCCCTCATGACAGCTCTCTGAAGCAGTCTTTCCAGCCTCTGTATATAGGCTGAAATCTTCTCGCCAATTTGCTGTCGGGAATTAAGGAACTTACAGTAACTGTCTTCAGGGCCCTCTACACTCCCAAAGGTATGATCAAGGGCCTCTAGGCAGTCCTTCACACTGACCCCATGGTCAATGAGCTTCAGGGTGCGAATCACATCTAATGCTGGGCCACTAAGGCTCTCTATCAGACATCTTCGCTTTTCTGCATCAGGTACGGCCCACTCCTGCAGCATTTCAGTGGTATGCTCCAACCAGGGTTCGAACTCCTCTGCCCCAGCAAATAACCTTAACTCACGACAAGAGTTTGACCTAGCATGGGACAACACAACCTTTTCCAATATTTGCCCCAGTGCTTTTGTCCAATCATTGGCTGAGGCTGTGGCCCCTGAGCTAGAGGCTGCAGGGCCGGGGCCCAACAAACCCGACATATTAGCCATTATACAAACAGTAATTTCCTCAAAATATAACCACAATTGTTTCCCAAGACAGGGGAACACTCAACAGGTGCTTGCGAGGGGTACTGACCCAGGGGATCCCGGATGAGCCCCCAAAAATGTAACCCTTCTGCCCATCTAAGTTGGCAGCAACAAGGGCCGGGTTCTGTATCTAGGGGTTCCATTTCAATAACGCAATGCAAAACCGGCTCGAGCCCCCACCCAGTGACCTGGGACAATTACATACCACCCCCTGGGCACCTCTAAGAGGCAATACTTCCCCTCTCGCAAGCACGGAGTCTGAGTGTAACAGAAAATGTTTAATAACATGAGGTAAACAACATCAGCATTAAATGGGAAAAACACCACAACTAGAGTTTTTAGACCAAACCATGAGCGAAGACCCACCCCAGCAAATTGGGCCGTGTCCTCTCCCGTTGGTTCTTGAAACCAGCGACCCAAGAATCACCAAAGTCCCAAAAGTCCACCAATCCCAAAGTCTCTTGGGTCCAACAACCCAAGAATCACAAAAGTCCCAAAAGTCCGACAACCCCCCAAAGTCTCTGTCCATGATCAGTGCAGCCCCAGAGTTCAAAGGGGGGGTGAGCAGGGTGTTAAGGGGCACCTTACGTGATCCGAGGCCACCCGGCTGCTTCTCCGTGGGGTTCCACTGCAGCCTTCACCACGAACTGCTCCACTCCACCCGCAGTCCCACAAACTGCTCAGGCAGCTGCTCCGCTCCGCTCCGCTCCGCTCCGCTCACCGACCTGTGAGCCGCGCCGCTCCGCTCACCGACCTGTGAGCCGCTCCGCTCCCCAACCTGTGAGCTGCTCCGCTCCGCTCCAGCTGTCCCTTGGGCCGCTCCCACAAGGCTCTGCTCTGCTAGCTGCTCCTCCAGCCGCTCCGCTCACCAACCTGTGAGCCGCTCCGCTCCGCTCACCCCCGCTAAGCTAAGTTAGCTTAGCAATATAGCTTCAGGCTCCCCCACTAGTTAACACAGCCTCAGTGATCTCAGCTCTTAAATAGCTTTAGCTCTTTTGTGATTTCAGCTAGTAGTAGGGGAGCCCCAGTGCTGGTGCACTATTGACCCAAAGTGAACTCAGCTCAGCAGTCTGTAACTAGACTCCTAAGGGAATCAAAGTTAGCTCTGACACTCAACAGTGGAGAGAGAAGGTAGTGCAATTGGTGTTTCAACCCCCTCGGGGAGGGGGGGGGGCCACACCATCAGGTACAAATACCTGTCCCCATCCTCTCTCAATTCACTGGGTTTTGTAACCCATGCCCCTTGACAAGCAAATGCTACTTAGGTAATGGTGAATGACTCACTCAGTCCTTCTGTCATACAACAGTTCCACTGGCCTTGATTCACAGAATCAGGGTAACAAAACTTTATTCTTCCTGCCCCAATAACAGAGAAACTGGGGATCCCACACCAGCCAAAGTAACCACTTTGAGTTGCTGTGGTTTCATGCCAGGCGAGTGGGTGTGCCTATGCAAACAAGATCAGCCCCTGGAGTTCTTTTCCACCCTCGCCATAATTCACCACCAGATGTCAGGGTAGAGCTCATCCTGACTCTGCTTACACTGTCCCAGAACTCTGCAAAGAACACCTGGACTAACTGTGACTCCCCCCAAGGGATTTAGAAGCCCATTGCTCTGTCTTTTGCCTTAATACTTCCACATCTGTCTGGGCTTTTCTGGCTGACCACTGCGCTCATAGCTGGGGCTTGAGAAGAGGTTCTGCGATAATATAAGAAGTGAAACAGCCTGACAGCAAAGCAACTTTGAATACTCACCCCTGGGACTCTTCCAGATACACTCCCAGAAGCCTGCAAGAAAATTGCTGTGTGTTACTTCATCCTGCGCTTTCTCCAATACCATCAACATGTAACGGATTCCCTCACATTGTCCATAGCTGAACCACACCATGGCTACGCTAGGAGCACCTTGTCAGTACAGCTATCCTGGTGCACTGTTATCGCTGCAGCTTATTCTAATCCCCCCTGAGCAAAATAAGCTACGCAAGCAACAGCACAGTTTTGCTGCTATAACTGTGTCTACACTAGTGGCTTTTGCTTGCACAGCCATTAGGGTTACCATATTTTGTGCCTCCAAATGGAGGACACTCCACGGGCCCACGGGCCCGCCCCCAGCCCCGCCCACACCCCGCCCCAACCCCGCCCCCTCAACCAAAGTCTCCGCTCCATCCCCTGCTTCCCGCGAATATTTGATTCGCGGGAAGCCTGAAGCAGGTAAGGGGAGGTGTGGGGGGAGGAGGCCTGGCCCAGGCTGGCCCCACTGGCGGCTCCAGCCTGGGTCGGCTCGGGCCTTGGGGTGCCGGCCCCGGCCGACCACCCCCGGCCCGCCCAGCACTGCCGGCCCCCGGCAGCCCGGATCCCGGCCCGGCACTGTGACCCTGGCCCGGCACTGCGCCCCTGGTTCCCGACCCGGCACCATGGCCCCGGCCCCGCACCGGCCCCGGCCGAGCACCACCGAGCCCTCCCGATTTTCCCGGACATGCCCGGCTTTTGGGGATTTCCCCCCGGACGGGGATTTGAGCCCCTAAAAGCCGGACATGTCCGGGAAAATCCGGACGTATGGTAACCCTAACAGCCATGTCAGCCGGGGACCAAACATCTTCACACCCCGCAGCAACATAGCTATGCTAGTAGATGTCTGTAGTGTAGACATGGCCCAAGACAGGTCTGCAGTGGGAAACCTCCCCACTACTGTTCGTTCTGAGTGCTGGGATTGACCTCCAGAATTTGGGAGCTTCCTTCCTGAGTCTGACTCATCTGGATAAGGATTGAGGGGGTTGAAATTTTTCCAAATGAATTTTTGTGAAAAATTTGTTGATTTGTTTTCACATTTTTTTCATTGTTTGGAGAAAATCAGAAAGGGAAAAGTTTTTCATTTTTTTCATTTATGATTACCACCCCATTTCTTTTTTTCCAGAACTGTTTGAAAAATTATGCGTGTTTTGGGAAATTTTAAAATTTGTGGGTTTCAACATTTTTACAAAATTGATTGCAACTGAATGATAAACTGAAACTATCCCCTCCTTTGCTTTTCCACTTAAAGGGGGAGGCGAAGGAAATGGAGTCTGGGAATCAAAAAGCAAAACTTTCCCCATTGTTTGGTTTTATTTCTTTTGGGTGAAAAAAAAAAAACAGAAAATAGAGTAAGAAACACATTTTTCCATTAAAATTTTCATTTTGAGCAAAAAATAATTTTTGGTTAACTAGCACTGGTTGAATTTTTCTCTTCCTAATTTTTCAGCTGAAAACTGTTTTTTTCAACCATAGTTGAAGCGTTTGCAGAAAAAAAATCATTTAGATGAAAATTTAGAATCTGAACATTATGAGGGGAAAATGTTGGTGATTTTGGTTTTCCACAACAATATATTTTTAGTGAAACCCTCAAATATTGAACCACGGTGTTTTTTGAAAACCAAAAATTCTATTGGTTTCATTTTCAGTTGAAAAAAAAAAAAACGTCATGGGCTATTTTTAAAACTAGAAGAATAAGAAGAATTTTGAAGCTCTTTTATTTAATCTTCTCTCTCTTCCGGAGAAGAGCTGAGAGGCGTTCCTGGACTCTCACTTAGGTTAGGAGGAGATTTCCAAAAGCTCAGGGAGCAGTTCTGCAGTATAGGACAGAGGATCTTTCGGGGACATGTCACTGGATAAGGAGGCAGGAGAGCTCGGGTCTAGTTCCAGCTACGCCACTGCCAATGGCAATGAAAACTAGCAATGTTTGAATGCTTACCCGTTGGCGCGGTAGCGCGCTGCTTTCCTTTGGGCAAAGGATGGAGAGGAGGAGAGCGGCAGCCACGATCTGGAGCTTCATCTTGGATTCTGTTTGGTTCTTCCAGGTACTGCTGGCTGCCGGGTTTAGCAGCTGTATTTATACAGTGTGTCGTATCTGACATTACAAGCTTGATTGCCCAAACTCAATACCCGCATTATCGAGAAGACCAATCGCCTTTATCAATCAGGAAAGGTCAGAGATTTCATTTATCACTAAACTCCACCATATGGAATCAACTCCCTGCTTTCAAAGGCTGGGAGCCAACTTCAGGCTGAAGAATGAATTGTATTATTCCCCTCTATGACGTGTCTTGAGATGACTCATCTTAGTGTCAGAGTACAGGCCAAATTGTGCTTTATCTGCACCTTTTACCCCCACTTCAAGGCTGGGTAACAGGCAGGGAACATGGTTCATAATAAGCTTCATTTATCGTATGCCCTGTACCAGATTGTAACACCAAGCAAGGCACCAGGGACCAAGTCTCCAGTTAGTGTGAATTGGCTGCTTCTCCACTGGAGTCAAGGGGGACGGATTTCCAGCACTTGCAAGTCAGCTGTTGCTATGTTGGAGTCACTGGGGCCAGAATCCCAGTTGGTGTAAATTGCTCCATGGAAGCCAATGGGACAGATCTTCCTCCAGGGTAAACCACCGAAGCTCCATTGGAGACACTGGGACCAGTTCCTCAGCTCATGTAAACTGGCCGTTCCCCACAGGCTTCAATGGGGCAGAGCCCAGCTTGTGTAGAGGGGCCATACCTCCACTGAAGTCAGCAGGGCTACGCTGATTGTTGCCAGTGCAGGATCTAGCCCTGAGCCTGTTATTGTTATTATCTGAGTGACAGTAATGCTTAGAGGACCCAACCAAGTTCAGGGTGGCAGAGTCCGCACTAGTCTGGGAGTCAGGAGACCTGGGTTAAATTCTCAGCTCAGCACTGACTTGCTGGATGATCTGGGGCAAGTCAATTCTCTCTTTGAATGCCTGCACTCTGTCTGTTTTCTCTTATTAGATGGTAGCTTTCTGTGGCAGGGACTCTCTCTCGCTGTGTATGCAGCACTAGCACAACGGGGCCCTGATCTCAGCTGGGGCAGAGACTGTGTCTTACTGTGTGTCTGTGCAGCACCTGGCACAATGGACCCTGACCTTGGTCACGTCCTGTCAGTGCCAGGTTAATAGAAATTATAACAAAAACCAACAGCAGGGAAGTCTGTGAGAGATCAGCAACTCTGAAAACCTGGCCCAAGTGGGGATGGCTTCAAACAGAGCAGTGGTTCTCAACCTATTTATCAGTGTGGGGCACATATTCAATGCGTTACCGGGGCCACAGGTTGAGAACCTTTAGGGGGAAGGGATAACTCAGTGGTTTGAGAATTGGCCTGCTTAAACCCAGGGTTGTGAGTTCAATCCTTGAGGGGGCCACTTAGGGATCTAGGGCAAAATCAGTACTTGGTCCTGCTAGTGAAGGCAGGGGGCTGGACTTCATGACCTTTCAAGGTCCCTTCGAGTTCTATGAGATAGGTATATCTCCATATATAATTATTACCACAGCACTCCCCCAACCTCCCCACAGACCCCCCATGCCCAGTGCCCCCCACCCAGAGACTCCTCCACATACTGCGGTCAGGAGCGGACCCCGGATCCCACCGCACGGCAGGGCAGCCGGGACCCTGGACCCTACTGTGTGCTAATTGGGCTGCCTGCAGGTTGAGAAGCACTGAAACAGATTTAGGGTGATCAGATGTCCCTATTTTATAGGGACAGTTCTAATTTTGGGGTCTTTTTCTTATATAGGCTCCTATTCCACCCACCCCCTGTACCGATTTTTCACATTTGCTGTCTGGTCACCCTAAACAAAGTCAGCCAAAATCTGTGGCCAACTTGGGAACGTATTGGCCCTTTATCTTCCAAGCAAGAGGACTGGACTCTGGAAGACTCATCAAACCTATTAAAGGGGATGGGAGTCAGGACTCCTGAGTTCTCTCAACCCTACCATAATTATGCTAGGCATGTTATAGGCTACATTCGAGTGGGTTGGGAGCACCAATCTAGTTAATATTGAGATGTGAATTGGATTCGGTAGGGATGGCTGACATGGACGCTCTCTGACACAACACTGTCTCTGAAGAGACAGAGCCCACTCCCCACCCAACACAAGCTCTGGAAGGCGACGTGTCCCTTGTCATCTGTGTGCCTGAGTTGGCGTGAGGAGCATGTTCTGTCATTCAGGGATCTGAATAGATGCATATTGTTCCTCAACTGGGCTGCTGACTTGTTTTGAAGATCAGGAAGAACAATCCAAAGCCCTTATCTACTCTTATCAGCAGGAGATGTCTGGCTGCCAGAGATGAACAAGAGGAGACGTTCTTGATGGCTGGTTTCTCGGAAGAATTCTCGCATCAGAGGAGATGGCAGGGAGATGTTGCCTCACAGAGGGATTTGCCTCCGGTGACAAGTTAAATGTCCCATGAGGGAAAGTCAAAGCGGAGCCTCACAAGCTCTTTGTTGCTCTAAGGTTGTTTCCTGATTGTGACAAGTGGGCCGAGAGGGACCCGACAGGAAAAGTATTTGTCTTTCCAGACAGGTGTGTGAGGTCAGGCAGCGTGATCCCCAGCTGGTGTGAATCAGCCACAGCTCCATTGGAGTCATTGGGGCCCAATCCCCAGCTCATCTACATGGGCTGTCACACTGGTGGAGTCAATGGGGCCAGATCCCCAGTTCATGTAAATTGCCCATTGCTCCACTGGACTCAATGGGACAGATCCCAGCTTGGGTAGATGGCCATACCTCTTGTGAAGTCAGCAGAGCTATGCTGATCCTTCCAGCCTATGATCTAGCCCTGAGCCGGTTGTTATTATTGGAATACCAGTAATCTAGAGGACCAACCAAGTTCATGGAGTCAGGAGACCTGGGTTTAATTTCTAGCTCAGGTTCTGATCCACTGGATGATCTGGGGCAAGCCAGCTTCTGTCTTTCACCTTCTGCCCTCTGTCTGTTTTGCCGTATCAGATGGCAAGCTTTTTGTGGCAGGGACAGTCTCTCGCTTTGTGTCTGTGTAACCCAGACACCTCCTAGGTGTGGTGCTCTGTCCCCTCTAGTGGCATCAAGACCAGTTAGAGATTAATGAGTCTGCTCTACAACCTTAGCTAAGAGCCATGTGGTGTAGAGGCTCATGCATTTAGCTCTAGAGGTCCCGGGTTTGATCCCATCCAACAACGACTGGGGTCTGTTGGCGTTACGTTTGCGCAGTGCTCAGCACAATGGGCCTGGATATCAGCTGGGGCAGGGACTGTCTCTTGCTGGTGTCTGTGCAGTGGCCGTCACTGTGACGGGATCCCCGGGGTGCAGCCTTGGACTGCTGTGCCCCCTTACCTCTCCAGCCTGGGCTGTCTCTCACAATGCCTTGCTAGTGACCAGCAGCAAACCCCTCCACGTGCTGTGATCACTCAGCACAAACGCATTTGGAGCCCCACACTCAGCTAGATTGCATGAATGCTTCCAGAGCCGCTCATAAATCACACAGAGAAAGGCACCAGCCAAATTCTTCCAGCTCCCAGCACTGTACCTCAGGAATATACCATCTTGCACGGCTCAAGACCCTTTCAATGCAAGTTTATTAATTGGTTTTCCATTTCATCAATGGAAAGTGGACACACACCAGCCTTTTTAACCTGAGCCAATTTACCAAGCACTTCAGACAAACTCACAGGTAAAATATCAGAGGGGTAGCCGTGTTAGTCTGGATCTGTAAAAAGCGACAAAGAGTCCTGTGGCACCTTAGAGACTAACAGAAGGGTAAAGATAAAGAGTAATGTAAATTTATTGCCTACAGGAGATAGATTTTAAGTGATTATAAGTGACAGGCAAAAAGTCAGAGAGAGTTACCAAAGGAAATAAAATATAAGCACGCAGTCTAAACCTTAACCCTTATCACACTAGACAGTATTTAGGTCAAGCAATGTTCTCACCCCCCTGAATCTTAGTCCTTAATATACAGGTTTGTCTCTTTAAACCTGGGCCAGTCTCCTCTGTTGGAGTCTTCAGTCTTCTGAGCGTCCTTGTTGCTTGCAGTGTAGGTGGCGGGGGGAGGGGAGAGAAAAGGCCCAGCATGAGGCCCCTGGGTTCTGTTTTATATCCTTAATCCACGTGCTTGGAGAACACAAGTCCAGGTCTGTCTGGTGGGAACTGCTGAGTCACAAGGTGAAGCAACACGCCGGTGTGTCTCCTGCGAGTGAGTCATGGAATTGTAACTCCTCTGCTGGACAATGGCCGGTGATGTCTGTAAGCACCCACCCAGACCTTGGTTACCTCCCTTGTCATTGTCTCTGGAAAGCTAGTATCCGGGTGCTTTCCAAACCCACAGCATATTTTAGTGAAAACCATACAACACAATTCTTATAATTTCATATGCATTGATGATATACATATTTAAATAGAACAGTTGGTTGCAGCACATCATAACCTGATCCCTCACATGGCACGATTTATATGCAATATCACAATTATATATAAATGAGGAATATGGGGGTCACAGGGCGATCTCCCGAGCTATAGAGTGTCACAGGCATAATGGGGCCCTGATCTCAGCTGGAGCAGGGCCTGTCTCTTGCTATGTATCTGTGCAGCGCCCGGCACAATGGTGCATTGATCTCAGTTAGGGTCTCTAGGTGCTAGGTTAACATAAATTATAACAAATGCTACATCACTGAAGTCAGTGAGAGATCAATACCTGTGAAATCCTGACCTAAACTTGGACAGCTACAAACAGTCAGACAAAATCAGTGGCCAAGTTGGGAAAGCGTTGGCCTGTATCTTCCATGCCAGACGGATGAACGTTGGAATAGTCTGAAAGGCTATTAAAGAGGATGGGAGTCAGGACTCTGCAGTTCTCTCAACCCAGCCATAATTATGCTGGGCACTGCACAAACACTGCATGAGAGACATCTCCTGCTGCCAAAGGGTTTACAATGTACGTGGCCAAGGGATGGATTATTATCCCCAGTTTGCAGAATGGGGGAAACTGAGGCTCAGATTGAGGCAGTGACTTGCCAAGGTTGCACAGGGAGTCTATGGGAGAGATGGGAATGAAACCCAAATCTCCAGTGTGGTGATCCTGCCTTATCTACAGCTTCCTAATATCAGGGCCCAGAGAAGTTGATTCTCAGTGACACGAACCACTGAAAGTGATTGCATTTTACAGTCACTTTAAATGTCCCCTTTACACTGGCAGAGAGGTAAAGGGGCCTTAGTATATCTGAGGCTCTACTACATAACCGTGGGATGGTAGCACTACTCTAGTTAAGCTTGAGATGCGGTTTGGGTTCCACACGCCAAGGGATGTTTGACATGGACTCTCTCTGACACAACACCATCTCTGAAGAGCTAGTACCCACCCCCCCGCCCCACACAAGCTCTGGAAGGCGACGTGTCCCTTGTCCTTTATGTGCCCGAATTGGCGTGAGGAGCATGTTCTGTCATTCAGGGATCTGAACAGATGGTACTGTTCCTCAACTGGGCTGCTGACTTGCCCTTATCTGCTCTTATCAGCACGAGGCGGATGGCTGCCAGAGATGAACAAGAGGAGGTGTTCTCAGGGCTGGTTTCTAGGAGTGGTCTTGCATCAGGGGTGATGGCAGAGAGATGTCCCATCACAGAGGGATTTGCCTCCAGTTACAAGTTAAATGTGCTGTGAATCAAAGTCAAAGAGGAGCCTCACAAGCTCTTTGTTGTTCTGTGGTTGTGACATGTGGGTAATGACAGACACACTAGGTAGGTATGCGAGGTAATTCAGGGTGAAATGCTCAGCTGCTCTGTCAGGGCCACGTCTACAGCTGGTGTGAATGGGCCATAGCTGCATTGGAGTCAATGGGGCCATACCCCCCAGCTGGTGTGAATGGGCCATAGCTGCATTGGAGTCAATGGGGCCATACCCCCCAGCTGGTGTGAATGGGCCATAGCTGCATTGGAGTCAATGGGGCCAGACCCCCAGGTAGTGTAAATAGGTGTAGCTCCATTGAGTCCAAACCGTCTGAGAGCGCTGTTACAGGGGAGTTTGCGGTCTGTGTCAATCTGCCTATCTAGAATCTGTACTTAGGACAGAGCTGCTCCCTGGGAACTGGGCACTTGGGTTTGAGATGACTGAGATTACTGATAGAGGGGTTTGTCTGTGTGCTGTTTGTGGCCATCTCTGTTCCAGTGCTGGTGTATAGTGTGTAATATACAAGTGGCACTATGAAGATACCCAGACTCTGGACCACTGATTTCTTCCCCAATGAGAAGCTGACCTGTGAGACCCCACATCTGCTTTTTCTTGGCCGAATGCCCTATGACCTTGGGCAGCTTATTTCCCCTCTTTGTCCATCTGGGTGTGTCTACACTGCAGTTGGGAGGCGTGATTGGAGCACAAGGAGGCATACCTTTGCTAGCTTTAATCTATAATAGCACAGATACGGTAGTGTGGTCTAGCAACCCAAGTGAGTACCCAGGCGTGCTGGTGACCTTCAAGCTGCCAGAGTCCTCCAAGAAGATGATAGAGGGTGGGTATTTATTATATGCATTAAGGTAATGCCTACAGGCCCCTACTTGAAATCCCATTGACTCCAAGAGAATTATGGCTGATTTACACCAGCTGGGGATCTGGTCCTTTGACTCCAATGAAGCTAGGGACCATTTACACCAGGTGGGGATCTGGACTCATCATCATTTTCAGCAACTGCTGGAAACCTACAGATAATCCTGAGAAAATCTAATACCTCCCAAGAGCATAAGAATCGTCACTCCAGATAAAACCAATGAGTTAATCTGCCCTGATATCCATCCCCTCCTCCCTGAGCTGGAACAGAGCAATAGGCCCTTCAAGTCTGGTATCCTGTCGCCGAAAGTGGTCAGGATTCCACTGGTGCCTCATCTGTACCATAGACAGACTTAATATCACCTCCCTGCTACTGTAGCTGCTAAACTCTGGCGAGAGACCCTCGGAGCAAGATACTCACATGGACAAGTGACTCTCCATTGTTATTCTGCAAGAAAAATGCCGTGTGATATTCCCACTCTAAGGCGCAATGCAGGTTTACTCTGATAGCAAAGAGTCAGCCAAGGCATCCTTGACTGCAAAATATTTCCTGAATTTCTGGAACAGTTGCTGAGGGCAATGCATTCTGGGTGATTTCAGAAGGCTTTTTTGTGTAGTTGCAGGAAAACTCCCATAACCCCTGGAGCCTACTGCTTGTTCACTTGGTGACATAGCTTGCAGCAGCACTGCCTTATGGGTGATACCTGAAAGCCTCTCATAGCAGTCTTCACAGCTGCCCTGGAGGAGTGTGGGAGAGGAACTCACCCTGCCATAAACCCTGGGAGATGTTCATAAGCCCCCTGGAGCAGGTGATATTTCCAAACTGCCTTCACAACATGGTAACAGCTCAGCAAATGTGCCTTGCTTAGCAAACTTTTAACCAGACATGAAACCAGGTTGACCTGATGTGTGTGCATCTACATGACATCCAGAGGCAATCTCTGATACTTAAACACTTTTGTTGTTGTTACCTGCTATATTGCCACTGAAGTTCCCAGAGTTCTGCAAAAAATAAAACAGAAGGGGAGGCATTTATTATTTGTATTATGGTAAAACATAAAGACCCCTACTTGAGAGTCCATTGAATCAACGGAATTACACTGATTGACACCAGCTGTGCTTCTGGCCCCATCCACATTCTCATCCACTCCTACCGATAATCCTCAGCAAAACTCATACATCCCAGGGCTGCCTAATTCCTGGCACCAAACCCAACTGCTGAAATTCTGGGAGGCAGGAGGGACAGTTTCGTAGCTGGCTTTGCCAGCAAAGGAGTGGGCAGTTAATGGGCAGTGAGGCAGTGCTTGATAGTGGAAAGATAACTGCTGATACTCACCAATCTTGCCCCATTTGGGTATTTCTGCAACAGGGGAAAGACAAGATAGGTGCTAATAATATTCATTTTCAGCAGTCCACGAAGGTATGAGAACTTCCGTCACTTATAGAATCATAGGGAAGGAACCTCCAGAGGTCATCCAGTCCAGTCCCCTGCACTCGTGGCAGGACTAAGTATTAACTAGACCATTCCTGACAGTGTTTGTCTAAACTGCTCTTAAAAATCTCCAATGATGGAGATTCCACAACCTCCCTAGACAATTTATTCCAGTGTTTAACTATCCTGACAGGAAGTTTTTCTTAATGTCCAACCTAAATCTCCTTTGCTGCAATTTAAGCCCATTGCGTCTTGTCCTAAAGAACTTAGGAACATAAGAATTGCCACACCAGATCAGACCTACAGGACAATCTGCCCTGGTATCCCTCCTGCCTCTCACACAGCAATGCGGCTATAGTCTGGTATCCTGTCTCCTGCATAATGACAGGTTTCAGAGTAGCAGCCGTGTTAGTCTGTATCCGCAAAAAGAACCTATCCTGAAAGATGATCCTTTACTCACACAGATCTTGGGAGACAGACCTGTCCTCGCTTACGGACAATCCCCCAACCTAAAGCAAATACTCACCAGCAACCACGCATCACTGAACAAAACCATTGACCCAGGAACCTATCCTTGTAACAAAGCCCGATGCCATCTCTGTCCACATATCTATTCAAGTGACATCATCATAGGACCTAATCACATCAGCCATACCATCAGGGGCTCGTTCACCTGCACATCTACCAATGTGATATATGCCATCATGTACCAGCAATGTCCCTCTGCCATGTACATTGTCCAAACCGGATAGTCTCTAGGCAAAAGAATTAATGGACACAAATCTGACATCAGGAATCATAATACTCAAAAACCAGTGGGAGAACACTTTAACCTGTCTGGCCATTCAATGTCAGACCTGCGGGTGGCTATCTTACAACAGGAAAACTTCAAAAACAGACTCCAACGAGAGACTGCTGAGCTGGAATTGATATGCAAAGTAGATACAATCAACTCAGGATTGAATAAAGACTGTGAATGGGTGAGCCATTACACACATTGAATCTATCTCCCCTTGTAAGTATTCTCACACTTCTTATCAAACTGTCTGTACTGGGCTATCTTGATTATCACTTCAAAAGTTTTTTTTCTCTTACTTAATTGGCCTCTCAGAGTTGGTAAGACAACTCCCACCTGTTCATGCTCTCTGTATGTGTGTATATACATCTCCTCAATATTTATTCCACTCTATATGCATCCGAAGAAGTGGGCTGTAGTCCATGAAAGATTATGCTCTAATAAATTTGTTAGTCTCTAAGGGTATGTCTACACTACGATAGTAGTTCGATTTTACTTAAATCGAATTTTTGCAATCGATATTGCAAAGTCGAACGTGTGTGTCCACACTAAGGACAGTAATTCGACTTTGTGAGTCCACAGTAACGGGGAAAGCGTCGACATTGGAAGCGGTGCACTGTGGGTGCACTGTGGGCAGCTATCCCACAGTTCCCGCAGTCACCGCTGTCCTTTGGAATTCTGGGTGGAGCCGCAAATGCCTTCTGGGTAAAAAAAATGTGTCCAGGGTGCTTTTGGGTAACTGTCATCATCCGTCCATCACTCCCGCCCTCCCTCCCTGAAAGCGCCGGCGGGAAATCAGTTCGCGCACTTTTCTAGTCAGTGACAGCGCGGACGCCACAGCACTGCGAGCATGGAGCACGCTGCGACCATCGCTGCAGTTGTGGCCGCTCTCAACGCCTCGCAGCTTATCATCCACCTTTCCCTGAGGCAGATACAGATAAGTCAGGCGAGGAGGCTACGGCACCGTGGTGAGGGCCTGAAGTCTGAGAGTAGCACAGACCTCTCAGAAAGCACGGGACCCAGCGCCGAGGACATCACGGTGGCAATGGGTCATGTTGATGCCGTGGAACGGCGATTCTGGGCATGGGAAACAAGCACTGAGTGGTGGGACCGCATAGTGCTGCAGGTCTGGGATCAAGTATCAGAGGGGTAGCCGTGTTAGTCTGAATCTGTAAAAAGCAACAGAGGGTCCTGTGGCACCTTTGAGACTAACAGAAGTACTGGGAGCATAAGCTTTCGTGGGTAAGAACCTCACATCCTTGCCTTGCATCTGAAGAAGTGAGGTTCTTACCCACGAAAGCTTATGCTCCCAGTACTTCTGTTAGTCTCAAAGGTGCCACAGGACCCTCTGTTGCTTTTTACAGGTCTGGGATGAATCCCAGTGGCTGCGAAACTTTCGCATGCGGAAGGGAACTTTCCTTGAACTTTGTGAGTTGCTGTCCTCTGCCCTGAAGCGCAATGACACCCGGATGCGAGCAGCCCTGACTGTCCAGAAGCGAGTGGCCATAGCCCTCTGGAAGCTTGCAACGCCAGACAGCTACCGGTCAGTCGCGAACCACTTTGGCGTGGGCAAATCTTCTGTGGGGTTGTTGTGATGCAAGTAGCCAAGGCAATCGTTGATGTACTGCTGCCAAAGGTAGTGACCCTGGGAAACGTGGAGGCGATCATAGATGGCTTCGCAGCGATGGGATTCCCAAACTGCGGTGGGGCCATAGATGGAACTCACATCCCTATCCTGGCACCGGACCACCAGGCCAGCCAGTACATTAACAGAAAGGGCTACTTTTCCATGGTGCTGCAAGCACTGGTGGACCACAGGGGACGTTTTACCAACATCTACATCGGATGGCCGGGCAAGGTTCATGACGCTCATGTTTTCAGGAACTCTGGTCTGTTTAGACGGCTGCAGCAAGGTATTTACTTCCCGGACCACAAAATAACTGTTGGGGATGTGGAGATGCCTATAATCATCCTCGGGGACCCAGCCTACCCGCTAATGCCATGGCTCATGAAGCCCTATACTGGCGCCCTGGACAGTGAAAAAGAACTCTTCAACTACTGGCTGAGTAAGTGCAGAATGGTGGTGGAGTGTGCTTTTGTCCGTCTCAAGGGGAGATGGAGAAGCTTACTGACTCCAATATCCCCATTGTTATAGCATCTTGCTGTGTGCTCCACAATCTCTGTGAGAGCAAGGGGGAGACCTTTATGGCGGGGTGGGAGGTTGAGGCAAATAGCCTGGCTTCTGATTACGCACAGCCAGACAGACGGGCGATTAGAAGAGACCAGCGGGACGCGCTGTGCATCCGGGAGGCTTTGAAAGCTAGGTTCCTGAGTGAGCAGGGTAACCTGTGACTTTTAAGTTTGTGTACAGAGAAGCTGAACCTGCCCCCGTTTCTTTACCCAGTTAATGTTGACTATCCTCTCCAGTTACATACCCCCTTCACCCCCTTCCAACACACATTTAGAAATAAAATCACTTCTACTTTGTTAATGAACACCGTTGTCTTTATTACTGTTTTCGCGGGAATTTTTTAAAACTGGGACACAGACTGTGGTGGGGAGCGGGTGTAGTGTAGTGACGCAAATGAAGCTTCCAAACTCAAGGATTGACAGGCTCCGCTGTGGTGGGCTGGTTGTTTCAACGGAGCCTGTCACCCCTCCTGATCGGGACTGTGTGTATGGGGGGGCTATGTGACTTTGTGGCAGGGGGAGGACGGTTACAGATCTCCTGCTGCGTGGCTCTGTGATCCTGCATAAGGACCACCGCTTAAGATCAGTAACTGCCCTCCCCTGCCACAAAGTCACAGAGCAACCCACCCCCCACCACATAACATGAAAACCACCTCACAGACTGACCAGGGTAACTAGTCACTGCACTGTGTATGTGCCCTGCTGCTGTACCTGCCCCCGCCTATGTACCCTGCCAAAGGTGACTGTCCTGTCCAATTACCAACCCCCTTTCCCCTCCTCCTCCAAAAGAACATGATGGAAACAGTAGTTAACAGAAACGTATTTTTTATTATCAACTACACATGGAACTGGGAGGTGAAACTTGGACGGGGGCTTGTGTCAGGCGGGAAGGAAAGAACTTGTCAAATTTTGGGGAATGAGAGCCTTCTACTACTAGAGCTCTCTGCAGGGGTGGAGTGAGAGTTAGCACGGACTCTGCCGCCCCTCCTTCTTTGCACTTTGGGTGAGGTGGGTATGGGACTTGGTGGCGGGGGAGGGCGGTTAGAGATAGACTGCAGCGGGGCTCTGTCCTCCTGCCTCCGTTCCTGCAGAACATCCACAAGGCGCCGGAGCGTGTCCGTTTGCTCCCTCAGTAGTCCAAGCAGCGTTTGAGTCGCCTGCTGGTCTTCCTGCCGCCACCTCTCCTCCCGATCCATGTTTGCTTGGTGCATTTGGGACAAGTTCTCCCGCCACTGGGTCTGCTATGCTGCCTGGGCTCGGGAGCAGGCCATAAGCTCCGAGAACATGTCCTCCCGTGTCCTCTTCTTCCTACGCCTAATCTGCGCTAGCCTCTGGGAGTGTGATGCCAGGCTAGGTTGTGAGACAGTCGCAGATGTGGCTGTGGGAATGGGAAAAAGGGAGTGAATTCCTCAGAAAGATAAATGTAGTTGTGAGCAAAGAACATAGTCTTTCTCTGTGAACAAGACCATGCACAGCACCTATCACATGCGCACTCAGCACAAGGTCGAATTCTCGGCCTTTGCATTCAGTGCCTGGGGTCTTGCACAGCACATTTGAGAAGCGGGGCAGGACAACGGAATTTCTGTTACAGGCAGACATGGTAAGCCGTAGACTTGTGGCAGCTTAAAACTTTAATATTAGAAATGGCCTCCTTTCACATTGAAAGCAATGTCAGTCCCTGCTGCCAGCAATCCGGCAAGCAGGAACTCTGCCCCTGTCCCACCCCCTCACGGCTGTCCCTGGGAACGATCCCTGTAGGCTGCCCCTCTCCCGCCTCCACCGCGTGGCTGCAAACCAGCGGTTACAGTTCTGTGAAGGAACGGGCAAGCAGTCCCAACACTAACATTTCCCTACCTAATTCAAAGCAGGTCACCATGAGCGACATCACCCTCATGAGGATCTCTGACAGCGAGAAAAAGAGAATGCTCCGGGAAAGCCTCCAAAGACCAGGGCCGTATGCCGCCCTGCTGTGCAGAGCAAGGATTCCCGAGTACTTGATTGTCTCGTGGCACGGCAACGTGTCATACTACGGAGGACCCAATAAGGCCGCTCTCCCCAGGAACCTGATGCAACGTCTTTCCAATTACCTCCAGGAGAGCTTCATCGAGATGTCACAGGAGGATTTCTGCTCTATCCCTGGACATATAGATCGCATTTTACTCTAGCTGCACTAGCAGTGACTAAACAGTAGAGCGGCTTGGGCAGGACAATCATGCAAAACCGGACATTGTTAGATTTTTTTTTAATAGTTGCACTGCCCAGGACTGAACCGTTAAGCGCCTAGGGCAAACTAATCATGAGAAACCCATTTTTGTTATTGTTAATATTCCTGTTCTGTTAAAAATAAATGTTTAGATGTTTACAACACTTACTGGCTGATCCTTCCCCAGATTCTGTGTCCGGGGTAACGGCTGGGGACGGTTGGTAGGGGATCTCTGTAAGGGTGATGAAGAGATCCTGGCTGTCGGGGAAATCAGCGTTGTGAGCGCTGTCGACTGCCTCGTCCTCCTCTTCTCCTTCCTCATCTTCCCCGTCCGCTAACATGTCCGAGGAACCGGCCGTGGACAATATCCCATCCTCAGAGTCCATGGTCAGTGGTGGGGTAGTGGTGGCGGCCGCACCGAGGATGGAATGCAGTGCCTCGTAGAAACGGGATGTCTGGGGATGGGATCCGGAGCGCCCGTTTGCCTCTTTGGTCTTCTGGTAGCCTTGTCTCAGCTCCTTGATTTTCACGCGGCATTGCGTTGCATCCCGGCTGTATCCTCTCTCTGACATGTCTTTAGAGATCTTCTCGTAGATCTTTGCATTCCGTTTCTTGGAGCGCAGCTCGGAAAGCACGGACTCATCGCCCCACACAGCGATCAGATCCAAGACTTCCCGATCAGTCCATGCTGGGGCCCTCTTTCTATTCTGAGATTGCACGGCCATCACTGCTGGAGAGCTCTGCATCGTTGCCAGTGCTGCTGAGCTTGCCACGATGTCCAGACAGGAAATGAGATTCAAACTGGCCAGACAGGAAAAGGAATTCAAATTCAAATTTTCCCGGGGCTTTTCCTGTGTGGCTGGTCAGAGCATCCGAGCTCGGACTGCTGTCCAGAGCGTCAACAGAGTGGTGCACTGTGGGATAGCTCCCGGAGCTATTAGCGTCGATTTCCATCCACACCTAGCCTAATTCGACATGGCCATGTCGAATTTAGCGCTACTCCCCTCGTCGGGGAGGAGTACAGAAGTCGAATTAAAGAGACCTCTATGTCGAACTAAATAGCTTCGCGGTGTAGATGGGTGCAGGGTTAATTCGATGTAACGGCGCTAACTTCGACATAAACGCCTAGTGTAGACCAGGCCTAAGTTGTCACAAGTACTCCTGTTCTTTTTGTCTCCTGCAGTGGCCATCAGCAGCAGTTCTAGGAGAAAGGGCACAGAGCTCCCCCAGTGGACAATGTTGGAACATCATGGGGGGAGGTTTTCTCCTAACTCCCTTTATGTAAGGGGACTGCTGTCCCCTTACTAACACTCAGTGGTTTGTTTTGGTTGCTAGATCCCAGTACCAAAAGGAAGGGGGGGTCGATGGGAAATCAGGACCCTGAGACTGACAGTCCCCAGGAACAATGGGGAGAGGCCAATGCTCTAGGTTATCCTGATGGACAGGGCGGGCAGGTTGATCAGGGAGTCAGGAGGCCAGGGGGGTCCTGTCCTCCGTGTGAGCTGGAATTGCCTGGGTCAGACAGCGGGGGACAGAGCTAAGGAGAGAGCAGGGGCCCGAGCTGAGCTGGGGAGCAGAGCCGGGCCGGACAGAGGGCCCAGACAAGCAGCCCAGGGAGCAGGTCAGAGCTGGGAGCAGAGTCACAGCAGCAGCCCACAGAGCAGACCTGTGCTGGGGGCAGAGCTGTAGCAACCGGAGCCGGAGAGGCCAGAGAAGCAGCCCAGGGAGCTGGAGGCAGAGCAGCAGGAGCAGGCCGTGTGGAGCCGGAGCTGAGGCAGAGTGGGGCTGGGGCTGGAGCCGTCCGGAGCCGGGTGCGGGGAGCAGCTGGGGAGAGTGAGGGGGACCCTGGGCACTGGGCCCAGTGCAGGGAGATGCCCCCAGCCAAGAGGGCCTGCAGGCCGCACTGGGAGGGGGATCGTAACCCCGACAGGGCGGGGGCGACGCTGGGAAGAAGGATCCTGCCACCAGCCTGAGGATGTGTGGCCACCGCCAGAGCAAGTGTCCGACCCGCAGCATCCCTGCAGCACAGCCAGGGCCTGGGCAGGGCCCTGGGACGTGTGAGGAACAGACTGAACGTCCCTGACATCTCAGAGTCGCTGGCTGTGGTGTCCCCGTGCCATGGAGCGGGCTGACAGGTCTTCCTTTCACCTTTCCCATTTTTTCCTTATTTTTTAAATTTGATTGTTTGCTGTTTAATAAATTGTATTTGCTTTGAACTGTATGAAATGATCAGTGGTTCGGGGAAGGGTCCAGTGCAGATAGAGCACCCCAGAGTGGGGACACCCCAGCCAGTGTCCTAAGTGACCACGACAAGGTTGGGGGTCGAGCCCCCCAGGAATCCTGGGCCCAGCCTGGTTGGGGTTACAAGGACTCTGTCAGACAGGAGAGGGAAGGGGAGTCCTCTAGGGCAGGGAGGCCTCTCGGTAAAGGAAGTGGGAGCAAGGACTCAGATCCTTCCGCTCGCCCATTTCACCGGGGTAGTGTATAAGCCAGGAAAGTTCCCCACAGTAGCGGGACCTTTTCCCCGCTTACATTTAGTTAGAGGTTGATCTTACCCTTGAGCAGGAGGGTTTCGATCCCTTCCCAAACTCTTCGTTATTTCTCAGACGTCCTCGTTATCCGAACGCTGGATGTTCTTAGTATCTCTCTGCAGCCTGCGCCAGTGAGCCTCCCAGCTAGGGTTGTCAACCCTCCAGGATTGTCCTGGAGTCTCCAGGAATTAAAGAGTCATCTTTAATTAACGATTATGTGATGTGATGAAACCTCCAGGAATACGTCCCACCAAATTTGGCAACTCTGCTCCCAGCCTGGGCTGACAGATGTGTGCTTGCAGCCTCGCACTACTGTTCTAGGAATAGCTGTGTGCGGATCTGGAGGGAGCTCGGGCTCTGAACCCCACCCCTCTCGCCAGCCTTCAGAGCACAAACTCCAGCCGGCACTGCGATTTCAGAGCTTTGTTTACACGGCTAGTTTCAGAGTGCCAGCCCTGCACCCCCAAGTCTGCTGATCCTGGCTGGGAGCTTCGCTTCCACGGGCCGTGTAGAGTAACTTAGGGCCCAGATCCTCAAAGGTAGCTAGGTCTGGGTGTTGGGAGTCCAGGCCCCATTTCCCAAAGTGACTTAGGCACTTAAGAGCCTGCCTGTTACTGAGCCAAAGGCCGTTAGGCTCCTAGACGGGCAGAGGGGCCAGCTGCCCCATGACAGAAGGAGGCGGTATATGAGCTGCCTAAAATGGAGGCACCCAGAATCACACGTCTCTTTGGAAATTTCTGACCCATTTCTTAGTTATACAAAGGCCACTTTAAACACCCTGGCCGTGTAAATAGACCTTGATGTGGGTTGTGACAGACCCAGAGCAGTGGGGTACAGGACTCTGGTAGAGGGTGTCAAAGTTAGACTCAGGACTCATAGTTTGTCAGACCACTCTGTTTTATTAGCACAGCACTCTGCTAATACATTCAGATAATGTGAGCCCCCATGCAAGATTCAAACAGTCTTATTTATACAGATAAAAGGGTGTGAACTAAACAAAGGGACAGAGAGAGCAAAATTGTAAAATTTGCATAGGGCACAATATACATATCCTGCTTCCTTATTAACTCTTATCGATCTAAGGCAAATGCTTCACCAATTGCCCTTAAGTGGCAAGTTAAGCAGTTAATGTCTGCTTTCCTGCCCCCCTGGCTTGCAGCATTTCTACTTAAAGGTACATACAGCATTCTTTAATTCATTCTATTTCTTTAATATAATTCATTTCACTTTCACAATCCCTCCTTTTGGTCAAGCTTACACAAAGACCAACAATTACTGGCTTCCACATATTAATAGTTCTTTATCTCTTCGTTCATCAGTGATATTTAACATCATCATACTAGCACTCTGTTTTGGGGCAGTCACCTGGGTGGCATACCTTACACAATTCTGGATACAAGAGGAGATTAACTGAAAACATACAAAAATCATTAGGATTCCGCACAGGATAGTCAGGGCTCCCTGAAACAACCAGTTTCCTATGCCAGAGAAATTGAATAGGTTACTTAGCCACTTCCATAAAGAACTCAGCTCTTCATGGGGAAGATATGCGATTTGTTCTAAGTGACTAGCGCGATCTATTACCTCATTGGTGTCGTCAGGTATGAACACACAACGTTCTTTTCCAGTGAGAGCACAGGTCCCTCCTTTGGCCGCCAGCACTATGTCCAATGCCTGACGGTTTTGGAGGGCCATCTGTCAGATCGCCCCTGTTTCTTTGGCCAGGGTCTTTAAACTCTCTCCGGTTTCATTTGCCATTATTTCAACTACTGCTTGTAACCTTAGGAACTTTTTTGCATGGTGTATTACTCCCCCAAGTGGGATAAGGGAACCGCCAATGGCCTCTTCCCAGGTCAAGGGGCTTATGTTATTTACATACCATTGGGCATCTGATAAGTCCCTTCTTCTTCGCCTCAAATTACAAAGGCGTTCTCGTGGGCAGGACCCTAGCACTTGGAATTGTGGGAAGAGTCGGGCGGGATAACAGATACCTGACCAGTTAGCTGGTAACACAGTATAAGCTTTGGTCCCACAAACCCAATGATGGCCTATTAAGGCTGGAAAGGATCAGTTGCACCCATTTGTCACATAGGTGCCTACAAAGGAGGAGTAATATCCACCGAAGGGCACAGGGTAATTCTCCTTACGAGGAGTGGTGTTATTTGCATGGCATTGAAAGATTGTATTGTTTTCACTAAGATTACTGTAGGGGGAACATGAGATTGATTTTTCTGTTTGATCCCAGGTCGAGAAAAATTCATAACCCCATACCCGGCCCGCCACTCTTTAGTTTTGTTCGAATAATCCCATACACCATTGGCCACAATATGCTGAAGGCAACGGCTTTTTCCCAGATCCAACCCTGTCCATTACACACCCAACACCAATGACCTTTTCCCTCCATCACACTTATCCATTTAGATACATTTATTCCCACTGCTTCCCAAGTGTCATTATTGTTCCATGTTTTGTTAAACGGACGAGGTCCTCCAGTGAGGTCTGGGGAATTGAGTGGGATTGCCAGGACAGGAACACCAGCTTGAGAGTGGGCTGGGATGTGGCTGCAGACCCAGCAATTAGAAATATTAAGGGTCTGAGCTATCTACACTTGCTGCTGGATAAAAGAATTGTCATTGTGGACTCCCCAGACCTTAAGACACCAGCAGCCGAGGAACAGGCGCCACCAGAGGCTCACGTTGGAGGCAAGGCCCTGCTGGTTCTGACAACCTCAACTGAGGGAACCTCAGTCACGGTTTTACATCCACCAGGCAGCAGGCGCTAGGCTCACTACTGCTTCTTTTTGGGCCTTGCTTTAGGTCCTCGTCTGCTTCTGGCAACCCTTACGAGAGCGTAGATGGTAAGGTATTGCAGGCTGTTCCTCTACGTCTTCTTCTGGAGTCAAAATTGACTCTGCGTGGTCCTGAGGTGATTGGTTTGCTGCGGGGTGCCTTCTTACACTGCGAAGCATGTATGCACGCTCTGATGCCAGACAGTTTAACAGCCATCTGGATAGTAAGCAGTACCTGATGATTCTTTGATGTCCTTTAAGTCTCTTTACTTCTTCTTTCTTGACTCTGGCTATAACAATGGCCTTCACACCTTATCTTTTCCTGATGCATACATTCCTTATTCACACAGATTGAGAATACAAACAGTAGTATTTTATATGGAGCAAAAAGGCATTGCAAATTAAACCTTGCTAAGTTTTACAATCAATAACCGAGACAATTTACATTGAGACCCAGGCCTTCAATGTTCCTCTAATCTACTTAACATAGACACAATAGAGAATCCTGTTTCTTACTTACTAAACCTTAAAACAAAGAAATGTATATTTAACTAGAGGCCTACTTTGTAATACATATAGGAAACCATAGTAGACATTATAACTTATTCTAAAACAAAAGGATGACCATAATCAGTCATAAGGATTGTTCTGGTCTGTCATTCCTTTCTGCTATTCAAAAAGGGTGGCTGACAGGGATGAAATCAAATCATACATTAATTCTTATGGGACATTATAAAATCCTGCTCCTACATATCCCCCTTTTGACACTAAGATTATTAATCGCCAGTGTCACTTCTTATTTAGTCCACGTAATAGAAAATACTGGGAGGTGATTTGGGCCTGTGGCTCTAGCTTTGCATACATTTGTTTTATCCAACAGCACATTTCAAACGTTACAATTAAACATATTCAATTTAAAACCAAAACCAATTAGGGTTAGTAACATTAGTACGCCAGTAGTTGTGGGAGACCATTCAGAAAATATGTTATACCAATGGCAAGCTGTTATGTCTTTCTGCAGTGGCAATTCTTAACATGTTGCCATTTGCATGTATAATATGAATGGTTTGGTTTCCCACATTGCCTTTTTGTTTGTTTTCGGAACTATGTTACCTTTTTATCTTTTGTAAACACAGTACTTACATTACATTCACATTTGTCTATTGGAAGGTTGCTAACACTTCCATTCTTTTAAAACACTTTTCCCCCCAAGAATTAACACATACACATAGCCCATTATACAGTACTTTGGTCTCATTATTCATTTTATCCCACATACAGGATCCTAGTAAGATGTCTTTACTACAGGGCTTTGGAGCAACAGGCATGGATAAGCATACCCACTTTTATTTGTTTCTTATTAGGTTGTCCTGTAGCTGATATTAGCTTTTTCTGAAAGACAAAAATAACATTTTTCTACCCCTTTTGGGGTGGCATTTATTATTGCTTAAAATATTCCTTTCTTTTACAAATACCCTTGCTGATTGCAGGCAAAACAAGAGGAATTACCTCCATATTTTCCTGTGTTTTTGTTCTATAGGCAGGCCAGGTTTCAATGGCTTCTATCTTTTAAGAGTTATGGGGAAATTATCCCACTGTTCAGTCATTAAATCCATGAGGTGGTGTACCTCAGTTTTCGCTTTACAGCAGACCAAGTTTACAATGTCTTTCCTGCTGTATTAAGCTTTAAGTTTGTTCACAGGTAACAGCTGAAAAGCATCATTACCATAAAGGATTTTTTTTTTCAAAAATCATACACACTATACATTGTTACAGGGGTACTTATTAACATTAAATTTATTTTAATTAAAGGTATCTTGTTGTACCGTGCCTTTTATTTAGACAATTTGTTTGCTGACCAGGTATGTTCTTTATCTGCAACTTCTTTGTGCTGGCAGTTCTCTCACTTCCTTTATCAGTTAGATAATTTGCATCCACACAGGCTTGGCTTTTGGATTCAAAACCATTAGCAGAGCTCAGAGACTCTGTCTTTAAAGGAACACAATTAACTTTTACCAGAGTTTTGATTACTTTTAACTCTTGCTTCCAAAACACACACAGATCTGAAAAAAGAAAACACAGTCTATTGTGGCTCCTATGGAGCCCTAATAGGATTTTAATTAAGTAGCATGTTTCGTTTGCATTTCTTTTACCCCCTCTATAATATACACTGCACATGTCTGCACATTCCTTCTATACTTTAACTTTTAAAACATTAGCCATATTAATTTTTACATAAGGTGTAACTGTTTCTTTTGTTCTTACAGAGTTTTATGTACCCTTATCAAAGTGACAGTCTGATTACACAGAGCCATTTTAAGGCTCAGTGTTTCTAACATTGCTTCTTTTTGTTTTGTGCACCTCACCCCTGCTGTTGCTTCAGAGGGCCACTGTCTTTATTCTTTTCCTACAGCTTTCATTTGCTATTTTGTTACAAAAACAAACAAACAAACTGAATCCAGAATCTCTCCCTATTTTTCTGATTTTGACTGTCCTGCTGCAGTCATGACTTGGTCTTTATTTGAAAACATTTAAATTTTGTAAAGAATCAAGTTACCCCTTAAGGGTTAAATACCAAATCTCAAGTCAACCAACACTGATTACCTGTGTCTGGCAAAAAGGTCTGTTAGTTTTGCAACTTTGAATTAAAGAGTCAAATGGATTTTTAGTGTCATTATAAACAAAACAAAACCAATTTATCTTAAACTTACAAAACAGGAGTTTTACAAACCTCACATATTCCCACAGACAGACAGATACATACACATTTTCTCTCCCTTAACATCCCTCTTACACTGCTTTGTTTTTACATAGCTGTACATAGATTACATTACCTTTATACATTTGGGGCAGTTAAGTTCCAATAGAACCCCCCCCCCCATGTTCTTTTAGCAAATTTGACTCAATTGTCCATAGTCAAATGATTTTAATTAGATAGTCTCTTTACCTGGATTATTTACAGACATTCCTCTGGAAAAGGGCCCATTTTTCCTTTAGAATGGCTGCAAAGAAGCCAAGAATTATTTTAACAAGATCCTTTTTAACATTTTCACAAAGTTTAACTGTTTAATTCTCTCCAGCCTCTGTAGAGTTAACTTTTCACTCTCTTTCCTTAAATCACTTGTTTATTTCCCAAAATGACACCTTTATCAACTCAGATTTCACCGTTTTAAGTATTGTTCCAGGGGTTCATACTTGCACTTACTCCTGACACTATGCCCTTAGGGCTTCCAACCTGTTTTGTTTTGTTTTTTTAGTTTCTTTATCTGTTGCTTGCCTGCTTGTCTGGGCCCAATCCTGCTTTTTCCAATGAACCATTTTTGTAATTTGAGGCGAAGAATGAAGGGGAACAGAACAAGGGGCATTTTATCCTTTTTACAATGAGAGGGGAGTATGAAGGGAGTTGGGATCGATCCGGGGTTGTTGTTTTTTTTGTCAGAGAACAGGGTGAAGGGGAGCGCTCAGTCTGGTGGTGGGAGAGGAGGCTTTTAATAAAGCTTTTAATTTATTATTTGAATATTTGAGAGAGGCGAGTTTTGATTTTGTCCACCTACGATTTGCCTCTTCCCACCACTGCATGAAACAATTAACCTCTCCTTTAGGGCACAATATGCATATCCTGCTTCCTTATTAACTCTTATCGATCTAAGGCAAATGCTTCACCAATTGCCCTTAAGTGGCAAGTTAAGCAGTTAATGTCTGCTTTCCTGCCCCCCTGACTTACAGCATTTCTCATTTCTACTTAAAGATACATACAGCATTCTTTAATTCATTCTATTTCTTTAATATAATTTATTTCACTTTCACAAGGGCAAATATACTGGTCACTGGATGATTAGTTTTCTGTTCCCTGAGTGACCAGAGCAGGGGCTGCACTAGAGTAATCAGGAACATGCTAGAACCAGTTAAGGCAGGCAGGCTAATTAGGACACATGGAGCCAATTAAGAAGAATCTGCTAGAATCAATTAAGGCAGGCTAATCAGGGCACCTGGGTTTTAAAAAGGAGCTCACTTCAGTTTGTGGTGAGAGTGTGAGGAGCTGGGAGCGAAAGGCGCAAGGAGCTGAGAGGGTGTGGGTATGCTGCTGGAGGACTGAGGAGCACAAGCGTTATCAGACACCAGGAGGAAGGTGTTTAGAGGAGGCAATGGGGATGTAGCCCAGAGAGTTGTAGCTGTCATGCAGCTGTTACAGGAGGCACTATAGACAGCTGCAGTCCACAGGGCCCTGGGCTGGAACCCGGAGTAGAGGGTGGGCCCGGGTTCCCCCCAAATCTCCCAATTGACCTGGACTGTGGGTTCTTCCAGAGGGGAAGGTCTCTGGGCTGTTCCCCAACCCATATGGTGAATCTCTGAGGCAAGAAAATCTGCCAATAAGTGCAGGACCCACCAAGATAGAGGAGGAACTCTGTCACATGGTGGAAATCACAGTTACATGGAGCATCACTGACAATCAGTGCTGTAGGCTGCCCTCTTTATTACCTTGCCACAAAACAGTTTGAATTATACCCCTAACACCCAACGCTGTCTGTCGTGTGCTCTCAGCCGATGCCTTCATAGGAATTTAAAGCTGAATTTGTCCCATAGCATCCAATGCTGCATCGTTACAGCCAGGCCTGCTGATAGCAATTCCGGGCCCCAGGGCAAAACAGTCAATGAGCACTATTCCGGCATGGCCAGGGCTTCCACATGCCCACCCAGCTGCCTTCACTGCCGCCGGTGCCACCCCACATGCGCCTAGAAGCCCTTTGGCCCACCTGGGCAATTTAACAGGCCCGGTGCTCCTGGCCAGTGCAGTTGCTACTGTGGCAGTGGTTGGGGGCCCCCAGGCACTTTTAAATAGCCCGGGACCCTGGGCAATTGCCCCATTCCTCCCCTGTCGGCGGGCCTGCTTAGAGCAGAAAACTGAATCGGTAACCCTGAGCCCTGCAGATGAATATTGCCTCCTAATGGGCGCTGTAATTATTGCTGTCTCTGTGTATAGGCACAAACACAAGGAAGACTTCTGCTTCAAAGTGTTCTCTAGACTGCCTCTAATCCAGTGGCTCTGAACTTTTCCAGACAACTGTGCCCCTTCCAGAAGTCTGATTTGTCTTGCCTACCCCAAGTTTCACCTCACTCAAAAACGGCTTGCATACAAAATGAGACACAAAAGTGTCCCAGCCACACTAGTACTGAAAAATTGCTGACTTTCTCATTTTTACCATATAATTATAAAATCAGTCATTTGGAATATAAATATTGTACTTGCATTTCAGTGTACAGTATAAAGAGCAGTATAAACTAGTCATTGTCTGTATGAAATTTTAGTTTGTACTGACTTAGCTAGTGCTTTTTGCATAGCCTGTTGTAAAACCAGGCAAATATCTAGATGAGTTGATGTACCCCCTAGAAGATCTCTGTGTACCCCCGGGGTACCCATACCGTGGTTGAGAACCACTGTTCTAATCACCGTTCACACAGCCTGGCTCTCTGACCCCCTCTGGTGGCTGGACCACATAGTGGCTTATGTGTCTGCTTTGAGCTAACAGACCTGCTGGGTTCTTTATCCCGTGCAGTAGAGACTCATGCTTTTCTATGCTCGGGTACCTTGTAATGGGACATCCTTGGATGGGTCATTACCCGTGGGGATTAGATTTTAACAAAATACATTGCATCAATCTGAAATGAAAACACATTTAAATGGAATTCAAGTTGAATTCATCTGGCAGCTAATTACAATTTTCTGAAGACCGTTGGTGGCTGTAAAGTATACTGCCTGAGCTAAAAGAGTCGTAGCTGTTAAATAAAAGTCAGTAACCAACTAATAAATGTCTATGTTGCCCTGCCTCTTGGAGGCACAAATTCACACTGCATAAGTGTGATGTGAATCATATCTGCATTGTCTTTAGATTTTATGGTGGATCCCAGCTTTTCTGGCAAAATTTTGTTCCCAGACACTCCCCACCCCAATCACCTCTCAATTGGACACAGACCCACCTCTTGGGGAAGGCTGCAGAGAAAGATTCCTGCGGGAGAAGAGATCCCTCTACCGGGAATGGACTCCCCAAGGTGAAGCAGAACTCTGGGGAATCAGGAGGCAGCTGGTGGTGCCCCAGAAGTATCGTCGCAGGCTATTGTACCTGGCCCACGATGTCCCTCTCTCAGGACACCAGGGGATTCAGTGCCCCAGGCAGCGGCTGCTGTAGATCTTTTACTGGCCCAGAGTTTGTGACAGGTCCAGCAGTACTGCAGGTCCTGCGACCCCTGCCAGAGGGTGGGGAAGGCCCGGGATAAGGGTGAAGCTCCCTTGAGACCTCTGCCCATCATAGAGGAAACTTGACATAGTGTGGCCCCTCAGCAAGTCGATCTGGTCGGGGAAGAAATACATCCTGGTGGTGATGGATTTCGCCACCCGCTACCGAGAGGCGTTGGTTCTGTTCTCCACCGAGGCAGACACCATGGCAGACGCGCAGCTGATCATCTTCAGCAGAGTGGGGGTCCCCAGCGAGGTCCTTACAGACAAGGGGTCCAATTTCATGTCAGCCCTGCTCTGGGACTTGTGAAAAAATGTGGGGTCTGGCCCACCTGGGCCTCTGGATATCACCCTCAGTCCAACAGCTCTGTGGAGAGATTTTATGGGACCCTGAGGATGATGCCGAGGATTTTTATGAACCAGCATCCGCAGGACTGGGAGAAGTACCTGCCTCACCTGCGGTACGGGGAAGTGCCCCAGGAATCCACAGGGTTCTTCCCTTTCAAGCTGCTGTATGGGAGGAGAGTGAGTGGATCTCTGGACCTGGATTGGGAGGAGAAGGGGGAAGACCCCCTGGTGGATCTCTTCCCTGAGGTGGGAGCCAATCCTCCCATCAGGTGTCCCCCCTTCAGAGTCACTGGGAAAACAGCCCAGAGCCTGGAGAGAGAGGTCAAGGACATGCTGGCTTTAGAGGTGATCCAGCCATTCAACAGCCCATGGGCCTCGCCCGTGGGGCTGGTCCCCAAGAAAAATGGTTCTGTGGGGTCTATCAGAAGCTTAATGCCATCATCCAATGCCTACCCCCTGCCTAGGCCTGGTGAGATTCTAGACAAGCTGTGGGGGGCTCATTACCTCTCTACTATGGATCTCACCAAGGGCGACTGGCAGGTGCCTTTGGATCCAAATGCCAGGTTGAAATCTGCCTTCACCACCCCTTTGGGGCTCTAGAGTTCCTGGTCCTGCCTTTCGACCTCAAGGGGGCGTCGGCCACCTCCCAGCCCCGAGTGGATCGGTTACTGAGGGGGATGGAGAATTTGGCCCTGGCATACATTGACGATATCTGTGTCTTTAGCCAGACCTGGGAGGAACACGTGTCCCAGGTGAAGACAGTGCTGGGCTGACTCAAAGAGGCAGGACTGACAGTGAAAGCTGGAAAGTGTAAGGTGGAGATGGCAGAGGTGTCGTACCTGGGCCACAAGGTGGGGCGCGGCTGCCCGAGCCCAGAGCCGGCCAAGGTGGAGATGATCAGAGATTGGCCCATTCCCCAGACCAAGAAGCAGGTCCAGGACTTTATCAGGATGGCGAGGTACTACCAAGGGTTTGTACCCCACTTTAGCTGCCCCCATCACTGAGCTATGTGAGAAGGAGAAGCCAGACGAGGTGGTCTGGACCGAGCAGTGCCAGAGGGCTCTCTGTGCGCTGACGGAGGCTCTAATCCAGGGCCCGATAAATCTGGTAAACCCAGACTTTGCCAAGCCCTTTACAGTGTTCACCGACGTCTCAGACACAGGGCTGGATGTGGTGCTGATGCAGGCCCATGCTAAGGGGGAGAGACACCCCATCGGGTACCTGAGCAAGATGCTGCTGCCCCAGGAGCAGAACTATGTGGCCATAGAGAAGAAATGCCTGGCCATGGGGCAGGCCCTTAAAAGGCTGGGGCCGTACCTATTTGGGTGGCGCTTTACTGTGTACACTGACCACTCTCCTCTGACGTGGCTGCATCAAATGCAAGGGGCTGATGCCGAGCTGCTGGTGACACAGACACCTGGTCAGAGGGTGGCCAAGGTCAAGATGGGGGCTCTTAACCAAGAGAGCCCGAATCGCAGCCCTCCAGACTGGAGCGCTGGGAGAAGACTCGATCCCAGTTTGAACCCCAGGGGTTTTGGGGTGGCACAAGAGCAGGGGCTGCATAAACCTTCCCACATGCGGCCTGCGACTGCCATCGAGCACCCCGACCCAAAGAAGGGCGTGAAACTGGAAGGGCCTGGTGTAACTCCCACCAAGGAATGGGAGAGATGCTGGGGCATCCATGGGAATGTTGGTGGGTTCGAACTTCCCCAGGTCACCAGCCAAAGTGACCCCGTTCCGTTCGGTCTCGAAGGGGGGAGAGATGTGACGAAGTGGGAATGTTCTTAATGTTTTCTCTGAATACTGTGTGTGTGCCTCAGTTTCCCCTTTGCATTTCTTAAGGATCTAGGTGGTGGGATAAGGGTGTGTGATTGTTGCAGAGCCCTAGAGGCCAGGTGTGATGGTGTCTGCACAGAGAATGGCTGATATCCTGTCTGTTGGCAACTGATGGCCTGAGCCCCTCCCCTTCAATGTGCCAACTGAAGATGTTGGAGAACAAAGAGATCAGGTGGCCTCCTTGCCCGGGAAAGAGACAAAGGCCAGAGGAGGGGCTGGAGGGGGTTTCAGTTCAGAGCTGGCTGGGGAAAGGGAGGGAGTCCCAGAACCCAAGTCTGGGCTCCCCACTCCGCAAGATGGACCTGACTGCAGGGTCCTGTTTTTTGTACCTACAAGCTCTGTTTTAAACTGTGTTCCTGTCATCTAATAAACCTTCTGTGTTACTGGCTGGCTGAGAGTCACGGTGAATCGCAGGAAGTGGGAGGGTGCAGGGCCCTGACTCCCCCACACTCTGTAACATCAACCAGACCAGTCACCCCTCACTGAGACACAGACCCCCCAGCCACCGCTCACCCCAATCACTCCTCACTGAGACACAGACCCCCCCAGCCACCACTCACTTAGACAAAGATCCCCAGAATCACCCAGACCGCAATCACCCCTTACTGAGACAAAGACCCTCCCAGCCAAGCCCCACTCCTATCACCCCTCCACTGAGATACAGACCCCCTGCAGGAACCCCCAGCCCAATGATGCCTCACTGAGACAAAGATCCCCTAGACACCCCCCTCCCCAATCATCTCTCACTGAGAAACAGACCTCCCCAAGCCACCCCCAATAACCCAAATTACCCTCACTGAGACACAGACCCCCCCCAGCAACCCCCATCTGATCACCCCTCACTGAGACACAGACCCCCTAGTCACCACTCACTTAGACAAAGAACCCCACAATCACCCAGACGACAATCACCCCTTACTCAGACAAAGACCCCCCCCAGCCAAGCCCAACTCCAATCACGCCTCACTGAGAAACAGATCCCCCACCCCAATCACACCGATAATGAGACATAGACCTCCCAGACAACCCCCACCCCAATCACCCCTCACTGACACACAGACCCCCCCAGGAACCCCCACCCCAATCACCCCTCACTGACACATAGACTCCCCAGAACCCCCCCATCGCTATCACCCCTCAATGGCACAAAGACGAACAATTCACCAGCCCCACCGATCACCCCTCACTGAGACACAGACCCCCCCAGCCGCCTCCATCCCAATCACTCCTCACTGAGACACAGGTTACCCCCCCTTCCTTTCCCCTGCCTTTTTCATTAAGAATTAGATGCAGAATCGACTTGACAATTATGTTTATTTTTGCAAAGCGGCAGGAGAGGTTGGGCAGGGTCGGTGTCAGGCACCTGGCTGGGGAGGCTCTGATGGACATGGAGTCACTGTCCTGGCCCCTCTGGGGTGTCTGCAGCCCCCTTGGTGACAGCCGTGGGGAGATGGGCTCTCGCCCACAGGCTCTGACAGCATGTCACCGGCGGTGCCTTTCCCTGGGGCCGCAAAGGCAGGGACCTCAGTGCCGCAGTGGTGAGGGGCTCCCGCTCCATGGGTCAGCTCTGGGGTGCTGAGTCCAGCGGGCCGGGGACAGTGGCTGGGACAGGTTCTTTCTTCCTCCCATCGTCTCAGCAAGGGGTCGGCACTCATTGTGTGCTCAGGGAGGGGTCGCAGGGTCAGGCAGGGGAATGTCTGCAATCAGCGACAATCATCACCAGGGCAGGGAGTGAATCCTCTTCTAGGGACTAGGTGGGGACCTGGAGCCATTCCTCTGTGTGCAGGGAAGGGGAACGTTCTCACCCGTTTTCATTACGGCCACACTTCCGTGACGGGCTTCATTGATTTGCCAATGGAGGTTAACTTCACAGCAGTGTAATTCTGCATCTCATCTCCTTTCAGCAGGATCCTCTTCTCTCCTTTGTATTTTTCGTCATCGAAGAAGATCACAGCTCCCTCAGCAACTTTGAGAGAAAAATACTTGCCCTGTATTTGAGGTGTGTCACTTTGAAATGACTTATCTTATCTGACCACCAAGATTTGGTGGTGATGGGGGACTTCAACTATCCGGATATATGTTGGGAAAATAACACAGCAGGGCACAGACTATCCAACAAATTCTTGGACTGCATTGGAGACAACTTTTTATTTCAGAAGGTTGAAAAAGCTACTAGGGGGGAAGCTGTTCTAGACTTGATTTTAACAAATAGGGAGGAACTCGTTGAGAATGTGAAAGTAGAAGGCAGCCTGGGTGAAAGTGATCATGAAATCATAGAGTTTGCAATTCTAAGGAAGGGTAGAAGGGAGAACAGCAAAATAGAGACAATGGATTTCAGGAAGGAAGATTTTGGGAAGCTCAGAGAGCTGATAGGTAAGGTCCCATGGGAATCTAGACTGAGGGGAAAAACAACTGAGGAGAGTTGGCAGTTTTTCAAAGGGACACTATTAAGGGCCCAAAAGCAAGCTATTCCGCTGGTTAGGAAAGATAGAAAATGTGGCAAAAGACCACCTTGGCTTAACCACGAGATCTTGCACGATCTAAAAAATAAAAAGGAGTCATATAAAAAATGGAAACTAGGACAGATTACAAAGGATGAATATAGGCAAACAACACAGGAATGCAGGGGCAAGATTAGAAAGGCAAAGGCACAAAATGAGCTCAAACTAGCTACGGGAATAAAAGGAAACAAGAAGACTTTTTATCAATACATTAGAAGCAAGAGGAAGACCGAAGACAGGGTAGGCCCACTCCTTAGTGAAGAGGGAGAAACAGTAACAGGAAACTTGGAAATGGCAGAGATGCTTAATGACTTCTTTGTTTCGGTCTTCACCGAGAAGCCTGAAGGAATGCCTAACATAGTGAATACTAATGGGAAGGGGGTAGGTTTAGCGGATAAAATAAAAAAAGAACAAGTTAAAAATCACGTAGAAAAGTTAGATGCCTGCAAGTCACCCGGGCCTGATTAAATGCATCCTAGAATACTCAAGGAGCTAATAGAGGAGGTATCTGAGCCTCTAGCTATTATCTTTGGAAAGTCATGGGAGACGGGAGAGATTCCAGAAGACTGGAAAAGGGCAAATATAGTGCCCATCTATAAAAAGGGAAATAAAAGCAACCCAGGAAACTACAGATCAGTTAGTTTAACTTCTGTGCCAGGGAAGATAATGGAGCAAGTAATTAAGGAAATCATCTGCAAACACTTGGAAGGTGGTAAGGTGATAGGGAACAGCCAGCATGGATTTGTGAAGAACAAATCATGTCAAACCAATCTGATAGCTTTCTTTGATAGGATAACGAGCCTTGTGGATAAGGGTGAAGCGGTGGATGTGGTATACCTAGACTTTAGTAAGGCATTTGATACGGTCTCGCATGATATTCTTATCGATAAACTAGGCAAATACAATTTAGATGGGGATACTATAAGGTGGGTGCATAACTGGCTGGATAACCGTACTCAGAGAGTTGTTATTAATGGTTCCCAATCCTGCTGGAAAGGTGTAACGAGTGGGGTACCGCAGGGGTCTGTTTTGGGACCGGTGCTGTTCAATATCTTCATCAATGACTTAGATATTGGCATAGAAAGTACGCTTATTAAGTTTGCGGATGATACCAAACTGGGAGGGATTGCAACTACTTTGGAGGACAGGGTCATAATTCAAAATGATCTGGACAAATTGGAGAAATCGTCTGAGTTAAACAGGATGAAGTTTAACAAAGACAAATGCAAAGTGCTCCACTTAGGAAGGAAAAATCAGTTTCACACATACAGAATGGGAAAAGACTGTCTAGGAAGGAGTACGGCAGAAAGGGATCTAGGGGTTATAGTGGACCACAAGCTAAATATGAGTCAACAGTGTGATGCTGTTGCAAAAAAAGCAAACATGATTCTGGGATGTATTAACAGGTGTGTTGTGAGCAAGACACGAGAAGTCATTCTTCCGCTCTACTCTGCTCTGGTTAGGCCTCAGCTGGAGTATTGTGTCCAGTTCTGGGCGCCGCATTTTAAAAAAGATGTGGAGAAATTGGAAAGGGTCCAAAGAAGAGCAACAAGAATGATTAAAGGTCTTGAGAACATGACCTATGAAGGAAGGCTGAACGTATTGGGTTTGTTTAGTTTGGAAAAGAGAAGACTGAGAGGGGACATGATAGCAGTTTTCAGGTATCTAAAAGGGTGTCATAAGGAGGAGGGAGAGAACTTGTTCACCTTAGCCTCTAAGGATAGAACCAGAAACAATGGGTTTAAACTGCAGCAAGGGAGGTCTAGGTTGGACATTAGGAAAAAGTTCCTAACTGTCAGGGTGGTTAAACACTGGAACAAATTGCCTAGGGAGGTTGTGGAATCTCCGTCTCTGGAGATATTTAAGAGTAGGTTAGATAAATGTCTATCCGGGATGGTCTAGACAGTATTTGGTCCTGCCATGCGGGCAGGGGACTGGACTCGATGACCTCTCGAGGTCCCTTCCAGTCCTATAATCTATGAATCTATGAATCTATGAATCTTTGCCGCCGAAGAAAGGGTAAGGATACAAGGTGACTTTGGAGCTGTCGATTCCCCCTGTTGCTGGCACAGAGGGCCCGAGGACAGCAACAGCGGGGTTCGTTGCCCGGTGTGCTTCGCGCCAATGAACACACCAGGGTGGAGAAGCAAACAAAGTTTATTTGAGATCTCAAAGTGGTGCAAGGAGACAGACAAGTCTCAGATCAAGCACACTGAGACAAACAGTTTTTCTCTCTTTATACATTTTATAACTAAGCCCCCTTCTTCCCCCCCTCTCCTTCCCCCATTCCCTCTCCCTTCTTCTACAAAAGTCATGTTAATACATTCAAGCAATTAAATCATTCTAGCAGCGATAAATCTAGCTTTTTAGTAACACTCCTCTAAACTGTTATCTGGTCCTGTTTACCCTTGATTTATTATCTCCTCTCCAGTCAGAAACATACAGGCCTCATTATTACCGCTTGGTATTAGTGTGAGGGGAGTTTTAACTGATAACTGGCTGTTTACACATTCCATGTATCTAGCTTTTGAGGTTGATTAGAGTTAAATATTGAAGAACTTTGGTTCACTTAGGCCTAGTGACACCAACGCCCCCTTGATCCTGCACACAGGATCGTTTTGAGCTCCGG